>NC_041382.1:53769820-53880632 GCF_002162155.2 Triticum dicoccoides
AGGGGGCCTAGAGGGCTGGCCGGGGCGGCGGTGGCGAGTTGTTTCGGGGCGGCGAGGCGGCGCTGGGCTGGCGGTTCGGCCGGTGGTGGCTGGCGGCTCAGGGGGGTGCAGGTTGAAGATGAACTGCAGGCCCTCCCTAAACTACATGTCAAGTGCCTCTCTGCTACCATTGCGTTCAGTTTCGACAGTAGCATTCAGATTCCACAGTAAATTTCAGTTTCGATAGTTAAGTTCAGAGTCAACAGTTTTTACCTCATCTTTTGTAGTCAGGTGGTTTTTGGTGATGTTAATTTTACATCCATTTTACATCATCTATTGGAGATGCTATTAGAATCCCACTTGAGATTGACGATGTCTGTCTTGTGCTGCTTCAGCCTTGACATCTTACGGCTCACCGGAGCTGCTCCAACGACAGAACAATCCGTCACAACAGAGCAGTGCCCTGGACGCCGTCTACAGATTCCTCAGATCTTCCTCCACACCTCCGACAGCCACCTCTGCCTCAACTGCTTCAGCGACCAACCCAATGATGCTGAGGTCGACACGGCTACAACAAAGAGGTTGTACACTTGTTGCATCACTTATTACTATACATTCACGTCGATCCATTAGGGCTATTTTGGTTCAACGGAAAAACATCGATCCACTAGTTGTTACCATCACTCTAAATTTCTGCATGCTCTGCTTACATAATCTCACCATATTTTTTTCGTATGCATGTCAGATATTGTACACAGTCATGCTGAACATGTAGAGAAAAAGAGAAGAGTTTTGCGCGGCAATACAATGTCATGCAGACATCGCTCCATGGTGGGTTCAATGGAAAACCCTCCCCACCCCTCTCCAGATTGTAATCCAGAGGAAGATATCTGTTCTGAGGCGGATTCGGACGCTGCTGACCACTCCTATTTACCCCCCAAGGTGTTTGCTCTACCTTGGCATGATGATGTTAGTCATATCATGCATATGTTGCCTTGCAGTGCCTACTTTTGACATGATATATGTCATCTGCTTAGTTTAGACATGTTCTGTAATGCCACCTGCTTAGTTTCTATATCATATATGGGAATTTTGCAGTCTCATGTCTTTTAGCCAGCCATAATATATGTGAAATGTGCAATGCCATCCTGTTTAACCAGGCATCATATATTTGAATGATATCTTGCCCATCCTTTTCTTCATTACATTTCTATTTGTCGACAACGTTTGTACATTAAACTACTCTTCCTGTGAATCAGCCATTTGGGTGGGAGATGGAAAAAACTGGAGTGAAAACAAGGTCTTCAGAGCAGACAGTGCTACCCATCGAAGCAGATCTCTTGTTGGGTCCCGATAGCTCCTCAGAGATGGATTCAGAGACAGATGACCAGTCCTATTCCCCCACTGAGGTGTATGCTCTAACTTGGCACGGTTATATTGCTCATATCATGCATACGGTGTCTTGCATTGCATAGTTTAGACATCATACACACAATATTCAACACCATGTTCTTAGTTCAGACATCATATCGAATGCCCTCTGTTTAGCATATAAATCACATATGTGAATTAAATGATGCGATCCTGATTACTTAGATAACATGTAGGTGAATTATGTCAGGCGATCCTGTTTAGTTATTCATCATATCTTTGAATTATGTTATGCTATGCTATCCAGTTTAGTTATTCATCTGTACATTCAACTATGTTTCCTGTTTATCAGCCATTTGAATTGGAGCGGGTGATGCCAGTATCTAGCGGACTAAAAACACGGTCTTCAAATAAAACAGTGCTACCTCTTGGTGGAGATAGCACCCCGGTTGTACATGCACAAGAACCAGCCCTACCACACATAACCCAAACTCTCACAGATTGTACCCCTACTATGATGGATAGAGAACCAGATTCACCCAATCTAACCCCAACCCCAGCCGATAGTAACCCAGTTCCTGTTGACACAGCACCATCTCCACCACAGAGCTCCCAAACAAGAGCAGTTAGTAAGGCAGCTCCAGTGCCCAAAGGGCGAGTACTATCACGGCGAACCCCAACTCCACCAGTTAGTACGCTTATTCCTGTGGAGGAAGCACAACCAGCTAGTCATAGTTTAGCATCTATCGCATTTGATGTTGTTAAATCGTATGTGCGTATCTTCCCATCTTGGAAATATTATACTGAAGATGAAGGAAAATGCCAGTTGCAGGTGTTTGTCCAAGAGTTATGTGTAAGTAATGTTATTCATGGCAATTACTTTGCTTCGTCCCATACATCCTACCTCCATGATGGTTATAATACAACAAATTTTCCCATTTTTCTCTATAGAGAAGGACCGATTTGGAAACTCAGGATGAGGTAACCTGTGCTAATACCTCTGCTATCTTCAAGAATGCTTTGTGGCAGTATCGGAATTACCTGAAGAAAACGTACTTCACCGGCAAAGAAACTCATCAAATTCCCTTACGTTCTCCTGATACACATTTACTGGACGATGAATGGGAATGCCTTGTTCTGTACTGGTCCCAAACCAAGAATGTGGTAAGGTCTATGAGCTCATTTTCTATTTTTAAGTATTATATTCTTGTGTCTTACTGTACTCTGTTCATGTAGAACCAGTGCCTAAACCTGAAGAACAACTGTTCTAATTTAAGATTCCATTGCTACCATAGGACATAGATATATGTTTGTTTGATGCTTTTATTATGTACTAGTACTTGGCAATAGAAGACTTGGTAGTTTAATCCTGTCCACCTTACTAATGAACTGGTTCACCGAAATGAGTTTCATATACTAGTACATGCTAAACTTGTTATGTGTGTGCTTGTTTCTTCTTTTAGAATGCTGACAGAATATTGGGGAAGAGTGCCTTATTAAGCAACGGTAAAGGAAGTAATGCAGATAAGGTTCAGGATAGTGACACATCCTGTCTTGGTTTAGTGTTGGAGTTACTGGCCACTACCGCTTGCACAAGCTATTCAAACTCACTGTCTGAATCAGTTCGGTTTCTCGAATCTCAACTACAAGCTGAAAGACATTGATCAGCTGTGTTGCGACAAGAAGCGGAAGGACTGCGGAAGTCCCTCGAGCATTCAGATGCATACTTTCTGGTGCAACAGCAAGCGGTGGAGGATTTTAGCGCCAAACAGGACAAAGCTAATCAGCTTACTAAGCTTATTGCCAGCATGGTGGATACCCAGGATAACGTTTCTTGAGCTCTTCTGAAGTTGTTTCAGGTATGCTCTTGTTTTGCTGCCGTGTTTATTTGCACTGGTGGCCAATTTTGACGGCCAGTGTATATGATATGCTGCTTTGTTCCCTATATTTGCATTGGTGGCGAACTTTGATGCCCAGTGGATGTAATATGTGTAATAGTCGTGATAGCCTAGCGTTAGTTGCTTGCTTATTTATTTCCTTATTGTCTTGTTTATTTGTTTGCTTGTAGTCATTGCAGTTCTTTTTCCGCGGTTAACTAGTGGCTGTAATAACCTATTTTTTAAAACTAGGCCACAATAACCATGGGCTAATATTTACTGCACTGACACTTGGCCTCCTACGGGCTGTAGAAACAGTGGGCCTTCTACGGGCCGTAGAAACAGTAGGCCTTCTATGGGCCGTAGAAACAATGGGCCTTCTACGGGTCGTATCATCAATGGGCCTTATATGGGCCATATGATTGATTGGCTAAACATGGGCCAATAACAGGCCGCATTATGGCCGTAAATGGGCTAGAGTTGGAATCGTCCGTTCATGGGCCGACCGTAATGGGCCATCGTTAATAGGCCGTATTTGATGACGCTATGAAAACGGCCCAACGTATTAACGGACCACAAACGGGCCGACTGTAACCATAGGCTGAATTTGGCCCACAAGCAGAAAATGACAGTAACGGGCCGTAAGTAAACGAATGCTGGAAATGAGCCCAAGAATAAATGGGCTCTGAGAAGGCCGAAATATAACATGGGTTGGAAACGGCCCAACGGAATAACGGGCCGTTAATGGGTATAAAGTGATACACTGTTCATTACGGGCCAGTTTCACCACGGGCCGTTAATGGGTGTAAAGTGATACACTGTTCATTATGGGCCAGTTTCACCACGGGCCGTTAATAGGCCAAGAGTTACATAGGGCCTCATATGGGCCGAAAGACGTCATGGGCCATACATGGGCCAGAAGTGAAAACGGGCTGGAATCATATTGGATGGCCTAGATGACGCTACTGGGCCTAATTCGGATAGGGCGTAACGGGCCTTGGGTTAGCGGGCTGTAAATGGGTATATGTGAACAGGCCGTTAACAGGCTTTCCATGGGCCGGCCCGCCACCTTTTGACCAAGTCAAACGGGCCGGCCTTTTCACAGGAATGGGCCTCTGTTGGGCCGTGCCACGTGTTGACGTATCATAGGCGCCTATCTGACCCACTGACGAGCTGACACATGTTTCGTCCGGCCAATAAGAATTTTACACGTGGAAACTTCCCATTGATCGGGGCTGTTAACGGGTTATCAGATCCAAAACCCGACCCGATAGCTTAACGGCGTTCCGTTACGGTGGATGCCATGTGTCAGTCACCCTTGACGAAAGAACTTCTGTGACGCACGATTTATCATCATGGAAGTCGACACTTCTGTGATGATAATTTTGGTAATGTCATGGAACACTTCTACGATAGCACATGTATGACTATCTTGATTCTGTCATAAATTTGTCATGGATGTACATGCATGACAAAAAAGCGACCTACTGTGACAAACACGTATCATCACGGAAGTGTATTTTTTTTGTAGTGCTACCTTGTTGAAGACAACGAAGGGATGATTTTTGCTTATCATCAGAAATGGATGGGACCCATGGTAGGACCACTTTTGAAGATGATCTGACCAGAAATTACTGAGAAGGGTAGTCCATGGTTGAATGGCACAATGGCGGTGCAAGCTTGGAACAAAATGCTAATGCTGGGAATGATTCTAGTAACTGGAAGAAACTCAACAGAAGGGAGTGATTCCATCGTTAGAAAAGTTATGGCATAATCGAAGAAACTGAGAGCGGATCCCAATTTAATGCCAACGATAAATCCTAGTGCTTGCACATGCTCTCAAGAACTTGAGCATTTCCATATTCATCAAGGTTTTACCAATATCCGTGACAAGGATCCTGGCAACACAACATACCACCATGATGGATATTGGTGGAGGATGCAGATGCAATGGAAGATAACACTTTCTCAGATTTCACCTTAGCGAGGCCAAGGGGACAAAATCTGGATAATCGACCGAGAGACATTTAGCACTCGGCTTCTAATGTTCTCCTTGATGTGCTAGCGCAACCCATTTATTAAAATGGTTTGGTACCTAGGACATCAAGTAAAAGGTCAGACTTTGGGAGCACAAAAATCCGTAAGGAACAACTATTGGAGTAAACCCTACGAAATCCTTATGGGGAGGTGGCCAACTTCTTCAATCAAGATACTACAATAATAGGTCTTCCGGCTGGGTGTGTCAGTCATGACATCCACTTTACCGGGTTACAGAGGGACCAATATTATAGCTCTTGGAAGACGTTCCAACCATCATATCTCCATGAGATTCAGATCTGGTTGGTAACAGGATATTCCAGATTCACCGAGTCTAGAAGAAAATTTGCAACACAATTCGACAAGATGGTGTTGCGAGATTCTCGAGGAATGAACTAAGATAGCAAGCTCCAAAACATGAGCCGGTTCTGCTAAACACATGTGAACACCCTGTCCCAGACAAGCATGACCACATAGTAGTCTTATGATAAAACACTACCGAGTTCAGGTGGGGAACCATCATCTAGGGTAACAAAGTCTTGTGCATGACCTACGATTTGCACAACAACTCCTTTTCCTCGAACAAATCAATCAGTGGCTTGGTGTGCTAGGGACACATATAGAACGAAGGTTGCAAGTCTCCGAACCACAGAATACTTCGCACATATGCATGACCGATTTGGGATGATTCCAAAAGAAGCAACATTGACTTTCTCGAATCCACAACGGCAACTTGCATCAGATGCACATGAGTTAGAGGGAGTCACTACTTCCATCCAAACATATGCTTCATGAACGGAACATGAAGGCATTGTTACAAAGTTTCCAACACTAGCTTAATGTTTAACACGAATCATGGGGGAGACAAGATGCTGCTGATGGGCTCAACAGCAACTCATCGGAATTTCTATATCACTGGACTTCCACCATTATGTGAACAATGTGATAGTATTAGTCAGACCAAAAGATGTAATGGTGTATGTTCGATGAATCAACCACGAGTAAGACAACATTACGAATATCATTGGTTCTAACTTGATTTGATGATAGCCCATACTCAAATCAAAGATTGGATAAGATGATAGGTCCATTAACTGATCACGAGGGTCAATCGATGAAAATACCAGCTTTCTTCAACACACACAAAAGATAGCCCTTAGAGATGAAATAAGCTAGGCAAGCTTTTAACTTCCAACTCCCCAAGTTGTTGTTTAGCTTAACCAACTAGCTCAGGGATATCCAACACAGATTCTTGGAGGATGGCTGGTTTAGCGAAAAACCAACATGATCACGAACTCAACATAGCGGTCAGGGAACAACCTGGTAATACTTTCGGGAAGATATTCGGAAAATCACGAACCACCAATATGTCTCTAAGCTCGAGAACAATCTTTCTTTTGAGGGCAAGATGATATAGCTAAATAAGAAAGGGATGGATACAATCCTAACTCTTGATCGAAGAGTGTACCAGAAATGAGCACAAGGTAGCACGACCAATCCTAGTATAGTGATTCGATAACCAACACGCTAAGAATGATATTAATGTCCATTAACTACCAAGCAACACAGTTGCTAGGAGTATTGATTTCGCACACCATGATTCCCTTGTCGGCATTCCGGTTGCGACAACACAACACTGAGGAATGAAAAATGATGGCAAGAAGTATCACTTCATCAAGAATTCATGAGAGATGGTGCAATTCTCATGACAATCCTGACATAAAGAGGGCAATACTTCAGGGTAGAACAGAATCAAAAGATGGATTGGCATTTTGATCTGCGGAATACAAATGCTTTGACCCAATCCTAGATATGGATGAGGTACTGGAGTTTGTTTCTCCTAGTCATTCTGAAATAGTACGGCTCGACGGACCACAAGAATAATAGGCATCGATGAACACGAATGCAAACTATTCCTGACTATCAATTGATAGAGTAGGGTCGGAATACAGCTGAGGAGGGTCAACTCAAGGAACATATAACTTTCTGGGTTGTGGATGCATAGATTAGTATGTCGAACCAAGTTCAACATGTTTCTAACGGATAACCCATGCAGAGAGGTAGGACTGGCAGAGTCACAATTATGAATGGAGAACTCCTCAAGAGTACTCTGATTGTGATCCTTTGGTTCAAATAACTTTTGCCTTAATGGTTCATGGTATTTGGAAGAAGGAAATTCCACAGACCTCGAGGACTGTCGTAAGGTTTCTAATATCCTAAAGGAACGAGCAACACTATCTACACGAATTAAGTAGAGTGAATCTTGGGTTCAAGAACCCAGGAAAGAATACCTACTAACTAATAATATCACGAGATGCTTTCGAGAATGGTGGACATAATCATCACACCGGAACACAAAACATGGCTAGATTACTAGGTGACTCCCTAAAACACCTAGGCTCATAATAATAGCTCCAACATATATGTCGAGGTAGTAGAGTACCTCAACAGACCGTTAGTGTGCTTAATCTGGCCCAAAAGGACATTGGAAACGGGAAGAAGGGATTTGCATATGCATCAGACTAGTTAGAGACCTGGGATGACTCGGACAGCATAACGACTGTAAATGCTCAAAAGATTTGAGACATCCTACAAAATGGTGGCATAACCACTCAACAACACAATATCAAGGTTCCGAGATCAACTGCCAACATACGGAAGTAGTAGGAACGGAACTGAGGATTAAAACTATCAATTCTATAAGTCTATGGATTAGTAACATGTCATCCTGATAGATATATGAGAAGGCCTAGTTCTTAATCCCCGTAGAAAATAAGAGGTTGACTCAATCAAAAGGGCATACGGTAAAGGAGTAAAAAGAGCCTTACGTTCCCTTCCACAATCAATTCCCTTACATAACTAAAGCATTTCTAGACTCGACTTCGACCAGTTTGGCTTGGTAATCCTACAGGCAGTCAGGCTCTGATACCAACGCTGCCAGGACCCCGATTCCAAGTCACATCGACCTAGCCGGTAACACCTCATATCACTATGCGGCCTCACGCATGGTATTTCCATGGGTGTTGCCTTACCATGGCCCGGGACCATTTGTGCCTTTTGGCTCACGTATATGATAGTGTCGCTAGCATCCATATGACAGAGAACCCAGGCCGACATGGCTAATTGTGAACCCAAATCAGCACCAACCTATGGGGAGAGGCATACATGAATCACATCGAGCATGTCGGTCAGCAGCGTGTGAATCCGGGCTGTAGCACTGGGCTAACAGGACTCTGGGAACCCGGGCTGTAGCAGGCTAGGCAGGACTCTAGATGTCACTGCATGACATTTCCTCGAAGGGACAGACACAGGAACGAAGTGAAACACATGCCGGCCAGTCAAGTGTCCTGAGCAGTAGTGCTGGGCTAGCAGGACTCCGGCGAACCGGGCTGTAGCAGTCGACTATGGCTCATGGAAGCACTAGACTAAATTTCCCCATAAGCGACGCTTCCAAGGATAAACAACTAGATTGTCGAATCCCACACATACAAGCATTTCAATCATACACACAACATGCTCGATATGTGTAAATACAACATGGCATCACAACATAACTCTACGACTCAAATATTTATTCATTAGGCTCCGAGGAGCGAGATATTCCAAACATGGGTCTCATGGCCCAACAATGATAGCATACAAATCAACGCACATGCGGAAGCTTAACATGTCTGAGTACAGACATCTACAAATGAAAAAGGCTAAGAACCCTGACTATCTACCAGATCCTGCCGAGGGCACAAGATTGTAGCTGAGGTATCAAGCTAAACATCGAAGTCCATGTGGAACTACTAGCGAGACTGAAGTCTCTCTACAAAACATAAATTAAGCAAACATGAGTACAAAAGTACTCAGCAAGACTTACATCAGAACTAGCTACATATGCATCGGCATCAACAAAGGGATGGTGGGGTTTAACTGCAGCAAGCCAGCTTTGACTCAGTGGCTAACCTGAACTACGACTGCAAGCAACTCTTTTGAGGTGGCGCACATGAGTCCACATATTCACCAATCAATACACCACTATGGATCCGCTCCCGTCTACCTACGAGAACGCCATCCATAGCACTCACGCTTATCTTGCGCATTTTAGAGTATCCACTTCCACTTGTCTATGAACTATTATAGGCAACCCAGAAGTCCTTTACCGCGGACGCGGCTATTCGAATAGTTTTATACCCTGCAGGGGTGTACTTCGTCACACATGTTTCCACCACTTAGCGTCTGCACACGACATGTGCTCGATAGCCTTCAAGTGAAAGCCGACGTGGGTCTAGACCACGACCTGACTAACCGCACAAGTCTCTAGTCCAGGTTTATCGCCTATTCGGGTTCCATCCGCAAGGAAATCCGGCCGGGGTGACCTCAACGGCCCCAAACAATGAGTACATGGTCCCAAGACGCCAAACGGGTGCCCGGCATACCCGGCCATGGTGTATCTACCGCATCATAGCCCACCCTAGGGTCAGCGCTACGCACGGCCGCCAACACATAACCTATAAACACCAGAAACTAGTTGCAACTCCTCGACAGAGGACGAGAGGGGTCAGTAAGTCGAGCTGGGTCATATTTCAGGGCCCAATGTGTGGTAGTAGCTGTTTCATGGATCACAAACACAGAACTCAGTTCCTAAGGACGGCTTCAATGAGACAACCCACCATGTACTCCTACATGGCCTCTCATCGATACCTTTACCAAATCATGGTCACACACTTAGCTCTCAACAGTAGGACATGTTCACACACCTCGGATTCATCTCCGATGAATCAGACTGACACAACCCTAAGCAATAACAGGCACGACTAACAAGCATGAATGAGTAGGCACATCAGGGCTCAAACAACTCCTACTCATGCTAGTGGGTTTCATCTATTTACTGTGGCAATGACAGGTCATGCAGAGGATAAGGGGTTCAACTACCACAGCAAGTAACAGATGAATCGTTGTTGTCCTAATGCAGTAAAAGAGAGCAGGAGCGAGAGAGTGGGATTGTATCGGAATGAACAAGGGGGTCTTGCTTGCCTGGCACTTCTGAAGATAGTATAAATCTTCATCGGTGTCAATGATCACATCGTCGAAGCAACGTCTACTGAGAGGGGACAAATACCGGCAACAGAGAAAGAAACACAATCAATGCAATGCACAATATGATGCATGATCATGACATGGTAAAATGAGTGTGTTGGGCTAATGCAACTACAAACAGATGGTTTTGAGCTATTTTAAACCAAAGATTCAAAGTTGAAACTCATTAGTGAACTTAAATAGTGCTTTATCATGTTTTGCACTAAATAGCAAGTTAACTTGTTTTAACATGCATGAAACTAGTACAGATGGATAGATAAGATTTTTCTGATCATTTTTCATATATAATTTGTTTGATTTGGAGCTATGGTTGATTTCCTATGATTTTTAGAAGTTTTGGCTAATTTATGGAATTTCCTATTTAAGAATAAATCCAGAAAAGGATTTACTGCGTCAGCCTGGCGTCTGTGTGACGTCAGCGGTCAACTGAGACGGTCCACATCAACCCTGACCTGTGGGTCCCGTCTGTCAGTGTCAATTAAACTAACTAAGTTTAGTTAGCGTTAAACTAATACTAACCTAGTTTAGTTAGTGGCCTGGGGCCCACACGTCAGTGACCCAGAGTGTCAAACTGGGTCCACCCGGGGTCAATGGTCAGCAGGGTCAAACTCGCCGGCGGCTCGATGCCGGCGATGATAGGCGCGGCGGAGTGGCTCGAAAATGAGCCACATGGCATCATTTTGGCCGCGGTCTCTTGCGTTCGAACGCACGTAGTGGCGCGCATCAAGTGGTGGCAGCGGTAGGTGCTGGGGTGGCTGGAAACAACGGCGGCGAGCAAGTCCGCGGCGGCCAAAGTTCGGTCAAGCTCGGGGTCAACGTTGCGGTGCATGGGAGGACTAGCTGATGGTGGTGTTGGGCTTCTGGGAGCACGCTAAAGACGTAGCACTGCTCGGACGCGAAGGTTGCTAGCCTATTCGCCAGCGACGACGAGCGCGGCGGCGGTGAGCTCTCGGGTCCGGTGGCTAGCACGCCTATAGAACGCAAAAGAACATGCGAGAAGGGGAGAAAGATGGCAGGGCTCACGGCGGGTCTTCTGGCGCAGCCGTTGAGCTCAGGGAGGCACGGACGGCGACGTAATGATGATGGTGATCTGATGGTCGTGCGCGGGGAAGACGGGTCAGTGGCGAGGCAACAGAGCATCCGGCGATGCGTGGATCAGCGAGGGGGTCGAGGACGAAGTGGCGAAGCTTCTGGGCGTGGAGAGAGGTTGAGGAGGAGGTGGTGGCTATGGTGAACGGTGTCGGTGGCGACGAGCTCCGCTCGGGTGGCGCGGAACAGAGAGCATAGGAGGGGGAAAGAGTCCAGGGAAAATGAGAGGGGTCAGGGGTGTACGTGGCGTCGCGGGAGGCATCTAGGGCAACGAGGGGCAGCCAGGCAGGGTGGAGGTGGCGCGCGTGCGGCGAGCACACGCCCTCCTACCTACTGGCAGGAGGTTCAAGACAGTGCGGCGGCTGGGCTGGGCCAGCTACAGTGCTGGGCCAGGTGCTGTACAGGAGGTAAGTCCAGGTGGGTTTTCTCTCTCTCCTTTCTAATTCTTTTTTGTTTTTCTATCTGATACCAACACTGTCAGGACCCCGATTCCAAGTCACATCGATCTAGCCGGTAACACCTCATATCACTTTGCGGCCTCACGCACGGTATTCCCACGGGCGTCGCCTTACCATGGCCCGGGACCGTTTGTGCCTTTTGGCTCACGTATATGATAGTGTCGCTAGCATCCATATGACAGAGAACCCGGGCCAACATGGCTAGTCGTGAACCCAAAGTAGCACCAACCTACGGGGACACGCATACATGAGTCACATCGAGCATGTTGGTCAGCAGCGTGTGAATCCGGGCTATAGCACTGGGCTAACAGGACTCCGAGAACCCGGGCTATAGCATGCTAGGCAGGACTCCGGATGTCACCGCATGAAATTTCCCCGAAGGGATAGACACAGGAACGAAGTGAAACACATGCCGGCCAGTCAAGTGTCCTGAGCAGTAGTGCTGGGCTAGCAGGACTCTGGCGAACCGGGCTGTAGCGGAACACTATGGCTCATGGAAGCACTAGACTACATTTCCCCATAAGAGAGGCTGCCAAGGATAAACAACTAGATTGTCGGATCCCACACATACTAAGCATTTCAATCATACACACAATATGCTCGATATGTGTAAAAACAACATGGCATCACAACATAACTGTACGACTCAAGTATTTATTCATTAGGCTCCGAGGAGCGAGATATTACAAACATGGGTCTTGAGGGAGTCCGGGATTAGGGGGTCTCCGGACAGCCGGACTCTATCCTTCGGCCAGACTATTGGACTATGAAGATACTAAATTGAAGACTTCGTCTCGTGTCCAGATGGGACTCTACTTGGCGTGGAAGGCAAGCTAGGCAATACGGATATAGATATTTCCTCCTTTGTAACCGACCTTGTGTAACCATAACCCTCTCCGATGTCTATATAAACTGGAGGGTTTTAGTCCGTAGGACAACAACAATCATACCATTGGCTAGCTTCTAGGGTTTAGCCTCTCCGATCTCGTGATAGATCAACTCTTGTAATACCCATATCATCAAGAATAAATCAAGCAAGACGTGTGGTTTTACCTCCATCAAGAGGGCCCGAACCTGGGTAAAACATCGTGTCCCCTGCCTCCTGTTACTATCCTCCTTAGACGCACAGCTCGGGACCCCCTACCCGAGATCCGCCGGTTTTGACACCAACATTGGTGCTTTCATAGAGAGTTCCTCTTTGTCGTCGCCGTTAGGCTTGATGGCTCCTACGATCATGGATAGCGATCCAGTCCAGGGTGAGACTTTTCTCCCTGGACAGATCTTTGTGTTCGGCGGCTTCGCACTGCGGGCCAACTCGCTTGGCCATCTGGAGCAGATCAAAAGTTACGCCCCTGGCCACCAGGTCAGGTTTGGAAGCTTAAACTACACGGCCGATATCCGCGGAGACTTGATCTTTGACGGATTCGAGCCTCTTCCTTGTGCGTCACGCGGTCACGATGAGTACGATTTAGCTCTACCATCAGACAGTGTTCAGGAGATCGCACCGACAGCCTCTCCGACCCTCAATTCAGAGCCAGTTGCGCCATCCATGGACGGGTGGATGGACCCCACCATGGAGGCCTTACCCTCAGCGGCGATCGAGCCGAACATCGACCTTACCCTACACGAGAGCCGTGTTGTCAGACTGCCGGATCCTTCTCCGGCCACGGACTCCGAACCGCCTGCGCCCATTCCTAGCGAATCCGATTGGGCGCCGATCATGTAGTTTACCTCCGCAGGTATTTTTCAGCACTCGCCCTTTGGCGACATACTGAACTCATTAAGGTCTGTCTCCTTGTCAGAAGGATCCTGGCGGAACTATGTTCGGCAGGATTGGGATGCGGATGACGAAGAAATTCGCTGCCCACCCACCACCCACTTAGTAGCCACTGTCGACGACTTAACCGACATGCTCGACTTCGACTCTGAAGACATCGACGGTATGGATGACGATGCAGGAGACGAAGAGGAACCACTGCCCATAGGGCACTGGACAACCACCTCATCATACGATATATACATGGTGGACACACCCAAAGAAGGCAATGGCGATGAGACGACGGAGGATGACCCCTCCAAGAAGCAACCCAAGCGCCGACGTCAGCGGCGCCGCTCTAAGTCCCGCCAAAGCAAAAGTGGTGATACCGGCACAGGAGATAATAACACTCCGGATAGTGCCGAAGATGGCAATAATCCCCTCCAGCACGATCTAGGACAGGAGGATGGAGAGGCCGGCCCTCCAGAGAGAGCGGCAGATGGAGAGGTGGAGGATGATAATTACATGCCCCCCTTCGAAGATGAGGCAAGCCTCGACGATGACGAATTCGTCATGCGAGAGCATCCCGTCGAACAAGAGCGCTTCAAGCACCGGCTTATAGCCACAGCAAATAGCCTTAAGAAAAAGCAGCAGCAGCTTCAAGCTGATCAAGATCTGCTAGCTGACAGATGGACTAAAGTCCTCACGGCCGAGGAATATAAACTCGAACACCCCTCCAAGAGTTACCCAAAATGCAGGTTGCTACCCCGACTGGAGGAAGAAGTGTATGACACGGCTGATCGGCCACCGCGTGGCCGCGATAGAGAGGCATTCCAGCCAAAAGCTCAGCCTGCACCCCGACGCCATTCAAATAAAAAGGCATGGGGAAATACGCCAGACCTGCGAGACGTATTGGAGGACAAAGCAAAACATGCAAGATCGATCTACAGATCACGAGGGAGCGCCACTATGCGAGACGATAAACGCCACACCGGATACAGTAAAAGTAAATCCGGCCGGGCCGAACATAGCGAGCAAGACTCATTGGAGCTGTGTCGCGATATAGACCAGTACAGAGGTGCCGCACACCCTTTATGCTTCACAGATGAAGTAATGGATCATCAAATCCCAGAGGGTTTCAAACCCGTAAACATAGAATCATACGACGGCACGACAGATCCTGCGGTATGGATCGAGGATTTCCTCCTGCACATCCACATGGCCCACGGTGATGACCTACACGCAATCAAATATCTCCCACTCAAACTTAAAGGACCAGCTCGGCATTGGCTCAACAGCTTGCCAGCAGAGTCCATTTGCTGTTGGGAAGATCTGGAAGCTGCATTCCTCAACAACTTTCAGGGCACTCATGTGCGACCACCAGACGCCGATGACCCGAGCCATATAATTCAGCAGCCAGAGGAATCAGCCAGGGAATTCTAGACATGGTTCCTAACAAAGAAAAATCAAATCATCGACTATCCCGATGCAGAGGCCCTAGCGGCTTTTAAACACAACATCCACGATGAGTGGCTAGCCCGGCACCTTGGTCAGGAAAAGCCGAAATCTATGGCAGCCCTGACGACACTCATGACCCGCTTTTATGCGGGAGAAGATAGCTGGCTGGCTCGTAGTAATAACATATCAAAGAACCGTGGTACTTCGGATACCAAGGACGGCAATGGCAGGTCACGTCGCAACAAACATAAGCGCCGCATTAACAGCGACAATACCAAGGATACAACAGTCAATGCCGAATTCAAAGGCTCTAAACTCGGTCAGCGGAAAAAGCCATTTAAAAGAAGCACTCTGGGCCCGTCCAGTTTGGACCGCATACTCGATCACTCGTGTCAAATACACGGCACCCCCGACAAGCCAGCCAACCACACCAATAGGGATTGTTGGGTATTCAAGCAGGCCAGCAAGTTAAATGCCGAAAACAAAGATAAGGGGCCCCATAGCGATGACGAGGAAGAGCCCCGGCAGCCGAACACCAGAGGACAGAAGAGGTTCCCCCCACAAGTGCGGACGGTGAACATGATATATGCAACCCACATCCCCAAGAGGGAGCGGAAGCGTGCGCTCAGGGACGTATATGTATTGGAGCCAGTCGCCCCAAAGTTCAACCCATGGTCCTCCTGTCCGATGATCTTTGATCGCAGGGACCACCCCACTAGTATCCTTCATGACGGATTCGCCGCACTGGTCCTAGACCCAATCATTGACGGATTTCACCTCACTCGAGTCCTTATGGATGGCGGCAGCAGCCTGAACCTGCTTTACCAGGACAAAGTGCGCAAAATGGGTATAGACCCCTCAAGGATCAAACCCACAAAACGACCTTTAAAGGCATCATACCAGGTGTAGAGGCCCATTGCACAGGCTCAGTCACACTGGAAGTGGTCTTCGGATCCTCGGATAACTTCCGAAGCGAAGAGTTAATCTTCGATATAGTCCCATTCCGCAGTGGTTATCATGCACTGCTCTGGAGAACCGCATTTGCGAGATTCAATGCGGTACCGCATTATGCATACCTCAAGCTCAAGATGCCAGGACCTCAGGGGGTCATTATAGTTAACGGAAACACAGAGCGCTCTCTCCGAACGGAGGAGCACACTGCGGTCCTCGCAGCGTTAGTGCAAAGCTGCCTCTTAAGGCAATCCACTAGTTCGGCGTTTAAGGACCCAAACACCTTGAAGCGCGCCCGGAGTAATCAGCAACAGGACCACCTGGCACGTTCCGAGCTCGCATAGCAATGCGGCCCCCACCCCGGCCCAAGCCAAACGGCGAAATTCATGCCACGCGTACATAATTACACATTAAAAATACCATGGGCACAGGCGTGGAGGGGGGCATGACTACGGCACGCCCCAAGACGCGGCTTAAACTGCACTAGGGGCTTCCCGTTTTGTTATTTTTTTTCTTTTCAGGACTTTAATCTCTGGAAACCCGGTCCGGCAACATGATTGCCGAACATATGATGCAGCAACCAAGAAGGCAGAAAGCTACGTCACACCACGGAACTCCCAGGTGGATTACGATAACAAGTCTAATACTTGCCTTAATACTATTTTTCAGCTCGCCCTTGGAGGGGTCATAGTCCTACATTTTGCTTATTGCATTGCATGTATCATTCTGCTTTAACACACCTTTTTGAATAAACAATGCATAGCATTAAGACTATTATCGCATTCTTCTTTTTCTATATATATATGTTCATTAATGACACCTTGCAACCGTACACTTTGGTACGGCCAATACACCAGGGGCTTAAGTACCCCACAATATGGTGTGGCAAGTCTGAACACTTTCACAAGTGCGGCACCCCGAACTTATAGCATTATATGCATCAGCTCCGAATCATGTCTTGGGTCAATAGTTGGGTTTGCCCAGCTCCCATGTTTTGGTACCTTACGTTCCGCTATATCGGCTAAGGTAGCACTAGGAGAACTACTGCGATTGTGCCCCGGTTCTGCTGGGCTAAGCACCTCAGTAGAGAAAGCTAAAACTGACTATCATGATAAGGCGAGAGACTAGTCGCTGTTCGAGAGGTTTTGAGTCCCTAAAGGCTTATGCCGCTTAGAGCGAGGAGTCAGCCCTGTCCGCCTTAAGGCGTGTATCGCGCCCCGAATTCGGCCTTCGGAATACTAGGGGCTTCGCCGAAATTTAAAATTATAGAATTGTATGGCTAAGTGAGAGTGATAACGCATTATAGTCCAATTGCCTTGTTCGTTGTGCTGAGCACCTCCCTCGAAGGACCCAACAATGGGAACAAGAGTGCTCAGGTTTATCCCGAACACCCCAACACTCGTGGCGTGCGGGCAGAAACCGACGACTAGCGTTCTCTCAGATTTCATAAATATCCGAACAGAAGGTAATATTTTAAATTCAAACAAGCGTTGCATAGCGCATATGAACAAGTTTTCATAACTACAGGATTACAAGAGCGAGTTCACTCAAATATTATATATTTTGTACACTCGTCCGCTACGAGACGAGCACCCTTCAGGACACCCTCATACTACATCTCGGGGTGGCAATGCTCCTTGCCCTCCGGTGGCCCTTCCTTAATCAGCTTCACGGCGTCCAGCTTGGCCCATTGCACCTTCACACGGGCGAAAGCCCGGCGTGCACCTTCCATGCAGACGGGCCGCTTGATGACTTCCAGCCGTGGGCAGGCATCCACAAGCCGCCTCACCAGGCCGAAGTAGCTGCTGGGAAGGGCGTCGCCACGCCACATCTGGACTATAAAGCCCTTCATGGCCTGTTCGGCCGCCTTATGCAGCTCGACCAGTTGCTTCAGCTGGTCGGTCAGAGGCATCGGTTGTTCGGTCCTAGTATACTGAGAACAGAATAGCTTCTCCGTTGAGCTTCCCTCCTCTGCCTTGTAAAACTATGCGGCATCCGACACACTGCGAGGCAAATCTGCGAATGCTCCTGGAGAGCTCCGGATTCGGGTAAGTAACAGGTAATTTACTTTCACATGCTTGCTTTGCATATAGAATGCCTTACCCGCCGCTATCTTCTTCATCGCATCAATCTCCTTGAGGGCCTTCTGGGCTTCGGCCTTGGCACTCTTTGCGCTCTCGAGGGCCGCGGCAAGCTCAGACTCTCGCGTCTTCAAGTCAAGCTCCAACGCCTCATGCTTCGTCACGAGAGCGTGGAGCTCTTGCTGCACCTCGCCCACCCGTGCCTCATGCCTTTCCCGCTCGGTGCGCTCCTTGGCCGCTTTGTTTTCGGCCTCGGATAGCACTTGCTTCAGGGTCGCCACCTCAGTCGTGGCCCCCGGCAAATTTACGATGATCCTGTCATTTTGCAATCGCATTCTTTTTATGCATATCCATAGACTAGGTACTACTTACCTTTGTTCTCCTTGAGCTGCCTCTTGGCAAGGCCGAGCTCGTCCTTGGACCCTTTAAGGTCCTGCTTCAGTGTGGCGACCTCCGCAGTCAGTGCGGCAGATGCCAACAGCGAAGCTTGCATACGCATATTGACATACTTATATTAGACTCCTACGATATTGTTTGATCCTCTGTTCGGCTTTTCTTTGTGAACACCGAACAGAGCATCAGGGGCTACTGTCTATGCGGTAATATTATTCCCATATTTCAACAACTTACCTCAAAGTCTGTTAGAAGGCTGGCACAGGCTTCAGCCAGTCCGCTCTTGGCGGACAGAACCTTCTGGACCACCGCACTCATAATAGTGCAGTGCTCCTTGTCGATGGAAGTGCTGCGAAGCACTCCCAGCAGATTGTCCGGTGCCTCTGGATGGACAGAGGTCACCGGCACAGGCGTCTTGCCCCTCTTGGAAGGAGGCCGCCTTCCCGAGTCCGGAACCACTGGAGGTTCCGGTGCGGTGTTTGGCTGAGGGCCAAACTCGGAGCCCTCGGGGGCCTTGTTCCCTCTGCTCCCGGAGTCCGAAAGGTCGCCTTGAGGCGCCTACGAGACTGTCTCCCCTCGACCCGGTGCCTCTTGAGACAATACCTTGGCGTTGTCCGTAGGGCAAGGGGAGGTGGCGGTCAGAAGTGGATCGCTATCCATATCCGACGAGCCTAGGGAGCCGTCCGACGATACATCGATACGGGCTCGTGGTGGTCTGCATAGTCATAATTCGGCGTTAGGAGAGGCAGTGTGACAAATGTATGCTATGATTTACTCTGGCATCCGAATACTTACGACTTCGCCAGGGGCTTGGCCCTGAGCAGCCACTCGTCTTCGCCTTCGGTGGCGGTGGTGGAGAAGTCCGGAAGGAGATTCCTTCCCTTCTTGGACCCTTCGGCCCCCCGGTTGGGGCAGCCTTCCTTTTCTTGTCTCCCCCGACTCGAGGGGGAGCATCTTGATCTTCCTCCTCGTCTTCGGGGAGGAGTTCGTCGCGGAGTTATCGGACGATAAGTCTGATAACGCCTGGCGTCGGGAACTCTTTTGGGTTCCCTTGGCCTTCTTTGTCTTCTCCGGCACCTTGTAAGGAGCCGGAGTCAGCATCTCCGTCAGGAGAGCGTCCGGAGTGTCTTTGGGCAGAGGGGCTGGACAGTTAATCTGCCCCGACGTCTCGACCCAGTCCTGTCAAAGGCATGGAGCTCAGACCTCGCACATGGTTAAGCCAGGGGAAATAAATGTCCTACCAGATGTATAGAACTCACCGAATGCGCTTCGCACTTCGCGCTTAGCCCGCGGTCCTCGGTGAGGGAGGGAGGGACCTCGGCTCCCTTGAACAGCACCTTCCAGACGTCCTTGTGCGTCGTGTCAAAGAGCTCGCTCAGAGTCTGGTGCTGGGCCGGGTCGAACTCCCACAAGTTGAAGTCTCGTTGTTGGCACGGGAGGATCCGGCGGATGAGCATGACCTGGACTATATTGACAAGCTTGAGCTTCTTACCGGCCATATTCCGGATAAATTTCTGGAGTCCGTCCAGCTCTACCGATGAACCCCCGGACAAGCCCTTCTCTTTCCAGGAGGTGAGCCGCGTGGGGATTCCGGATCGAAACTTGGGGGCAGCCACCCTGTCGGTGTCAAAACCGGCGGATCTCGGGTAGGGGGTCCCGAACTGTGCGTCTAGGCCGGATGGTAATAGGAGGCAAGGGACACGAAGTTTTACCCAAGTTCGGGCCCTCTCGATGGAGGTAAAACCCTACGTCCTGCTTGATTAATATTGATGTTATGGGTAGTACAAGAGTAGATCTACCGCGAGATCAGAGAGGCTAAACCCTAGAAGCTAGCCTATGGTATGATTGTTGATGTGTATGTTGTCCTACGGACTAAAACCCTCCGGTTTATATAGACATCGGATAGGGTTAGGGTTACATAGAGTCGGTTACAATGGTAGGAGATCTTCATATCCGTATCGCCAAGCTTGCCTTCCACGCCAAGGAAAGTCCCTTCCGGACACGGGGCGGAGTCTTCAATCTTGCATCTTCATAGTCCAGGAGTCCGGCTGAAGGTATAGTTCGGCTATCCTAACACCCTCTAATCCAGGACTCCCTCAGCAACCCCTGAACTAGGCTTCAATGACGTCGAGTCCAGCGCGCAGTTTGTCTTCGGCATTGCAAGGCGGGTTCCTCCTCCAAGTACTTTATAGAAGATTTTAAACACAAAGATAATGTCCATCTCTGCAAAATAAGTTTCCACATATTGCCATAGAGAGAATAATATTTACACCAATCTAATCTGCTGACGTATTCCGTAGCGTGACACACCACGGCCAAGCCTTTATCCGAGTCGTTTCATTATCCCACCTCAGTGCGTTATGCGAGGCGGTTTCCTTGGCACGTCTTGTCAAAGCAGAGATCGTGTCCCCTTATTCTGGGATTCTCATCAATACGGGCGTGGGTAACCCAACCGCGCCTTTGATTACGGCGCTTGGAGATAAGCGAGTTTCACCAGGCTGGTGGGGACATGTAGTTGCGTCCACCCATATAAGGGGATAAGGATCCACCTTTTCACCCACGCCTTCTTCCTCCTTCGCCTATCCATTCTTGCGCACTCGAGCTCCAGCGCCCAAGGCCGCACTACCACCTCAACCTTCTCTAGTCATGTCCAGAGCGGGAGGCAAGTGGATGGTCTCCTCCGTCACAGAGGGACACATCAAAAAGCCGAGGAAGGCCAGATATCTAGCTAGCGACATCGCGCACCGGCTTCCCAAAAAGGGGCAGCTCGTCCCCACTCCCAGACCCCATGAGTGGGTGGTATTCCTCCCCCATTTCCTCCACGGACTGGGCTTCCCACTGCATCCATTTGTCCAGGGGCTCATGTTCTACTACGGCCTGGATTTCGACGATCTGGCCCCGAACTTTGTCCTCAACATCTCGGCGTTTATCGTCATGTGCGAGGCATTCCTCCGCATCCGCCCCCATTTCGGCCTATGGCTTAAGACTTTCAACGTCAAGCCAAAGGTGGTGCGTGGCAGCCAGGCGGAGTGCGGAGGTGCCATGGTTGGCAAGATGGCCAACATCCTGTGGCTCGAGGGTTCCTTTGTGGAGACCCTGAAGGGGTGGCAATCTGGGTGGTTTTATGTCACCGATCCGCGCGACACCGAATGGGTCGCACCCCCTGAGTTTCGATCCGGCCCCCCTACGCGGCTCACCTCCTGGAAGGAGACAGGCCTGTCTTGTGGTAAAAAAGGAGAGCTGACCGGACTCCACACATGCATCCAAACCCTGGTGGACAAGAAGCTCAAGCTTGTCAACGTAGTCCAGGTTATGCTCATCCGCCTGATCCTCCCGTGTCAACGACGGGCCTTCAACCTGTGGGAGTTCGACCCGACGCAGCATCGAACTCTAAACAGGCTCTTCGACATGATGTACAAAGATGCCTGGAGGATGCTTTTCAAGGGCGCCGAGGCTCCCGCATCCGCTGCCGAGGATCGCGGATTCAGCACTCAGCATCACGCTCATGCGGTAAGCTGTCTTTGTCCTTTTACAGGGTATCAGTTTTTCATAGTTTGACTCTACGTGGCATCTGAGTTCCCTTATCTTTGATAGGATTGGGAGGTGATGTCCGGACAGATCAACTGTCTGGCTCCTTTGCCCGAAGGCCCAGCGGACGCTCGCTTGGCGAAGCTGTTGGTTCCGGCGCCCTATTTGGTGCCGGTGAAGAAGGCCACGAAAAGGGCCACGGGGACTCGAAAGAGTGCCCGGCACCAGGAGGTGTCGGATTCATCATCCGATGGTCCCGAAGCGCCTTCCTCTCGTGAAGACGAGGAGGAAGAAGAAGAGACCTCTCCCCCTCCAGCGGGAGGAGAGAAGAAAAGGAAGGCCGTCCTGTCTGAGGAGGCCGGAGGGTCCAAGAAGGGGAAAACCCTTCCTCCGGACTACTCCAACGACGCTGATGACAGCGAAGAGGAGTGGCAGCCCAGGGCCAAGCCCCTGGCAAAATCGTAAGTATCCGGATACCAGAGTAGTTCATAGTATTTGTTTATTGCACAACTTTCCCTTATGTCGAATATGCTTATGCAGCCCACCCAAAGACCGGCTCGACGCGTCGTCGAGCGGCTCACTGGACTCGTCGGAGGTGAACTCGCTTCCGACGGCTTCCTCCCCCCGCCCTATGGACGACACTGAGGTGTTGTCCCAACAGGTTCCAAGCAGGGAGGAGGTGGTCCCGGAGGCGCCGCAAGGCGACCTCCCAGACTCCAGGAGTAAAGGGGATGAAACCCCCCAGGGCTCCAAGTCTGGCTTTAGGCCGGACACCGCTCCGGAACCTTCAAGGGTTCCGGAGTCCGGTGGGGGACCTCCTTCCAAGAGGAGCAAGTCCACCGTGCCAGCGACCCCCGTCCATCCGGAGGCGCCGGACAATATGTTGGAGGCGCTCCAAGGCGCTTCCATCGACGAGGAGCACCGCGCTATTATGAGTGCGGTGGTCCAGAAGGTTCGGTCCGCCATGAGTGGACTCACTGAAGCTTGTACTAGCCTTTTGACAGGCTTTGAGGTAAGTAAATAATGTGTAAATAATATTACCGCATAGACAGTAGCCCGTGATGCTCTGTTGGGCGTTCAGGAAGAAAAGTCGAATAGAGGATCAAAAAATTCGCAGGAGTCTAACAAAAGGAGTCAATATGCGTGTGCAAGCTTCTCTGCTGGCGTCCGTCGTACTCACTGCGGAAGTGGACACGCTAAAGCAGAGCCTCGAAAAGTCCGAGCAAGAGCTCGGGCGTGCCAAGAAGCAGCTCGAGGAGAAGGAAGGTAAGAAATACTTTGGTTGAATATGTATATAAAAAAGGTGCAATTGCAAGAAATGACAGGATTAACATGGCTATTGTAGGGGCCACATCTGAGGTGGTGACCCTTAAGCAAGCGCTGCTCGAGGCCGAGAAGAGTGCGGCCGCGGAGCGCACCGAGCGGGAGAGGTATGAGGCCGAGGTTGGCAAGGTTCGGCTAGAGCTCCAGGTTCTCATGAAGAAACATGAGAGTTTGGAGCTTGACTCGAAGACGCGAGCGTCCAAGCTCGCGGCGGCTATTGAAAATGCCAAGTCCGCCAAGGCCGAATAGCGGCGGGTAAGGCATTCTTTATGCAAAGTAAACACATAAACATGAGTTACTTGATACTTACCTGAATCCAGAGCTCTCCAGGGGCCTTTGCAGATCTTCCCTGGAGTGTATCCGATGCGGCCGCATTCTATCGAACCAAGGAGGGCAGCTCGACGGAGAAGGTGTTCTGGTCTGAGTATGCTGAGGCCGGACACCCCGTGCCCCTGAGCGACCAGCTAAAGCAGCTGGTCGAGCTCCACAAGGCGGCCGAACAGGCCATGAAGGGCCTCCTAGTTCGGCTGTGGCCTGGAGAGGCTCTACATGGGAGCTATTTCGGGCTGGTGCGGCGGCTGGTGGAGGCCTGTCCAAGGCTCGAAGTCATCAAGCACTCCGTCTGTATTGAAGGTGCCCGTAGGGCCTTTGCCCATGCTAAGGTGCACTGGGGCAGGCTGGATGCGGAGAAGCTTGTGAAGGACGGGCCGCCAACGGGGAAGGAGCATCGCAAGCCCGAAAATTACTATAAGGATGTTTTGAAGGGTGCCCGCCTTGTGGCGGATGAATGTGAAACTCGCTCGTTTTGTGTCCTGTGCGCTGAAAACTTGTTCGTATGCGCTGAGCAATGCTGCTTGAATTTAAAATATTACCTTCTGTGCGGCTGTTTATCAATACTGAGAGATGGCGAGTCGTCGGCTTCTGCCCCCTTGCCACTAGTGCTGGGGTGTTCGGGGATAAATTTGGGCGCTCTTTTTCCCATGTTTGGGTCCGTCGAGGGAGGCGCTCAGCTCGACGAACGAGGCAATCGGACTATAATGCGTGAACACTCTCACTTAGCCATAGAATTCTATAATTTTAAATTTTGGCGAAGCCCCTAGTATTCGGAAGACTCAGTTCGGGGCGCTATCCACGCCTTGGCCGGACAGAGCCGACTCGTCGCCCTAAGAGGCATAAGTCTTTAGGGACTCGAAAAAACCTCTCGAACAGCGACCAGCTCTCGCTTCATCATGACAGTCAGTTTTAGCTTTCTCCACTGAGGTGCTCGTCCCAGCTCAACTAGGGCACAATTGCAGTGGTTCTCCTAGTGCTACCTTAGCCGATATAGCGGAACGTAAGGCACCAAAACATAGGAACCGGGCAAACCCAACTATTGACCCAAGACATGATTCGGAGCCGATGCATATAATGCTATAAGTTTGGGGTGCCGCACTTGAGAAAGTGTTCGGACTTCTCACACCATATTGAGGGGTGCTAAAAGCCCCTAGCGTATTTTGGCCGTACCAAGTTGTACGGGTGCAACATGTCATTAAGGAACATTTATTTATAAAAAGATAGGGAAAAATAGACAAAAGCTATGCATTGTTTATGAAAAATAGCTGCGATCAAAGCAGAACGATACAAGTAATGCGATAAATGAAAAGTTGGCCTATTCAACATGTCTGCTCCAGGGGGAAGCTACAGAATAGTATGCGAAACAGGTATACTGCTCGTGATAGAGACCACCTGGGATTTCCGTAATGCGGCATGGCTTGTCTGCTTCCCTGGTTCTTGCATCGATTGTGCGGCAATTGAACTGCCGAACAGGCCTTCCGAAGAGTAGAGTCTTGGAAGTAAGAGAAAATTAAAAAATCGCCAGCCCCTGGTGCGCTTTAAGCCGTGTTTTGGGCATGCCGTGATGGTGCCCCTCCCCCTATGCCCATGGTATTTCTAGAGCGTAATTATGTACGCGAAGTACTAGCATCACCTTTTTGCTAGGGTTGGGGTTGGGGCCGCATTGCTATGCCTGCTCGGAACGTGCCAGGTGGTCTTGTTGTAGGTTACTCCGGGCGCGCTTGACGGTGTTCGGGCGTTTAATGGACGGACTGGAGAACTGCCTGGAGAGGCTGCTTTGTACTTCCGCTGCAAGGGCCGCCGTGTGCTCCTCCATTCGGAGGGAGTGTTCGGTGTTTCTGTTAACCGTAATTACTCCACGAGGGCATGGCATCTTGAGCTTGAGGTATGCGTAGTGTGGTACCGCATTGAATTTGGCGAATGTGGTTCGTCCGAGCAGTGCATGATAGACACTGCAGAATGGGACTATGTCGAAGACCAATTCCTCACTTCGGAAATTATCCGGGGATCCGAAGACCACTTCAAGTGTGACTGAGCCTGTACAGTTGGCCTCTACACCTGGTATTATGCCTTTAAAGGTCGTTTTGGTGGGCTTAATCCTCGAGGGATCGATGCCCATTTTTCGCACTGTATCCTGGTAAAGCAAGTTCAGGCTGCTGCCGCCGTCCATGAGGACTCTAGTGAGACGAAATCCGTCAATAATTGGGTCTAGAACCAATGCGGCAAATTCGCCATGACGGATGCTAGTGGGGTGGTCTCTTCGATCAAAGGTGATCGGGCAGGAGGACCATGGGTTGAACTTTGGGGCGACTGGCTCTACCGCGTATACGTCCCTTAACGCGCGCTTCTGCTCCCTTTTTGGGACATGGGTGGCGTATATCATGTTCACCGTCCGCACTTGTGGGGGAAAACCCTTCTGTCCATTGTTGTTCGGCGGCCGGGGTTCCTCGTCGTCATTGGTATGGAGCCCCTTGTCTTCATTGTTGGCGCTTAACTTTCCTGCCTGCTTGAACACCCAACAATCCCTGTTGGTGTGATTGGCCGGCTTTTCGGGGGTGCCATGTATTTGGCACAAGCGGTCGAGTATTCGGTCCAAGCTGGACGGGCCCTTAGGATTCCTTTTGAATGGCTTTTTCCGCTGACCCGATTTAGAGCCTCTGAATCCGGCATTAACTGCCGTATCCTCAGCATTGTCGCCGTTAATGCGGCGCTTCTGCTTGTTGCGACGCGACCTGCCACTAATGTCCCTAGTGTCCGAACTACCAGGGTTCTTGGTCATATTGTTGCTGCGAGCAAGCCAGTTGTCTTCTCCCGTGCAAAAGAGGGTCATGAGTGTCATGAATGCTACCTTGGATTTCGGCTTTTCCTGTCCAAGGTGCCGGGCCAGCCACTCGTCACGGATATTGTGCTTGAAGGCTGCTAGGGCCTCAGCGTCCGGACAATCGACTATTTGATTTTTCCTTGTTAGGAACCATGTCCAGAATTGCCTGGCTGATTCCTCTGGGTGCTGAATTACGTGACTTAGGTCATGGGCGTCTGGGGGTCGCACATAAGTGCCCTGGAAATTGTCGAGGAATGCGGCTTCCAGGTCCTCCCAACAACTGATTGATCCTGTTGGCAAGCTGTTGAGCTAATGCCGAGCTGGTTCTTTAAGCTTGAGTGGGAGGTATTTGATGGCATGAAAATCGTCGCCACGGGCCATGTGGATATGAAGGAGATAATCCTCGATCCATACCGCAGGGTCTGTTGTGCCATCATATGATTCTATGTTTACGGGTTTGAAACCCTCGGGGATTTAATGATCCATTATTTCGTCTGTAAAGCACAGTGGGTGTGCGGCACCTCTGTACTGGGAGATATCATGACGTAGCTCCAATGAGTTTTGTCTACTGTGTTCGGCCCTGCCGAATTTGTGGCCGGCGTGGCGGTTACCGTCTCGAGCCATGGGGTGCCCACGCGATCCGTAGATCGGTCGTGTTTGCCTTGCCTTGTCCTCCAGCATGTCTCGTAAGTCCGGTGCATATTCCCATGCCTTGGTACGGGGTGCGGCTTGAGTGGAGGGCCGGGAGGCCTCTCTGTCGCGGCCACGAGGTGGCCGTTCAGCCGCATCAAGTGCTTCCTCCTCTAATTGGGGTAGCAACCAGCGCTTTGGGTAACTCTTGGAGGGGCTTTCGAGTTTATGCTCTTCGGCCGCAAGGACTTCGGTCCATCTGTCAACCAGCAAATCTTGATCAGCTCAGAGCTGTTGCTGTTTTTTCTTGAGGCTTCTTGCTGTGGCCATAAGCCTGCATTGGAAATGCTTTTGCTCGACAGGATCCTCTGGCACGACGAATTCGTCGTCGTCGAGGCTTGCCTCGTCTTCGGAGGGAGGCATATAATTATCGTCCTCGACCTCTTTGTCTGCCGCTCTCTCACGAGGGCTGGTTTCTCCATCCTCCTGTGCTAAACCTCGCTGGAGGGGGTTTTCTTCAGCACTCTCCTGAGTATTATTATCTCCCGTGCTGGAATCGCCGTTTTTGTGTTGGCAGGATTTTAAGCGGCGCCACTGACGCCGGCGCTTGGGCTGTTTCTTGGAGGGGTCATCCTCCGCTGTTCCGTCGCCCTCTCCCTCTTTGGGGGTGTCCACCATGTATATGTCATATGACGAGGTGGCTTTCCAGGGCCTAGTAGGCGCTGGTTCTTCATCATCTGCTTGATCGGCGTCCATACTGCCGATGTCTTCGGAGTCGAAGTCGAGCATGTCGGTTAAGTCGTCAAAAGTGGCTACAAAGTGGGTGGTGGGTGGGTTTTGAATTTCTTCATCGTCCGTACCCCAACCTTGCTGACCGTAGTCCGGCCAGGGCTCTCCTGATAAAGAGAGAGACTTCGGTGACTTTAGGATATCGCCGAAAGGCGAGTGCTGAAAGACGTCCGCGGTCGTGAACTCCATGATCGGCGCCCAATCGGATTCGATCGGTAGGGGCGCGGAGGGTTCGGAGTTCGGAGAAGAATCCGGCTCCATGGAGTCACGAGTCTCGCAGAGTACGGGGCTGGTGTTCGGCTCACCGGCCGTTGGGATCACAGCCCCCGAGGTGGCGTCCAACTGCCCATCCTCGATCGGCGTGGTTGGCTCCGAACTAAGGGTCGGAGCCGATGCGCGTGCGGCCTCCAGGGTACTGTTCGGCGGCAGAGCTAGATCATGCTCGTCGTGACAGTGCGGCACACTCGGCGGTGGTTCGAGTCCGTCGAAGATCAACTCCCCGTGGATGTCAGCCATGTAGTTTAATTTTCCGAATCTGACCTCACGGCCGGGGGCGTAGCATTCGATCTGCTCTAAATGGCCAAGTGAATTGGCCCGCAGTGCGAAGCCGCCAAAGACGAAGATCTGTCCGGGGAGGAAGGTCTCACCCTGGACTGCATCGCCATTGATGATCGTAGGAGCCATCGGGCCTGACAGCGACGGCACAGAGGAAGTCTCAATGAAAGCACCAATGTCGGTGTCAAAACCGGCGGATCTTGGGTAGGGGGTCCCGAACTGTGCGTCTAGGCCGGATGGTAACAGGAGGCAAGGGACACAAAGTTTTACCCAGGTTCGGGCCCTCTTGACGGAGGTAAAACCCTATGTCCTGCTTGTTTAATATTGATGATATGGGTGGTACAAGAGTAGATCTACCGCGAGATCAGAGAGGCTAAACCCTAGAAGCTAGCCTATGGTATGATTGTTGACGTGTATGTTGTCCTACGGACTAAAACCCTCCGGTTTATATAGACACCGGATAGGGTTAGGGTTACATAGAGTCGGTTACAATGGTAGGAGATCTTCATATCCGTATCGCCAAGCTTGCCTTCCACGCCAAGGAATGTCCCTTCCGGACACGGGACGGAGTCTTCAATCTTGCATCTTCATAGTCCAGGAGTCCGGCTGAAGGTATAGTTCGGCTATCCAAACACCCCCTAATCCAGGACTCCATCACACCCATTTGGCATCGCGCGGCTCGGTGATGTAGAACCACGTCGATTGCCACCCCTTTATGGTCTCCACGAAGGAGCCCTCAAGCCATATAACGTTGGGCATCTTGCCCACCATGGCTCTGCCGCATTCTGCTTGTTGGACACCCACCACCTTCGGCTTGATATTGAAGGTCTTTAACCACATGCCGAAGTGGGGCTGGATGCGGAGGAAAGCCTCACACACGGTGGTGAACGCCGAAATGTTGAGGACGAAGTTCGGGGCCAGATCATGGAAGTCCAGCCCGTAGTAGAACATGAGACCACAAACGAATGGATGGAGGGGAAACCCCAGTCCGCGGAGGAAGTGGTGGAGGAAGACTACCCTCTCGTGAGGTTCAGGGGTAGGAACGATCTGCCCCGCAGCGGGCAGCCGATGCGCGATATTCGCGGCCAAGTATCCGGCTCCGCGCAGCTTCTTGATGTGCCCCTCCATAACGGAGGAAGCCATCCATTTGCCTCCCGCTCCGGACATGATTGGAGAAGGTTGAGGGGAAGGATGTGGGCTTGGGCGTTGGAGCTCGAGTGCGCAAGAGTGGATGAGCAAGGAGAAAGAAGGCGTGTGAAGAAAAAAGTTAAACCTTGTCCCTTTATAAGGGCGGTCGAAACTATGCGCCCCCACTAGCCTGGTAAAACCCGCTTATCCCCCAAGCGCCGTAATCGATGGCGCGGCTGGGTTACCCATGCCCATATTGATGAGAATCCCATAATAAGGGGGACACGATCTCTGCTTTGACAAGACGTGTCAAGAAACCGCCTCGCGTTATGAGTGGGGCTAGTCAAAGGAAACGGTTCGAATAATCACTGGGATATGACATAATGTTATGTTGCCAAAACGTGTCGGCAGATTAGATTTGTGGAAATATTATTCTCTCTACTATGGTATGTGGAAATTATTTTGCAGGGTTGCACACTATCCTTGTATTCAAATTCTTCCGTGATGTATTCGGAGGAGGAACCCGCCTTGCAATGCCGAAGACAATACTGCGCGCCGGACTCATCGTCATTGAAGCCTGGTTCAGGGGCTACTGAGGGAGTCCGGGATTAGGGGGTCTCTGGACAGTCGGACTCTATCCTTCGGCCGGACTATTGGACTATGAAGATACTAAATTGAAGACTTCGTCTCATGTCTGGATGGGACTCTACTTGGCGTGGAAGGCAAGCTAGGCAATACCGATATGGATATTTCCTCCTTTGTAACCGACCTTGTGTAACCCTAACCCTCTCTGGTGTCTATATAAATCAGAGGGTTTTATTCCGTAGGACAACAACAAATATACCATAGGCTAGCTTCTAGGGTTTAGCCTCTCCAATCTCGTGGTCGATCAACTCTTGTAGTACCCATATCATCAAGAATAAATCAAGCAGGACGTAGGGTTTTACCTCCATCAAGAGGGCCCGAACCTGGGTAAAACATCATGTCCCCTGCCTCCTGTTACCATCCGCCTTAGACGCATAGTTCGGGACCCCCTACCCGAGATCCGCCAGTTTTGACACCGACAGGTCTCATGACCCAACAATCATAGCATACAAATCAAAGCACATGCGGAAGCTTAACATGTCTGAGTACATACATCTGCAAATGAAAAAGGCCAAGAAGCCTGACTATCTACTAGATCCTGCCGAGGGCACAAGATCGTAGCTGATGTATCAAGATAAACATCAAGTCCACGCGGAACTACTAGCGAGACTGAAGTCTCTCTGCAAAACATAAATTAAACACGTGAGTACAAAAGTACTCAGCAAGACTTACATCAGAACTAGCTACATATGCATTGGCATCAACAAAGGGATGGTGGGGTTTAACTGCAGCAAGCCAGCTTTGACTCAGTGGCTAACCTGAACTACGACTGCAAGCAACTCTTTTGAGGTGGCGCACACGAGTCCACATATTCACCAGTCAATACACCACTATGGATCCGCTCCCGTCTACCTACGAGAACGCCATCCATAGCACTCACGCTTATCTGGCGCATTTTAGAGTATCCACTTCCACTTGTCTATGAACTGTTATAGGCAACCCAGAAGTCCTTTACCGCGGACGCGGCTATTCGAATAGTTTTATACCCTGCAGGGCTGTACTTCATCACACATGTTTCCACCACTTAGCGTCTGCACACGACATGTGCTCGACAGACTTCAAGCGAAAGCCGACATGGGTGTAGGCCACAACCTGACTAATCGCACAAGTCTCTAGTCCAGTTTATCACCTATTCGGGTTCCATCCGCAAGGAAATCCGGCTGGGGTGTCCTCAACGGCCCCAAACGATGTGTACAGGGTCCCGAGACGCCAAATGGGCGCCCGGCATACCCGGCCATGGTGTATCTACCGCATCATAGCCCACCCCTAGGGTCAGCACTACACACGGCCGCCGACACATAACCTATAAACTCCAGAAACTAGTTGCAACTCCTGGACAGAGGACGAGAGGGGTCAGTAAGTCGAGCGGGGTCATATTTCAGGGCCCAATGTGTGGTAGTAGATGTTTCATGGATCACAAACACAGAACTAAGTTCCTAAGGACGGCTTCAATGAAACAACCCACCATGTACTCCTACATGGCCTCTCATCGATACCTTTACCAAATCATGTTCACACACTTAGCTCTCAACAGTAGGACACGTTCACACACCTCCGATTCATTCCCGATGAATCAGACCTGACACAACCCTAAGCAATAATAGGCACGACAAACAAGCATGAATGAGTAGGCACATCAGGGCTCAAACAACTCCTACTCATGCTAGTGCGTTTCATCTATTTACTGTGGCAATGACAGGTCATGCAGAAGATAAGGGGTTCAACTACCGCAGCAAGTAACAGATGAATGATTGTTGTCCTAATGCAGTAAAAGAGAGCAGGAGCAAGAGAGTGGGATTGTATCGGAATGAACAAGGGGGTTTTGCTTGCCTGGCACTTCTGAAGATAGTATAACTCTTCATCGGTGTCAATGATCACATCGTCGAAGCAACGTCTGTTGAGAGGGGACAAATACCAGCAACAGAGAAAGAAACACAATCAATTTAATGCACAATATGATGCATGATCATGACATGGTAAAATGAGTGTGTTGGGCTAATGCAACTACAAACAGATGGGTTTGAGCTATATTGAACCAAAGATTCAAAGTTCATACTCATTTGTGATCTTAAATAGTGCTTTATCATGTTTTGCACTAAGCAGCAAGTTAACTTGTTTAAAAATGCATGAAACTAGTACAGATGGATAAATTGGATTTTTCTGATCATTTTTCATATATAATTTGTTTGATTTGGAGCTATGGTTGATTTCCTATGATTTTTAGAAGTTTTGGCTATTTCCTGGAATTTCCTATATAAGAATAAATCCAGAAAAGGATTTACTGCATCAGCCTGGTGTCAGTGTGACGTCAGCAGTCAACTGAGACGGTCCAGGTCAACCCTGACCTGTGGGTCCTGTCTGTCAGTGTCAATTAAACTAACTAAGTTTAGTTAGCGTTAAACTAATACTAACCTAGTTTAGTTAGTGGCCTCGGGCCCACACGTCAGTGACCTAGAGGGTCAAACTGGGTCCACCTGGGGTCAACGATCAGCGGGGTGAAACTCACCGGTGGCTCGACGCCAGCGACGACAGGCGCGGCGGAGGGGCTCGGAAACGAGCCACATGGCATCACTTTGGCCGCAGTCTGTTGCGTTCGAATGCACGTAGCAGCGCGCATCAAGTGGTGGCAGCTGTAGGTGCTGGGGTGGCCGGAAACAACGGCGGCGAGAAAGTCCGCAGCGGCCGGAGTTCGGTCAAGCTTGGGGTCGACGTTGCGGTGCACGGGAGGACTAGCCGATGGTGGTGTTGGGTTTCTGGGAGCATGCTAAACACATAGCAGTGCTCAGACGCGAAGGTTGCTAGCCTATTCGCCGGCGATGACGAGCGCAGCGGCGGTGAGCTCTCGGGTCCGATGGCTAGCACGCCTATAGAACGCAAAAGAACATGGGAGAATGGGGGAAAGATGGCGGGGCTCACGGCGAGTCTTCTGGTGGAGCCGTTGAGCTCGGGGAGGCATGGACGGCGACGTAATGACGATGGTAATCCGACGGCCTTGCACGGTGAAGATGGGTCGATGGCGAGGCAACAGAGCATCCGTCGATGCGTGGCTCAGCGAGGGGGTCGAAGACGAAGTGGCGGAGCTTCTGGGCATGGAGAGAGGTTGAGGAGGAGGTGGTGGCTACGGTGAACGGCGTCGGTGGCGACGAGCTCCGCTCGGGCGGCGCGGAATAGAGAGCAGAGGAGGGGGAAAGAGTCCAGGGAAAATGAGAGGGGTCAGGGGTGTGTGTGGCGTCGCGGGAGGCGTCCAGGGCAACGAGGGGCAGCCAGGCAGGGCGGAGGTGGCACGCGCGCGGTGAGCACACGCCCTCCTGCCTACTGGCAGGAGGTTGAAGACGGTGCGGCGGCTGGGCTGGGCCAGCTATAGTGCTGGGCCTGGTGGCTGTACAGGAGGTAAGCCCGGGTGGGTTTTCTATCTCTCTCTCTCCTTTCTAATTCTTTTCTGTTTTTCTATTTCTTCTATAGTTTCAGGGCTTTATCAAAAATACTTAGGCACACTCAAAAATCATGAAACTTTCTCAAGCCCACTGTTTGGAATATATCCAACAGTAAACATTTAAGTTTATGATTATTTGGACATTTAAAATATTTTATAGCATTTAAATGTCCAAATGCAAATAACATATGATTTAATCTAGTGACCTTATGAAGTCCTAGAAAAGTGTGCACCATTTTTGTCAGAGGTTCTAGACCAAAGAAAAGATGATGAACATTTTTGAAGGGCAATTCAGGTTCATTGAAAATATTTTTATTTTGATCCTAATTGCATTTCATTTGGTGCTAGGGTTTGTCATCTCCATTTCAAATTTCAAGCAAATATAGACATAATGCATGGATACTTATGAAACTAATTGCAATCAAACTCTAGGGCTGTGACAACTGTTGAGAACAGACTTGATGTGGGTGTAATCCTTTTTGTTAATGTTCTTCAATGAGTCCAAGTAAAGAGCATGGGAGTATCGGGGGTAGAGGATGATGAGGATGGCGTGCCCGCTGCTGCGCAAAATAAGTTCACCTCAAATTAATATGCCTCCACCGTGAAAATGAATGATTGAAATCAAAGGAAGGATATCCGCGCAGATGACTTACAGGGTATGATAAGGCACGGGAATCGCCTCCTTGTCCTTATTGGCGAGCATGAAATTGGCGATGTATTCCCTCGCATATTCACGATGCTCTGCGCAGACTCCCAAGAAGCCCTCGTGCATGAAGTATGGGTCAGTGACACATATATGAGGTATCTGCTCAACCCCGATGAGGTAGTTCATGTGCAAGGCATAAAGGCAGACAAACGTAAAATCCATGGTCTTCATGTGAAACATGTCGAAGATGTAATCGAATTGAAGGAAGAACTTCTCCGTGGCGAATGTTCGACGTACGACAATTGCCGCGACACGTTAACCATGTAGAGTGGGTATCCTGGATTTTTTGAGGTGATTAGGCCTTTCTCTATCCACAGCACATCGTCATGAAGTCTCCTTAAATCGCCGAATCTGGCCCCTAGTGCTGCTTTAGGTAGGATTGGTTGACCGGGGATATGCCATTTTGCCGCACCGGGGATATCTATCCGGGGATGAGGTGTTGCTTAATGGCTTGCTTGCTCAAAGTGCTTTGTGATATGCTCCAAAACCCTCAACTACCTTCCCACATCCACATATGACCTAAACCAAAAATCTAACTCGGCCCCACCGATTCTATCTATCCGGCGCCACCGAGTTTCAGATGTCATAGCCACTGCCACAAACCCTAGCAAATCGGTTTCACCGATAGGGATCTCGGTCTCACCGAGATGGGATTGTAATCTCTATGTGTATGTCCATTACCAAAATCGGTCTCACCGAGTTTGAGCAATCGGTACTATCGAGATTACAATGCAAACCCTCTGGTTAGCTTATTACCAAAATTGGTCCCACCGAGTTTGTGTAATCGGTCTCACCGAGTTTGCCTGACCAACTCTCTGGTTAGCTTATTACCAAAATCGGTCCCACCGAGTTTGTGTAATCAGTCACACCGAGATTACGTTATGCCCTAACCCTAACCATATCGGTCCTACCGAGTTGCATCTCAGTCCCACCGAAAATCCTAACGGTCACTAAGTTTGCTGAATCGGTCCGACCGAGTTTAACCATTCGGTCCTACCGAGTTTGGAAAATTGTGTGTAAAAGTTAGATTTTGTGTGGAGGCTATATATACCCATCCACCCACTCTTCATTCGTGGAGAGAGCCATCAGAACATACCTACACTTCCAATACACATTTTCTGAGAGAGAACCACCTACACTTGTGTTGAGGTCAAGATATTCCATTCCAACCATATGAATCTTGATCTCTAGCCTTTCCCAAGTTGCTTTCCACTCAAATCTTCTTTCCACCAAATCCAAATCCTGTGAGAGAGAGTTGAGTGTTGGGGAGACTATCATTTGAAGCACAAGAGCAAGGGGTTCATCATCAACACACCATTTGTTACCTCTTGGAGAGTGGTGTCTCCTAGATTGGCTTGGTGTCACTTGGTTGCCTCCAACAAGATTGTGGAGTTGAACCAAGGAGTTTGTAAGGGAAAGGAGATCACCTACTTCGTGAAGATCTACCGCTAGTGAGGCAAGTCCTTCATGGGCGACGACCGTGATGGAATAGACAAGGTTGCTTCTTTGTGGACCCTTCGTGGGTGGAGCCCTCCATGGACTACCGCAACCGTTACCCTTCGTGGGTTGAAGTCTCCATCAACATGGATGTACGATAGCACCACCTATCGGAACCACGACAAAAACATCAGTGTCTCCAATTGCATTTGAATACTCCAAACCCTTCTCTTTACATTCTTGTAAGTTGCATGCTTTACTTTCCGCTGCTCATATACTCATTGCATGCTTGCTTGATATGTATTGTGTTTGTTAAGCTTTTGCTTAAACTCCACTTAAACTTAAGAATATAAAAAACTGCAACTTTTGGCACTTAGTGTCTAATCACCCCCCCTCTAGACACCTCTTCTCGATCCTTTCAATTGGTATCAGAGCTTTGGTCTCCATTGCCTTGGTTTAAACACCATTGGAGGAAGATGGATGTGTCTACTTTGGGGAGTCTTAGACATAGAGTGCCTATTCTTGATGGAGAGTATTTTCATGAGTGGAAAAATGAAATGCTTGAGATTTTCAATGAATATCATTTGAACAAGTACATTACTAGCCCTTGTGCACCTCATGTTGATCCTTTGCACCCTACCCTAGATGAAGATATTGACATGATTCGCAATCTTAGAACTATTGAGCTCATCATTAGAGGCTTGCCTAGAAACTTGATTAGATGTTTGCCTACTCTCAAGTGTGCCTACACCATATGGAGATTTCTTGAGGAACGATTTCTAGATTATTCCTTGAAAAATTTAGACGAAATTCTCCATAAGTCTATTGCCTCGAGTAAGATGAACTCTAGTGACCCTAGCTTTGGTGATTGTCTATTTGAGCTTACCAATCTCATGCGTGCTAAAGGAAATGTTGGAATCATTAGGGATATCATATCCGAAGCTATTAGAATTCATAAAGGTAACCATTGTGATGATCATTTATCTAATGAATTACCCTCTCTAGGAATTGATCAATCACAAGATGATGTTGAACATGGATACTATGATGAAGATGATGATAGTGACTATGATCTTGATGATGCAATGAGGCATTTTGGTCTTATGGCAAATCTTCGCGGCTACATGGCTGGAGGAAAGGAATGGGTCCTTGATAGTGGATGTACTGATCATATGACCGGAGATAAACATATGTTCCGTGAGCTAGCTGAAAACGACGGCCCTCGAAAATATGTCACTTTTGGTGATAATTCAAAGGGTAAGGTGGTTGGCCTTGGTAAGGTGGCCATCTCACATGATAGCTCCATACAAAATGTCATGCTCGTTGAATCCCTTGGATACAATTTACTGTCAGTTTCTAGACTTGCGGATTTCGGTTTCAATGTCTTATTCACTGAAGTAGATTGCCAAGTGTTTCGTAGAGACAATCATAAAATGGTCTTTACCGGTATACGTAGAGGAGATCTTTACATTGTTGATTTCACTAAAAAGGCTCAGCCTAGAACTTGCTTAATTACCAAATCTTCTAAAGGCTGGTTGTGGCATAGAAGACTAGGTCATGTTGGTATGAGAAATCTTGATAAGCTTATTAAAGGTTATCATATCCTTGGAACAAAAGATGTCATATTTGACAAGGATAGACTTTGTAGTGCTTGTCAAGCAGGGAAACAAGTTGGAGGAAGTCACCGCACGAAGAACATCATGACCACAAGAAGACCACTCGAGCTACTTCACATGGATCTCTTTGGTCCAAATGCCTACAAGAGTCTCGGTGGTAACTCATTTGGTCTAGTCATAGTTGATGATTTTTCAAGATTTACGTGGGTGTTCTTTCTTGATGAAAAATCGCAGGTCCAAAAGATCTTCAAAAACTTCGCTAGGAAGGCCCAAAATCAGTTTGACATGAAGATCAAGAAGGTTCGGAGCGACAATGGAATGGAGTTCAAGAACGCAAATGTGGACACCTTTCTTGACGAAGAAGGTATTTCAAACACGAGTTCTTGGCTACGTACACACCTCAACAAAATGGAGTTGTTGAAAGGAAGAACCGGACTCTTATCGAGATGGCAAGAACGATGCTTGATGAGTACAAAACTCCAAAGCACTTTTGGGCGGAAGCGGTTGAGACAGCTTGTCATGCAACAAATCGCCTGTATCGTCACAAGCTACTCGGCAAGACGGCATACGAGCTCCTCACCGGTAACAAACCCCAAGTTGGATACTTTCGAGTATTCGGCTCAAAGTGCTACATTCTTGATAATCATCGTCGTTCTAAATTTGCTCCTAAATCTCATGAAGGTTTCCTACTTGGTTATGGCTCAAACTCTCACACTTACCGTGTCTACAACAATTTCACCCGAAAGGTTGAAGAGACGGTAGATGTGAAGTTTGATGAATCCAACGGCTCGCAAGTAGAGCAATTGCCAATTGATGTAGGCGATAAAGACCCTTCGGAAGCAATTCAAGACTTGTCCATTGGCAAGATTCGTCCAACGGAAGTGAAGGAGAGTACCTTGTCCGTCCAAGTGCAAGCTTCTACCTCACGACAAGGTGAACCAAGAGCTGATACAGAAGCATCCACAAGTGGGACACGCCAAGATGAAGAAAATGAGGAAGCGCACCAAGATGAACATCAACAACCTCCTTCTCCACCACGACAAGAGAACGACAACGTCAACAATGAAGAAGGCCAAGAAGAAGTACAATATGAAGAGGATGTTCCACCCCGACCCAAGCAAAAGCTTTCACGAGTTCGAGCAAGAATTGCTAAGGATCATCCCGTCGAGAAAATCTACAATGATATCCAAACTGGGAGAATCACTCGCTCTAAAACTCATTTAGCTAACTTTTGTGAACATTACTCATTCATCTCTAGCATTGAACCTATGAAGGTTGAAGAAGCATTGGAGGATCCGGACAGGATAAATGCTATGCATGAAGAGCTACACAACTTTGAGAGAAATCAAGTGTGGACATTGGTCGAGAATCCCGACAACAACCACAACATAATTGGTACCAAATGGGTGTTTCGCAACAAGCAAGATGAAGATGGACAAGTGGTTCGCAACAAAGCATGTCTCGTCGCCCAAGGCTACACACAAGTTGAAGGTATGGACTATGGTGAGACATATGCTCCCGTTGCTAGACTTGAGTCCATTCGCATCTTACTTGCTTATGCTAATCACCATGATATCACCTTGTACCAAATGGACATTAAAAGTGCTTTTCGAAATGGCAAAATTGAGGAGGAAGTTTATGTTAAGCAACCTCCCGGCTTCGTCAATCCTAAGAAACCTAATCATGTTTACAAACTTCACAAAGCCCTTTATGGTCTTAAACAAGCTCCTAGAGCATGTTATAAATGCTTGACCAAGTTCCTTATTGAAAAAGGCTTTGAAATTGGTAAAATTGATTCTACTCTTTTTACTAAAAGGGTTAACGGAGAACTATTTGTGTGCCAAATTTATGTTGATGATATCATATTTGGTTCAACTAACCCTCATTTTAGTGAGAAGTTTGGAAAGCTAATGTCGGAGAAGTTTGAGATGTCTATGATGAGTGAACTCAAATTCTTTCTTGGTTTGCAAATCAAGCAAACTAAGGAAGGTACCTTTGTCTCTCAAATGAAGTACACCAAGGACTTATTCAAGAAGTTCAATATGCAAGAATGCAAAGGTATGACTACACCCATGCCTACTAGCGGACATCTTGATTTGACCAAAGATGGTGAACCGGTTGATCAAAAGGTTTATCGCTCTATGATTGGTTCATTGTTATATCTATGTGCCTCTCGTCCCGATATTATGCTAAGTGTGTGCATGTGTGCACGATATCAAGCTGATCCTAAAGAGTGTCATCTTAAGGCTGTGAAAAGGATAGTGAGATACCTAATCCATAAAACAAATTTTGGCATTTGGTATCCTAAGAGGTCCTCTTTTGATCTTGTTGGCTACTCCGATTCGGACTATGCCGGAGACAAGGTTGATAGAAAATCCACTTCGGGTACTTGTCAATTCCTTGGTAGATCTCTTGTGTCTTGGTCTTCCAAGAAACAAAACTCGGTATCCTTATCCACCGCCGAAGCGGAATACATTGCCGCTGGTTCATGTTGTGCTCAATTACTTTGGGTGACCCAAACTCTTAAAGATTATGGGACATATGTGAAACATGTTCCATTGCTATGTGACAATGAAAGTGCTATTAAGATTGCTCACAATCCCGTGCAACATTCTCGAACTAAGCATATTGAAGTTTGTCATCATTTCATTCGAGATCATGTCGCAAAAGGGGACATTAACCTTAATCATGTTCGCACCGATAAGCAATTGGCGGATATATTCACTAAACCACTTGATGAGAAAGTGTTTTGCAGGTTGAGAGGTGAATTGAACATCATTGATGCTTCAAACTTGGAGTAGGAACTCCATTTGATACATGCGGGGCATGAGCCTATGACTAATCCTCGATATTTCTCTTATGATGCTATTCATATGTCTTGGATATATTTGTACCTTGCATGTTATCTAACCCGTGTAGGCACTTGGTTGAATCTAAATCTATGAGATTGCAACTCACTCACATCTTGAGCAATCTCTACATCACCAAGTCTTTACTAAATGGTGGTTGAAGACAAGGAAGCACGAAACCATTCAAACATATCCTTTGGCAAATTCTATGTTGAGTCTCATGATTGTCATTTTGGATACACAAGTGCTCTTCCTTGCAAAGCTATCCCATGTAGGTAGATGAACTCAAACTCCAAGTGGTGCTCCCAACCCTTGATGAACTACATCAACCTTGAGCAACGCACACAAGTTCAACTACATGAGCAAGATCAACACCACCACCCAAGGTATGTTATTCCATCTTAGAGAAGCTTTACTCCAAGTCATGAGTCAAAGCAACTCGACAAGATGTGAATACATCAAAAGGCTTAAACGAAAAATGGTAACCACATTTTGAGCTTAAACGATGAGTATGACCTATGATCAAGTGCTCTCACTTGACTCCTAAGTCAATATACTCTAACATAGGTGACTTTGTCGCCGACCATCTCTAGATGAAGTTATCATCTAGAACTTTTAGTTTCTTTTCTTTCCTTTTTGTTCTGCATTTTCTACATCCAATTCATTGCAAATCTTTCAGTAAATTCCTTGCATATCCTTGTGAGATATTACTTGTCTAGTGAGCTGAGGTGACAAGTGGTTTCACTCTAATGAACTCGGTCACACCGGTTTGTTCTCTTCGGCCCAACCGAAATCTTTCGGTGCAACCGAAGAACACAAATCGGAGTTACCGATTCCACCACAGGAAAACCAACTTGCCACTTATTCCTGATTTCTGTTTGCTCCAGCTCCACTCAATGATTCTTGTCCTCTACCAGCATCATATTAGACATGCTGCTTTGCTCTGTGACTCGAGGACCAACCCATTTGTATCACATGTCCAGAAGAGCCCTTCATGGAAATTGATGCCAAAGGGGGAGAGAGAGATCACATCAAAGCTTAATCCCTCCCATAGGGGGAGAAAGAGAGAATACTCAGGGGGAGAGAGTTTCTCAACTAGGAGAAAGTAATATCATCAAAGACCCCAGATGCCTGGTGTTCAAGAGGAGAGATGTCACATGTCTTTAAGAGGGGAAAGACATGTTTGGTTGCTTGCTTTAGCTCAAGCTCTGTTATTTCCTTTTTTTTGTTGCTCTGATTTTTTGTTCCCTATCTTCTCCCAATATCCCATGCAGATTCAGGGGGAGCAAGACATCTAAGGGAAGGAAATCTCTGATTTTATTGCATATCTTTACCTTTGGTGACATGTCTATATCCAATGTGGTACTTAGTACTCACTTTACATGTCATCCCAGTCTTGGTTCTCTTGTGGTTTCTCTTGCTTGCTCTGGTCAGTAGGTGTATCTGTGTTATTTAACCTTGTTTGCGCAGGTTCATCCCATCCTAAGCCAACTCAAGACCACAAGGTAAGTATATGCATCACAGTCATGTGAATGAGAAGTTCTTGCTGATGTACATACTGTTTGCAAGAAGGACTCATGAGAATGAAGGTACATTTCTCACATTCACATCATTTGCTCTGATGCATATAGCCAAGATACATGTAACACATTGCTTACTCTGTCATGTTTACGCATTCACATGCTCCTATATTCAATATTCACATGATTGCATACATGTAGGGGGAGCCTATGCATGTTACATGTCTTTCCAAAGCTTTACTTGCTATTCTCTATATCTTTATCTAAAGCTTTGATGTATGTTGTCATCAATTACCAAAAAGGGGGAGATTGAAAGCACAAGTGCTCCCTGGGTGGTTTTGGTAATTAATTTCAACATATCTCTTGTTGGACTAACACTTTTACCTAGTATGTTTCAGATAAGTTCAACAATGGAGTGGTGTGGACTAGAGGATGTGGAACCCCTTCAAGATGCTAAGGACAAAGGATTAGCTCAAGCTTCAAGATCAAGACTCTACATTTTCTATTTTAGTGATGCAAGATCACATTGAGTCTATAGGAAAAGCCAATACTATCAAGAGGGGATGAGGTGTTGCTTAATGTCTTGCTTGCTCAAAGTGCTTTGTGATATGCTCCAAAACCCTCAACTACCTTCCCACATCCACATATGACCTAAACCAAAAGTCAAACTCGGCCCCACCGATTCTATCTATCCGGCGCCACCGAGTTTCAGATGTCATAGACACTGCCACAAACCCTAGCAAATCGGTTTCACCGATAGGGATCTCGGTCTCACCGAGATGGGATTGTAATCTCTATCTGTATGTCCATTACCAAAATTGGTCTCACCGAGTTTGAGCAATTAGTACTACCGAGATTACAATGCAAACCCTCTGGTTAGCTTATTACCAAAATCGGTCCCACCGAGTTTGTGTAATCGGTCTCACCGAGTTTGCCTGACCAACTCTCTGGTTAGCTTATTACCAACATCGGTCCCACCGAGTTTGTGTAATCGGTCACACCAAGATTATGTTATGCCCTAACCCTAACCATATCGGTCGTACCGAGTTGCATCTCATTCCCACCGAAAATCCTAACGGTCACTAAGTTTGTTGAATCGGTCCGACCGAGTTTAACCATTCGGTCCCACCCAGTTTGGCAAATTGTGTGTAACGGTTAGATTTTGTGTGGAGGCTATATATACCCGTCCACCCACTCTTCATTCGTGGAGAGAGCCATCAGAACATACCTACACTTCCAATACACATTTTCTGAGAGAGAACCACCTACACTTGTGTTGAGGTCAAGATATTCCATTCCAACCATATGAATCTTGATCTCTAGCCTTTCCCAAGTTGCTTTCCACTCAAATCTTCTTTCCACCAAATCCAAATCCTGTGAGAGAGAGTTGAGTGCTGGGGAGACTATCATTTGAAGCACAAGAGCAAGGGGTTCATCATCAACACACCATTTGTTACCTCTTGGAGAGTGGTGTCTCCTAGATTGGCTAGGTATCACTTGGGAGCCTCCAACAAGATTGTGGAGTTGAACCAAGGAGTTTGTAAGGGCAAGGAGATCGCCTACTTCGTGAAGATCTACCTCTAGTGAGGCAAGTCCTTCGTGGGCGACGGCCATGATGGAATAGACAAGGTTGCTTCTTTGTGGACCCTTCGTGGGTGGAGCCCTCCATGGACTCACGCAACCATTACCCTCCGTGGGTTGAAGTCTCCATCAACGTGGATGTACGATAGCACCACCTATCGGAACCACGACAAAAACATCCGTGTCTCCAAATGCGTTTGAATACTCCAAACCCTTCTCTTTACATTCTTGCAAGTTGCATGCTTTACTTTCCGCTGCTCATATACTCATTGCATGCTTGCTTGATATGTATTGCGTTTGTTAAACTTGTGCTTAAACTCCACTTAAACTTAAGAATATTAAAAACTTCAACCTTTGGCACTTAGTGTCTAATCACCCCCCTCCAGACACCTCTTCTCGATCCTTTCACCGGTGCGGGAGCAGGTGCAGCTGTAGGTGCTGGTGCAACGCTAGTCGAGCTGCTCCCGAAGAAGTCAGCAAGAGGAAAGTCCGCTGCATTTTTTCCTGGATTTTTCCTTCTCCAAGTGAAAACGGTCGGAACCAAGGTAGTAGACATATCTACAAGCACCTGTTTTGCGGCAGCTACCGCTGTTGCGACTGCCTCAGATGATTTCTTCTCAACCGCAATCTCAACCTTCTTGTCGATGTTTTCTTCAGTTAACCTCCGTTTTTCCTTCCTCTCCTCCATGGTCTCACGGTAGTACTTCTTCCACGTGGCGCTGTCTCCGACACCGTGCGCGCATCCATACGATGGTCGAGTCTCCACCGAGAGTCTTTTCAATATGTTCAACGCCCGGTTGAATGGAGTGTCCCACTTGGGCCTCGCCAATGCCTCAGGCGGCGAGTCGCTTTCGGCCACAATCCTGTGCTGCTCTGTCTGCAAAAGGCACAAGGATCATGTACAAATATGACTAACATGCAGTCGAATTGATCAGAAACTAAAATTACCAGCAGTCTCATGAACTCCGTCGTGACCACGTTCGTATCAAAAACCTTCTTCACTGGATCCCAACGGTGCCGGGCCCTAAGGATGTCACGCTCCTGTGGGACAGTGAACTCCGCCAAGGGGTCTAGGATGCCCAGACTCGCGGCTTCCGCGTCCTCCTTGGCCCATGTGGACCTCTTCCCGCTGTAACCATGGCTTCCGAGGTGGTGGCACCCAATGTTCCTCTATTGAAGCCCCTTCATGTAGTTTGACTTTTTTTGGCAGCTTCGGCCTTGTAAGCCGCCTTGAATATTTGAAAGTGCTCTGCCGTGATTGTCAGATTATCCATTACAATCTCAAAGTAGGGTTCCTTTTTGTTGACGATCCGATATTTCACCCTTGATTTCCAGTCGGCCAACGCTTCACCAAACTTGGTCATGGCGTGTTTGTTTATCTTCTTCATTGTCGGGTCCTTACCTGGATCTTTATAATCCTTTTCATTCCGGCCCGGGAACAAGAATATCTGGTGCAGTTTCTTTAGGAGGGGGCCTCATATTATCTATCTTCTTTAGTTTCTCATCATTGATGGTGGCGGTTGTCTGTATGATGCAGCCTATTTGATTGCCGTAGCACGCGCGCGCTTCCTCGGGCACGTTTGGCTCAAAATTGCCGTCATCCACCTCCGTGACCACCAGTCTAGTAGTCATGAGCTTCTTAAGAAGCCGTTGCCTCTTTGCTTTCGGTTCTATACCGGCTCTGCTAGTATCGGCGCCGGTCTCGATGTCGGTCTCAATCTCCGATGTGACGGGTGGACCCAGCAACATCAACTGTTGATCGTCGGCTTCCCTCAAAAATTATTCTGCCGCCAGGTAGACGTTGTCGCACTCACCAGAACCCTATCCTTCATCGTTGCTAGCCATGTTTCCTATGATTAAATCTAGTCAATTAATTCTAGACCTAATAAAATGAATAATGACATAAAAATGCCTATGCTTTGCTGGAACGTTGACTCCTTCCCGGTGTCGGGGTTTGGGTGCGACATATGCCAATGGATGGCTTATCATGGTGGGAGCGAGTAGAACGTCGCCGGTGCCCAGAAACAGGATGAGGCGTAGACACGAACGCCGACGTACATTACCCAGGTTCGGGGCTCTCCTAGGAGATAACACCCCTAGTCCTGCTTTGCGGGGTCTCCGCATGATCACTAAGGCGCAAGCGAGTACAATGGTGCTCCTTGAGCTGTATGCTAGAGGTAGGAGAAGGCAAGGCTAGCTCTCACCTTCCTCTATGGGCTGGTCTAGTTCTAACAGGTTCGGAACCCTTTGCATGGTGCCCTGGGGGGTTTATATAGGCTTACCCCCAGGGGTACAATGGTAATCCGGCCGGGTGTAGGGCCCGGCCGTCAGTCTCTTCGGCCGCCGGCTTCTCCGCCGACTGCTGGGGCCCTCCGCCTGGTGGCCCCGCCGACTGGTTGGTTACGGGGCCGACAGGCCGCCCCCGCCGCTCTCAGGTCTTGTCGGCTGCTGATCGCTGTAGCTGTGACTCTAATGATGCAGGCTTGGTCAGGGGATCGTGGCTACGCTCCGCCGTCGGGCGGGCGGTTACTGTAGCCACTCCGTGTCTCGTCTGGTTAGTGGCACGTGGGACCCGAGGAAGGGGCGGGCCGACTGCTGGGGGCCGACCTCCCTCGGGTCCGACTGGTCGGGCTCTTGCTGATTGGTGGGACCCATCGTGCTTGGGCCGTACCGACAAGCCGCCGTGGGAGCAGGACTCTGCCTGCTTGTGGTGATGTCAGGGATGGCGTGGCAACAATGCCACTCCCGGTGGAGATCTCTGCCGGTACGGTGCACTGTGGCCATGCCTGTTCCTGGATGGGGGGGATGGGCTACACTGTAGCCAACCTTTGTCTTGTCCTTCTTGACGAGGGCGCAAGCTTTGTTGGCGCCACGGGCTGACTGCTAGGGGCCGGCTTCTCTGGAAACCGACAGCTTGGAGTCGGCTTCTCTTGACGTCGCCTCCGGGACTCGGCCGTCTACGGGCAGCCGACTATTCCTCCAGCCGGCCCCCAGAAGGCGGCACTTCATCTTGGCACCTTGAGGGGCGCAGCTAGCCCCGATGTCTTGAAAGGTTCTGGGCTACGGGTTGGCCTACCCGTGGCCCATTACCCCGAAAGTAGTTCCCGAAGCTGGTAAGGTGCCGCAGTTGATCAGCCGAGGAGCCTCAGCAGATTGTTTCTCAGAGTGCTTGAGGTGGAGCCTCGCCCGACTTCTGCCGGGTCGACTGGTAGGAGTCAGACTCGCCCAATCTGACTCATCCAAAAATTCGAACGCTTCAGCGGGATCCAAGTGGCGTGCTAGCTAAGCCTCCAGGCCGCCGTCCGTTATGGGCCTGTCACATGGCGTCGAGCGGTCGGGCCAGTCTGCTAACCCACGTCTGCGATGGGACACGCCTGCGAGCGGGGCCCGCCACTACCACGCCTTGGCGCGCGAGTGGATCCACTGCTGCCGAGGTGGGAGGTTGGGGTTCCCGCGCAGTTACTGTGCGCAGTATCTTGCGCGATAATCATGGGGCGTGGGGTGATACGTCCATGTTGCATCATGCTTTTATATCAATATTTATTGCATTATGGATTTTTATTTCACTTTATGTCACAATACTTATGGCTATTCTCTCATTTTACAAGGTTGACATAAGGAGGGAGAATGCCGGCAGCTGAAATTCTGGGCTGGAAAAGGAGCAAATATTAGAGACTTATTCTGTGCAACACCAAAAGTCCTGAAACTCCACGGAACATCTTAAAATAAATAAAGAAAAATCCTTGCCAAAGATGAAGGCCAGGGGGCCCACACCCTGCTCACGAGGGTGGGGGCACCCCCCTACCTCATGGGCCCCCTGGTGGCTCTCCGACATCCATCTTCTCCTATATGAAGTCTTTCGATGGTAAAAAAATAAAGAGGAACTTTTCGGGACGAGACTCCTCCGCCACGAGGTGGAACCTTGGCGGATCCAATCTAGAGCTCCGGCAGAGCTGTTCTGCCGGGGATACTTCCCTCCGGGAGAGGGAAATCATCACCATTGTCATCACCAATGCTCCTCTCATCAGGAGAGGGCAATTTTCATCAACATCTTCACCAGCACCATCTCATCTCCAAACCCTAGTTCATCTCTTGTATCCAATTCTTGTCTCAAAGTCCGGGATTGGTGCTAGTAGGTTGCTAGTAGTGTTGATTACTCCTTGTAGTTGATGCTAGTTAGTTTAATTGGTGGAAGATCATATGTTCAGATCCTATATGCATATTATTACCCCTCTGATTATGAACATGAATATGCTTTGTGAGTAATTACGTTTGTTCTTGAGGACAAGGGAGAAGTCTTGCTATTAGTAGTCATGTGAATTTGGTACTCGTTTGATATTTTGATAAGATGTATGTTGTCTAGCCTCTAGTGGTGTTATGTGAACATCGATTACATAAAATTCACCATTATTTGGGCCTAGAGGAAGGCGTTGGGAAGTAATAAGTAGATGATGGGTTGCTAGAGTGACAGAAGCTTAAACACTAGTTTATGCGTTGCTTCGTAAGGAGCTGATTTGGATCCATATGTTTCATGCTATGGTTAGGTTTACCTTAATACTTTTGTTGTAGTTGCGGATGCTTGCAATAGAGGTTAATCATAAGTGGGATTCTTGTTCAAGTAAGAACAGCACCCAAGCACCGGTCCACCCACATATCAAATTATCAAAGTATCGAACGCGAATCATATGAACGTGATGAAAACTAGCTTGACGATATTCCCATGTGTCCTCGGGAGCGCTTTTCCTATTATAAGAGTTTGTTCCAGCTTGTCCTTTGCTACAAAAAGGATTGGGCCGCCTTGCTGCACTTTATTTACTTTTGTTACTTGTTGCTCATTACAATTTATCCTATCACAAAACTATCTGTTACCACTTATTTCAGTACTTGCAGAGAATGCCTTGCTGAAAACCGCTTATCTTTTCCTTCTGCTCCTCGTTGGGTTCGACACTCTTACTTATCGGAAGGACTACGATAGATCCCCTATACTTGTGGGTCATCAAGACTCTTTTCTGGCACCGTTGCCGGGGAGTGTAGCGCCTTTGGCAGGTGGAATTTGGTAAGGAAAAATTTATATAGTGTGCTGAAATTTACTGTCACTTGTTACTATGGAAAGTAATTCTCTGAGGGGCTTGTTCGGGGTATCTTCACCCCGTCCAGTAGAGCAAAGAGTTGCTCCTCAACCTACTGAACCTATTGAAAATGAAACTCCTTTTGAATTTCCTTCTTGTATGATGGAAAAACTACTAGCTAACCCTTTTACAGGAGATGGAACAAAGCATCTTGATGAGCACTTAATATATGTGGATGAAGTTTGTGGATTATTTAAGCTTGCAGGTATACCCGATGATGTTGCTAAGAAGAAGGTCTTCCCTTTATCTTTGAAGGGAGACGCATTGATATGGTATAGGATATGTGATGATATGAGATCATGGGACTATAAAAGATTGAAGTTGGAATTTCATCAAAAGTATTACCCTATGCATCTTGTTCATCGTGATCGCAATTATATATATAATTTCTGGCCTCGCGAAGGAGAAAGCATCGCTCAAGCTTGGGGGAGGCTTAAATCAATGTTATATTCATGCCCCAATCATGAGCTCCAGAGAGAAATAATTATGCAAAGTTTTTATGCTCGGCTTTCTGATAACAATCGCACCATGCTCGATACTTCTTGTGCTGGCTCCTTTATGATGAAGACTATTGAATTCAGATGGAATTTATTGGATAGAATTAAACGCAACTCTGAAGATTTGGACCTCGACGAAGGTAAGGAGTCATGTATGAAACCTAAGTTTGATTGTGTTAAATCTTTTATGGACACCAATATTTTCCGTAAGTTTAGCACTAAATATGGACTTGACTCTGAGATAGTAGCTTCTTTCTGTGAATCTTTTGCTACTTATGTTGATCTCCCTAAGGAGAAGTGGTTTAAATATCATCCTCCCATAGAAGTAAAAGTAGCTGCACCTATTAAAGTTGAAGAAAAGACTGTCACTTATAATGATCCTATTGTTCCTACTTCTTATGTTGAGAAACCACATTTCCCTGTTAGAATAAAGGATCATGCCAAAGCTTCAACTGTTGTTCATAAAAGCAATATTAGAACTTATACACCTCCTGAGCAAGTTAATGTAGAACCTAATATTGCTATTCTTAAAGATCTCTTGTCTGATAATATTGATGGGCATGTTATTCAATTCGAAGGTGAAACTGCTAGAATTGCTAAACCTTGTGCTAAAGATAAACATAGACCTGTGGTAGGCATGCCTGTTATTTCTGTTAAAATAGGAGATCATTGTTATCATGGCTTATGTGATATGGGTGCAAGTGCTAGTGTTATACCGCATACTTTATACAAAGAAATTAAGAATGAAATTGCACCTGTTGAGTTAGAAGGTATTGATGTCACAATTAAACTTGCCAATAGAGATACTATTTCACCAATTGGAATTGTTAGAGATGTTGAAGTCTTGTGTGGGAAAACTAAATATCCTGCTGATTTTCTTGTTCTTATTTCTCCACAAGATAGCTTTTGTCCCATTATATTTGGTAGACCCTTCTTAAATACTGTCAATGCTACCATAGATTGCACAAAGAATGTTCTTACTATTGGCTTGGATGATATGGTTCATGAGTTTAATTTCCCTAAATTTAGTAAACAACATCGTCAGGAAGAATTACCTAGTAAGGATGAAATTATTGGTCTTGCTTCTATTGCCGTACCTCCTAGTGATCCTTTAGAACACTATTTGCTAGACCATGAAAAGATATGTTCATGAATGAAAGAAGGGAAATAGATGAATTATTCTTTAAACAGGAACCTATTCTGCAACACAATTTGCATGTTGAAATTTTAGGGGATCCACCTCCACCCAAGGGTGATTCCGTGTTTGAGCTCAAACCGTTGCCTAATAATCTTAAATATGCTTATCTTGATGAAAAGAAGATATATCCTATTATTATTAGTGCTAACCTTTTCAGAGCATGAACAAGAAAGATTATTGAAAACTCTGAAGAAGCATCGTGCTGCTACTGGATATACTCTTGATGATCTTAAGGGCATTAGTCCCACTCTATGTCAATATAAAATAAATTTGGAAGCAGATGCCAAACCAGTTCGTGATCCTCAACGATGTCTGAATCCTAAGATGAAAGAAGTGGTAAGAAAAGAAATACTAAAGCTTCCGGAGGCAGGTATAATCTATCCCGTTGCTGATAGTGAGTGGGTAAGTCATGTCCATTGTGTCCCTAAGAAGGGAGGTATTACTGTTGTTCCTAATGATAAAGATGAATTGATTCCACAAAGAATTATCACAGGTTATAGGATGGTAATTGATTTCCACAAATTAAATAAAGATACTAAGAAAGATCATTACCCCTTACCTTTTATTGATCAAATGCTAGAAAGATTATGCAAACATACACACTATTGCTTTCTAGATGGTTATTCTGGTTTCTCTCAAATACCTGTGTCGGCTAGAGATCAATCAAAGACTACTTTTACATGCCCCTTTGGTACTTTTGCTTATAGACGTATGCCTTTTGGTTTATGTAATGCACCTTCTACCTTTCAAAGATGCATGATGGCTATATTCTCTGACTTTTGTGAAAAGATTTGTGAGGTTTTCATGGACGAATTTTCCATCTATGGTTCCTCTTTTGATGATTGCTTGAGCAATCTTGATCGAGTTTTGCAGAGATGTGAAGAAACTAATCTTGTCTTGAATTGGGAAAAGTGCCACTTTATGGTTAATGAAGGTATTGTCTTGGGGCACAAAGTTTCTGAAAGAGGTATTGAAGTTGATAAAGCCAAGGTTGATGCTATTGAAAACATGCCATGTCCCAAGGACATCAAAGGTATAAGAAGTTTTCTTGGTCACGCTGGATTTTATAGGAGGTTCATTAAGGACTTCTCAAAAATTTCTCGGCCTCTGACTAATTTATTGCAAAAAGATATACCATTTGTCTTTGATGATGATTGTGTAGAAGCATTTGAAATACTTAAGAAAGCATTAGTCTCTGCACCTGTTGTTCAGCCATCTGATTGGAATTTACCCTTTGAAATTATGTGTGATGCTAGTGATTATGCTGTAGGTGCTGTTCTAGGGCAAAGAGTTGATAAGAAATTAAATGTTATTCATTATGCTAGTAAGACTCTAGACAATGCCCAAAGAAATTATGCTACTACTGAAAAAGAGCTTTTAGCAGTTGTATTTGCTTGTGATAAGTTCAGATCTTATATTGTTGATTCTAAAGTAACTATCCACACTGATCATGCTGCTATTAAATATCTTATGGAAAAGAAAGATGCTAAACCTAGACTTATTAGATGGGTTCTCTTGCTACAAGAATTTGATTTGAATATTGTTGATAGAATGGGAGCAGAGAACCCCGTTGCAGACAACTTGTCTAGGTTAGAAAATATTCTTGATGCCCCACTACCTATTAATGATAGCTTTCCTGATGAACAATTAAATGTTATAAGTACTTCTTGTAGTACTCCATGGTATGCTCATTATGTTAATTATATTGTTGCTAAATTTATACCACCTAGCTTCACATACCAACAAAATAAAAATTTCTTCCATGATTTGAGACATTAATTTTGGGATGACCCACATCTTTATAAAGAAGGAGTAGGTGGTGTTATTAGATGTTGTGTAACTGAGCATGAACAGGAACAGATCCTACGCAAGTGTCATTCCGAGTCTTATGGAGGACACCACGCTGGAGATAGAACTACACATAAGGTATTGCAATCTGGTTTCTATTGGCCTACTCTCTTCAAGGATGCCCGTAAGTTTGTCTTGCCTTGTGATGAATGTCAAAGAATTGGTAATATTAGTAGACGTCAAGAAATGCCTATGAATTATTCACTTGTTATTGAACCGTTTGATGTTTGGGGCTTTGACTATATGGGACCTTTTCCTGCCTCTAATGGATACACACATATTCCACTTGCTATTGATTACGTTACTAAGTGGGTAGAAGCTATTCCAACTAGTAGTGCTGATCATAACACTTCTATTAAAATGCTTAAAGAAGTTATTTTCCCGAGGTTTGGTGCCCCTAGATATTTAATGACTGATGGTGGTTCACACTTTATTCATGGCGCTTTCCGTAAAATGCTTGCTAAATATGATGTTAATCATAGAATTGCATCTCCTTATCACCCTCAGTCTAGTGGTCAAGTAGAGTTGAGCAATAGAGAGCTCAAATTAATTTTGCAAAAGACTGTTAATAGGTCTAGAAAGAATTGGTCCAAGAAACTTGATGATGCATTATGGGCTTATAGAACTGCATACAAAAATCCTATGGGTATATCTCCGTATAAAATGGTTTATGGAAAAGCATGTCACTTGCCTCTCGAACTAGAACATAAGGCGTATTGGGCTATTAAAGAGCTCAATTATGATTTTAAACTTGCCGGTGAGAAGAGGTTATTTGATATTAGCTCACTTGATGAATGGAGAACCCAAGCTTATGAAAATGCCAAGTTGTTTAAAGAAAAAGTTAAAAGATGGCATGACAAAAGGATACAAAAGCATGAGTTTAATATAGGTGATTATGTATTGCTATACAACTCTCGTTTAAGATTTTTTGTAGGAAAACTTCTCTCTAAATCGGAAGGCCCCTATGTTATCGAAGAGGTCTATCGTTCCGGTGCCATAAAGATCAACAACTTCGAAGGCACAAATCCGAAGGTGGTAAACGGTCAAAGAATCAAACATTATATCTCAGGTAATCCCATAAATGTGGAAACCAATATTATTGAAACCGTAACCCCAGAGGAATACATAAGAGACACTTTCCGGAATGTTTTAGACTCCGAAAAGGAATAGGTATGTGGTACGGTAAGTAAACCGACTCCAAAACAATTTTAAGGCAATATTTCTCCGTTTTGGAACATTTAGAAAAATAGAAAAATAAGTAGCAGTCCGGGAAGGACACGAGGGCCCCACGAGGGCGGTGGGCGCTCCCTACCCCCTGGGTGCACCCCGCTACCTCGTGAGCACCTCGTGTGCCTTCCGGACTCTGTTTTCTTGCATGTTACGTATTTTGGTCGGTAAAAATCCATTATATAACCTCCCGAAGGTTTTGACTCCCGTATCACGCAAACCCATTCTGTTTTTTTTCGAGCTATTGTTGCTGTAGATTAGAGCAAGATGTCTTCTCAAGAGTCAATCAGGGAGAGCCGGGTATCTATTCCGGCACCGGAACCAAGGGCAAATAGCGACGCTGACCACTTTGGGCCAGCAACGGAGGAAGAGATGGAGGCTGACTTGATGAGAGTAGATGCCATGGAGGATGAAGAAGTCACCTCTCGCCTCCGAGCTGGGTTCACGATGGGGGAACTACAAAGCTCAGCTATTCCAAATTCGGTTATCCCTTCTAATGTTAGATTTCTTTCTTATGAAAATATGAAGAGGAGTGTCACTTGTTCTCCCGCAGCTATGCAACACCCGTGGGTGCAAGGAGCATTAGCTGTCACAGGAAAGCTTCGTAAGGAAACAATAGACCTCAAACAGCAAGTCAATAAGCTCTAGGAGGAGAACCGCATCCCGAGGGGAATCATCGCCAAGAATATTACACCGACAACAAAGAAGGAGATATAATCACATGGGTATGGGCACTCCCCTTGGCAGCTGCCAAGCTTGGGGGAGGTGCCCCGGTATCGTATCACCATCACAACTCCTATCTTTATCGTTTTTCTTAGTTCGATCCTATTAGTAGTATCTTGATCTAGTAGAATAAAGTTTATGACATGATCTAGTTCTGAGTTTTGCTTTATGATCTCTCTTTGTAATCGAGTCCGTGAGTTATATATAATAAAGATTAGTGTTGAGTCAAGGGCTTGATTATTTTGCCATGATGTTGGGTGAATAAAAGAAAGAGAAAAAGAATAAAAGAAACAAAAATTTCATATTGATCTTATTGAGAGTAATGACTTCACATAGAAAGAGTATGATGATTAAAAGTTGTTGGGAGTTGGCAGACATAACTTTGGTCATTGTTGCAATTAATAGGAAGTAATAAGGAAAGAGAGGTTTCACATATAGATATATTATCATTGACATCTTTTATGATTGGGAGCACTCATTAAAATATGACATGCTAAAGAGTTGATGTTGGACAAGGAAGACAACGTAAAGAGTTATGTATTTCTTATATCTAAGATAAAGTATGTTGTCATGGATCCCCTAACTTGTTGAGCTTGCCTTTCCCCCTCATTCTAGCCAAATTCTTAGCACTAAGTAGAAATACTACTTGTGCTTCCAAAATACCTAAACCAGTTTTGCCATGAGAGTCCACCATATCAACCTATGGATTGAGTAAGATCCTTCAAGTAAGTTGTCATCGGTGCAAAGCAATAAAAATTGCTCTAAATATGTATGATTGATTGGTGTGGGAGAAATAAGCTTTATACGATCTTGTGATGTGGAAGTAATAAAAGCGACGGACTGCATAATAAAGGTTCATATCACAAGGGGCAATATAAAGTGACGTTCTTTTGCATTGAGATTTTATGCATCCAACCATAAAAGCGCATGGTAACCTCCGCTTCCCTCTGCGAAGGGCCTATCCTTTATTATTATCTTCTACCTTTATCCAAGAGTCATGGTGATCTTCACCTTTTCTTTTTCATTTTATCCTTTGGCAAGCTCAGCATGTTGGAAAGAACATGATATATATATCTAATTGGATGTAGGGGAGCATGAACCATTATTGTTGACATTACCCTTGAGGTAAAAGGTTGTGGGGCAAAACTATAAGCCCCTATCTTTCTCTGTGTCCGATTAAAACTCCGTAACCACAAGTATTGCGTGAGTGTTAGCAATTATGGAGGACTAAATGATAGTTGAGTATGTGGACTTGCTTTTTAGCTCTGACATAGACTCTTTCCGATGTTATGATAAATTGCAATTGCTTCAATGACTGAGATTATAGTTTGTTGGAGCCCAATAAGGTTTATGATTTATACTTTTGCATTGTGAATATATCATCACTTGAACATAAGTAATCATATGACAAAATCTATATATGTTGCTGTATGAGAATAATCATGATGCCTTCATGTCCGTATTTTATTTTTATCGACGCCTCTACCTCCAAACATGAGGACATATTTATTGTTATCGGCTTTCCGCTTGAGGACAAGCTAGGTCTAAGCTTGGGGGAGTTGATACGTCCATTTTGCATCATGCTTTTATATCGATATTTATTGCATTATGGACTGTTATTTCACTTTATGTCACAATACTTATGGCTATTCTCTCTTATTTTACAAGGTTTACATAAGGAGGGAGAATGCCGACAGCTGGAATTCTGGGCTGGAAAAGGAGAAAATATTAGAGACTTATTCTGTGCAACTCCAAAAGTCCTGAAACTCCACGGAACATCTTAAAATAAATGAAGAAAAATCCTCGCCAAAGATGAAGGCCAGGGGGCCTACACCCTGCTCACGAGGGTGGGGGCGCCCCCTAAGGGCGCGCCCCTACCTCGTGGGCCGCCTGGTGGCTCTCCGACATCCATCTTCTCCTATATGAAGTCTTTCGATGGGAAAAAAATAAAGAGGAACTTTTCGGGACGAGACTCCGCCGCCACGAGGCGGAACCTTGGTGGATCCAATCTAGAGCTCCAGCAGAGCTGTTCTGCCGGGGATACTTCCCTCCGGGAGGAGGAAATCATCACCATCCTCATCACCAATGCTCCTCTCATCGGGAGAGGGCAATCTCCATCAACATCTTCACCAACACCATCTCATCTCCAAACCCTAGTTCATCTCTTGTATCCAATTCTTGTCTCAAAGTCCGGGATTGGTGCTAGTAGGTTGCTAGTAGTGTTGATTACTCCTTGTAGTTGATGCTAGTTGCTTTAATTGGTAGAACATCATATGTTCAAATCCTATATGCATATTATTACCCCTCTGATTATGAACATGAATATGCTTTGTGAGTAATTACGTTTGTTCATGAGGACAAGGGAGAAGTCTTGCTATTAGTAGTCATGTGAATTTGGTATTCGTTTGATATTTTGATAAGATGTATGTTGTCTAGCCTCTAGTGGTGTTATGTGAAAGTCGATTACATAACACTTCACCATTATTTGGGCCTGGAGGAAGGCATTGAGAAGTAATAAGTAGATGATGGGTTGCTAGAGTGACAGAAGCTTAAACCCTAGTTGATGCGTTGCTTCGTAAGGAGCTGATTTGGATCCATATGTTTCATGCTATGGTTAGGTTTACCTTAATACTTTTGTTGTAGTTGCGGATGCTTGCAATAGAGGTTAATCATAAGTGGGATGATTCTTCAAGTAAGAATAGCACCCAAGCAGCGGTCCACCCACATATCAAATTATCAAAGTATCGAACGCGAATCATATGAACGTGATGAAAACTAGCTTGACGATATTCCCATGTGTCCTCGGGAGCGCTTTTCCTATTATAAGAGTTTGTTCCGGCTTGTCCTTTGCTACAAAAAGGATTGGGCCAGCTTGCTGCACATTATTTACTTTTGTTACTTGTTGCTCGTTACAATTTATCCTATCACAAAACTATCTGTTACCACTTATTTCAGTACTTGCAGAGAATACCTTGCTGAAAACCGCTTATCATTTCCTTCTGCTCCTCGTTGGGTTCGACACTCTTACTTATAGAAAGGACTATGATAGATCCCCTATACTTGTGGGTCATCATGGGGTCATGGGCGCAGTAAATCCCACGATCGCCCCCTTGGCTTCGCAGCCCATAGACCTATAAGTAGGGGAAGGAGGGGGGAGCGGCGGAGCACGCGCATCCCTCCTCCCTATTCTTTCCTGCTTCTTCTTCCTCTCGCCAAAGAGCCCCCAAGCCACGTTGAGCGCCATGGTGGTTCGTCTCCGATGAGCTCATCTTCCAACCCCACGCCCCCATGGCACGCTCCGAAGCATGGGATGGCTCCGAGGTTCATGATGACCACATCGACTTCCTCCGCCAGATGCGGCGGCTCCGCAGTGAGGACCACGTGAGGGTCCGCCTCACGCCGAGGAGGAAATTTCCCCGGTGCCGGAGGAGGGCGAGCATGTCGTCTTCCACTCGCACTGCCTGCGCAGCCTCAGCCTGCCGGCAAGCAGCTTCTTCCGGTCCTTCATCGAGTTCTACGGTCTCAAGCCGCACCACCTCACCCCGAACATGGTGGTGCTGCTGTCTGCCTTCGTCACCTTATGCGAAGGCTTCCTCGGCATCCTCAACACCCTCGAGCTCTGGGGGGAGTTCTTCTACATCAAGCTCGGCACCCTCATTGTGGGCGTGCCAGATCAATGTGGCGCGTTCATCGCGGTGCAGAGGCCGGCGGCCGAAAATCCGTTTCCTGCCATCCCGCTGATCAAGTCGGTGAAGATGTGGCAGCGGTCATATTAATACGTGAAGAGCGTCTTCGCGGGGGGCGACTGGGTCAACTTGCTGGCTTACGAAGCCGGCCCGCTGGCTGGGAGGCGGCCCAACTAGTCATACCGGGCCAAGATGCTGTCGCCCTCTGGAGCCGCCGCTATCGCACGGCTCCGAGTGCTGACACAATCGGATGGCCTGACCAGGCCCGACTTGCTGTCCGCCTTCATGGCGCGCCGAGTGCTCCCACTCCAGAGCCGCCCTCACATGATCTGCCAAATGAGCGGACATCGGGACCCAAGTCGGCTGTGCACCAAGGAGATTCCTCACGCAGAGGTAGCTCACATGGTGGACTACCTTGCGAACTGCGAGCTCACGGATGAGTGGCAGTTTGGCAAGGAGCTGTATTCACGCGCCAACCCTCCGCCTATTGTAAGTCTTCTGTCTTTTTTCTCCGTCTCCTTGTTGCTGAGTTCGTGTTGTCCAGCCTGACCAATCGGCCTTTGAACAGAGTCCCCTCCTCCAGCCAACAGCCGGCGCCACGGGGCCAGAGCGACAATTCCTACCCGATCGAGCGGAGAGCGATGTAGACGACCCCGATCTGGGGACAGCGGCCTTGGAGGACGACACCGAGGGAGGAGGCGACGAAGCAGGCAGACCGAGGCCCGGAGCCAGCCTCGAGGACTGGCCTGATGATGACGCGGGGGAAGTCGCCCCACGTCTCCAGCCAGGAGCCGGCCAGCCGGGCGCGAGCTCGTCTGCCGCGCCGGATGCCCAAGGCGGCGCAAAGAAGCGCAGGGCTGCCGAGGTTGTTCGGCAGCCGGCCGAAGAAGCCCAAGGGCTCGGCCTCGGCGACCAAGCGGGATGAAGCGGCCATGAAGGCCATCCGCTTCCGCAAGGAGGTGAAGAAGCCGCAGCTGGTTTCCGCATAAGTACCACCTTTATCTTGTACCTTCATTTTTCTTGTTGATCTTGTCTGAGTTTCTTCACTTTGTTTCCCTTGATCTAGGGCCCCGCTCTCTCTCGAGAATTCGGCCGCCGCCTCCATTGTGGGGTTGGCAGAGACGTCCGCCACCACTCGGCGGATCGATCCGGCCGCCGACCTCCGAGAGGCGAGGGAGCGGAATGCGCGAGAAGTGCGCGAAGAGTAGGAAGCCGCCCGCCGGGAGAAGGCGGAGGCCGCCGCCCTGAAGAAACTAGCAGAGGCCAAGGCTACCGACACGGCGAAGAAGCAGGCTGAAGAAGCCGTGCGCCGCCAGTCGGCGATTTTCATCACTCCCCTGAACTCCGCGCCACCACCTCCGGAGTTCGTGTCGCAGACTGGGGAAACCGGGGGCGAGCACCAAGTCATGGAGAGGGACGGCGGTGACGTCGCCATGCCAGACATGAATGTGCCTCCACCGCCGCCGTCTGGGGGCGCGTGAGGCGAGCAGCCGGCGGACCCACCGGTGACGCCGACTGCAAACAAGGTGGCGACGGGCTTGACTCTTGAGGTCGGCATACCGACGCGTCGCCGTCTTGCGAAGGAGGCCTCGGCGCCGCGCCCGTTAGGGACTGGCGCCGCGACCTCCTCGATGCCGGACACCGAGACGACCAGCGCCGCGCCCACTGGGTGGGTGCGGGTCAGCGGGACAGGCCCTCTAAACAAGGCGATGCTGGATGTTCAAACAAAACTCCGTGCTGAAGCCGACGCCATCAAGAACTGCAACAAGGCGTATCTGGCATCGCGGGAGGTCATCCGGGTATGCTTCTTGATTTTTCGTTTTTTTACTCTTGTATTTCTTCGTGGGGGCGCGCCAGCGCACCCACTAGGTGTAGTCCCCAAGTTCCGGGCCGGCTCTTGAGTAGGCGGCTCGGAACTTTAATTAGCAGGCTCTAAGCGCTAATATCCTTGCTGCAGGATTATCATAACCTTCGTGCTTCCGCCTACAACTCCAACTCCAAGGTGCTGCCGACTTGTCGGAGAGCCGGAGTAAGTCTTCTTCCCTTCCGCGGGGGCGCGCTGGCGCACCCGCGGGCTGTAGTGCCCGAGATTCGGGCCGACTGCTGAGCAGTCGAGTCGGATCTCCCCGGTGACTATTATTCTTTCTATTGATGACTCCTTTCTCCGCGGGGGCACACTGGCGCACCCGCGGGCTGTAGTCCCCGAGATTCTGGCCGACTGCTGAGCAGTCGGGCCGGGTCTCCCCGGCGACTGTTCTTCTTTGTTGGCAACTGACGCCTTCCTTTCTTCTTTTCTTCTGCAGAGGTCAACGCCTCCTTGCAGCAGCTGCTGGGTGAAGCCAACACTGCGCTACGCGCTAAGGAGGAGGAGCGCAACAAGCTGGCTGAAGAGCGCAACCAGCGTGTCGCGCAACTGGCGGAACAGAAGGAGCTCCTTAAGAAGGCCCAGACGGAGACGGAGGACAAGGAGACCAGCCTCCTTGCTGAGTGTGCGATCGAACGCTCCGCCTGGACCGACATGGAGGCGATGCTGACTTCTGGCTTTCATGAGATCGAGGACATAGTCGATGGTGAGCTTCCCTCTTGTTCCTTCTTTGAGCCGCCGACTGTTGGTTGAGCCAGCTTCTCATCTTTACCTTTGGCTCTTTACTTTCTGTCTTGGCAAACTTCTTCCCTGGTCACTCGGACGCCGCCAACTGGGCCATTGAAGCTGATTGCGAAGGACGGAGGATGGACGGTGCGCAGAGCGCCGCCGACGCCCCACGAACCCTTAACGAGCAGATCCTGAGCATAGAGGCCCGTTTTCGGCCGGTTCACCGGATGCTGCGCCGGCTTCAGCGTGTCGGTGCCCAGGCGATCGCCGCCCTATGGCTTGACATGCCGGCATCGTGCACTCCAAGTCGGACTGTCGACTGGCTGGAGGTGGCGGCTGGCCGTATTGAGGCCTGGAAGGGCTCCTAGGCCCGTGCTGGAGTGCGCCGGGCCTTGGAGTTTGTCAAGGCATGGTACCCTGGGCTGAGTCTAGCCCAGCTAGCCACATTCCCGCTAGAGTCTCAGGAGGAATTGGCGGTCGTGGAAGATGACCTCGTCAAGCGCGCGGCGTCAATCACCGAATACACCAACACTAGCATCTTCATCCTGGAGTAGGTTGAGAATCGCGCCAAGGCGCCGCTAGAATGGTTCAGGCTGAACCCTGAAGACGGTGAAGACTCGGCGGAGGTGATAGACTCCAGCGGCGAGGAAGAAGGCGAGGCGGAGGAGGAAGGCGAAGAGGAGGTGCCATAGGTCAAATCAGACGGCCATCCCCAGATCAACCGCGCCTCCAGCAACGAGCCACACCCAACCGAGACGGCTATCGCTGGAGGCGACCAAGTGGAGACTTACCAGCCGACCGCTCCACCAACTGGCGCCGCCGATTCCTCCGATCCACCGAACCCTTCTGCCGCTTCCTAGGCTGCCAGTTTGTCTTGTTTTACCTGTCTATCAGTCTTGACAAACTTGTTAATTTTGCACAATTCCACCCGCGGGGTGTATCTTAAACTTGTGGTTTGAAGATTGACCAAGGGCCTTTGTTATGTAAATATTATTTCGAGTTCTATCTTTTCTTGCTTGCTTCTCTTTGGCTTTTTCCTTTGCTGCCTTCCCTTGGTTTCCGTCTTGCCAGCCGAACAGCTGCTCTGCAGACTGTGGCTGGGTCAAGTACTTAGCTACTTCCGGGAGCGCTCAACAGTCGGTCGTAGAAGGCGGGAAGCCGGCTTAAACTATGCATGTGCTTTGTGTCCTTAGCCATTTTTCATGTGGACACCCTTTCTGCCTTGCTCCTGCCCACCAGACAGTCGCTCTGCGAGCTGCGGCTTCTGGTAGGAGACGACTTGAGTGCCAACACATTACTTGTCCGGCTGCAGCAAGCATTTCATAGTACAAGGCGGCAAGTCCCCGGGCCGACTAGTCGGACCCGGTGCCAAGCGACATAAAGAAAATGACATACTCATAAGCATAATTCTTATCATATAGATAAAAGAGGGCAGTCCCTAAGCTCTTCTCTGGGACCCGGAGTCTTCGTACTTTAATACAAAAGGTAGCGTGGTACATACTGCATCAACTGTAAAATCATCGCAGAAGATTTGCATTCCATGGTCGCTCCGTCTCCTTGCCAAAGTCGTCCCTCTTGCGCGCTCGAGGCTTCTGAGCGTCGATTAGGTAGTTGGAGTCATTGCCCAACACTTTGCTGATGATGTAGGGGCCTTCCCAACGCACCGAGAGCTTGTGCTGGCCGGCTATTCGCTGGATCAGCTGGAGCACAAGGTCTCCTTCTTGGAAAGATCTCGTCTTGACCTTCCGGTTGTAGTATCGGCGCAGGCTCTGCTGGTAGATGCTGGACCGGCTGAGCGCCAATAGTCGGCCCTCTTCCAGCAGATCAGCACCGTCTTGATGTGCTTCTTCTGCCTCCTCTTCGGTGTACATGGTGACTCGAGGGGAGTCGAATTCTATGTCCATTGGGATGACGGCTTTGGCACCATAGACGAGGAAGAAAGGCGTGAAGCTGGTTGACTTGTTCGGTGTTGTGCGCAAGCTCCAGAGGACGGCTGGCAGCTCGGTGTTGTGCGAATGCTCCAGAGGCTCGACCAGTCGGGGCTTGATGCTGGACAAAATGAGGCCGTTTCCTCGCTCCACCTGGTCGTTTGACTGCGGATGGGCAACGGACGCTAAGTCCAGTCGGATGCCTTGTGTTGCATAAAAACAGGCCAAGGCGCCTTTGGCAAAGTTTGTGCCATTGTCGGTGATGATGCGGTGCGGTATGCCATACCGGATGGTGATGTCGGAGATGAAAGTCACAGCTGTCGAACCATTCAGCATTTTAGCTTCTTGATTGGTTTTGCCTCTATCCACTTGGTGAACTTGTCCACCACGACAAGCAGATTAGCCATGCCACCTCACGCTGTTTTGAATGGTCCCACCATGTCCAGGCCCCAGGTAGCAAAGGGCCGGGCAATGGGAATAGTCTTGTGTGCAGAAGCCGGTTGATGTGGTTTGGATCGGAACTTCTGGCACCCTATGCATTTCTAGACCAAGTCTTTGGCGTCTTCTAGTGCATTCGGCTAGAAAAAACCATGGCGGAAAGCTTTGGTGACAAGTGCTCTTGAAGCCGCATGGTGGCCACATTCGCCTTGATGGATGTCTTTGAGGATTTCTTGGCCTTGCTCCGGCTCGACACTGCGCTGGTAGACACCTGTGACACTACGCCTCACAAGCTCTCTGTTGACTATGGTGTATGCTGCTACCCGGCGTTGCACTCACCGGCCCGAGATCTCATTAGTCATTAGCTCTTTGTTTACCAGGAAGTTGAGGATGGTATGGGCCCATGAAGGTGCTGCGATTTCTTCGACTGCCAGGACTGCAACTTGGACGAGGGTGGTTGGGCCGGGAGGTAGCGGGTTGGAGTCTGCTGCCGCTTGCTGGGTCGATGAAGTCCCTGGGCCGACTGCCGCAGTCAACGGGCTGGGCTCTGAAGTCTTCGGACTGGTCGCTTCAGTCCTCGGGCCGGGTTCTGAAGCCCCCGGGCCGAGTGCAACTACCGCGGCCCCCAGGCTGCCTGCCGGAATTCCCTTGCCGGCTGCTGGAGCTCTCAAGTCGGATCCGACTGCTTCAGGAGGAGCCGGCATGAAAATAGAATCTGATTCTGGCGATGGCTTGACAGAAGGTTTGAGGAGGCGTTGTAGGGTGACGTCGGTCGGTATTGGTTGACGGGTGGAGCCGATTCGTGCCAAGGCGTCTACTTGCTCATTGTCATTTCTTGGCACATGGAGAAACTCGCACCCTTCAAAATATCCACTGAGTTGCTGTACGAGGAAGCGATAGCTCGCCATGTTTGCATCCCTGGCGTCCCAGTCACCTGACGACTGCTGGACCACCAAGTCAGAGTCATCATAGCACAGGATCCGGCGAATGCCAAGCTCTTTGGAAAGCGGGAGCTCATGAATGAGTGCCTCGTATGCAGCGACGTTGTTGGAGGCGGCAAAATGAACTTGCAGCACATATATGAGCTTGTCGCCTTTGGGAGAGGTGAGGACAATGCCGGCTCCCAAACCGGTGCACATCTTGGAACCATCAAAGTGCATCCGCCAATGGGTGGAGTCCGGCGCCGGTGGCATGTACTGGGTTCGGCCCAGTCGACGAGGAAGTCGGCTAGCACCTGTGACTTGATGGCGGTGCAAGGCTGGTAGTAGATGGTGTAAGGGGCCAAATCGATGGCCATTTGGCCACTCGGCCTGAAGCATCCTGGCTTCCTATGATCTCGGCCAGTGGAGCTGTGCAGACCATAGTGATTGGGTGCTCTTGAAAGTACGACTTCAACTTTTTGGCGGAAAAATGCACGCCGTAGCACATCTTCTGATAGTGGGGGTAGTTTTGCTTGGAGGCTGACAGCACTTCCCTTAGGCAATACACCGGTCTCTGGACTGGTAGCGCCTTTCCTTCCTCCTTGCGCTCTACCACTATGACTGTGCTGACCACTCGGCTGGTGGCGGCGATGTAGAGGAGCATGGGCTCCTTAGGAGTCGGAGCCGCCAGGACAGGCGGAGTAGTCAACATCTTCTTGATCTGGAGAAAAGCTTCATCCGCCTTATCGTTCCACTAAAAAAAGTGGTCTTCTTCATGAGCTACTACAGGGGAAGAGCCTTCTCTCCCAGCCGACTAATGAAACGGCTGATGGACGCCAAACAGCCGGTGAACTTCTGCACATCCAGCAGTCGGGTGGGTACTTTCATCCTCTCGATGGCCTTGATCTTCACAGGGTTGTACTCTATGCCGCGCTCTGAGACCAGGAATCCAAGAAGCTAGCCGCCTGGTACTCCGAAGACGCATTTCTCCGGGTTGAGCTTGATTTGAAACCGGCGTAGGTTCTCAAAGGTCTCTTTGAGGAATTCTAGCAGCGTTCCATGCTTCTCCGTCTTCACCACGACATCATCCACGTAAACATGGGAGTTTCTGCTGAGTTGTTTGAGGAGGCACTTCTGCATGCAACGTTGAAATGTGGCACCAGCATTCCTCAAGCCGAACGTCATGGTCAATTAGCAGAAGGCTCCAAATGGTGTGATGAAGGCGGTCTTCAGTCTGTTGGCCCGGTTCAGCTTGATCTGGTGATACCCTGAGTATGCATCCAAGAAACTGAATAGCTCGCATCTGGCTGTGGAGTCTATCACTTGGTCAATTCTCGGCAAAGCAAACAGGTCCTTGGGGCAGGCTTTGTTGAGGCTGGTGTAATCCATACACATGTGCCACTGCTTGTTTTTCTTTAGCACAAGGACTGGGTTGGCCAGCCATTCTGGAAAGAACACTTCCATGATGAAGCCGGCTGCCAACAGCCGGGTTATCTCTTCTCCGACGACTCTTCTCTTCTCTTCTGATAGGCAGCGCAAGGGCCACCTGACTGGCTTGGCATTAGACCGGACATGTGACTTGACGAAATCCGTCGGAACACCCGGCATGTCTTTAGGTGACCATGCAAAGATGTCTCGATTCTCACGGCGGAAATCGACGAGCTCGCCTTCCTATTTGCTGTCAAGGTTTGCACCTATGACAGCGTACCTCTCCGGGTGCTCCTGGTCAAAGGGTATCTTCTTCGTCTCTTTGTCCGGCTTGAACGAACCATCGGCTTCCGACTCCTTGGGATTGGGTGACATCTCCGGCTTCTTGCCTGCCATTGCCACAACTCGGTCAAGGAGCCGCTTCTCGGCCGTGATCACGAGGTACTCAGCCAGCCGACTGCTATTTGCCACACAAGCGGACGACTTCTTGTAGTCCCCGGCTATGGTCAGAATTCCCTTAGAACTCGGCATCTTCATCTTGAGGTAAGCGTAGTGGGGGACCGCCATGAACTTGGCCAGCGCAGGCCGGCCAAGTAGTGCATGTTATGGGCTCTCGAGGTCCACCACCTCAAACCAAACTGGCTCTCATTGTAAGTGATGCTTGTCTCCAAAGAGGACGTCTATCTGGATCTTGCCGATTTGTGAGCAGGAAAGGCCAGGAACTATGCCATGGAATACAGTCCGACTTAGCTAAAGCTGCCTTTGTTTGATTCCTAACTTCTCCATGGTATCTTTGTACAGAATGTTGATGCTGCTGCCGCCATCTATCAGAACTCGGGAAAATCGAGCAGCTCGCCTATCAGTGGCAAAGGTGGCATCTAGGACCAGGGTGTAGGAGCCGGGGTTGGGCATTACTTCCGGGTGGTCAGCTCTGCTCCAGCTGATGGGCTTCTCGGACCAATGCATGAACTCGGGGGTCTCCATTGCCACTGCATTCACCTCTTACTGACATTGTCATCTGCTGTGCTTATCGTTTGCCATGCTGGTGAACACAACATAAGCTCTGTGCTCTTTAGGGTACTCGTCTTGTATGGCTCCAACTGGTCGAACCGTCGGTTGCTGGGGGGGGGGGAGGAGGCGGCTGCCCAGCAGGCGGAGGAGGCAGAAGGCCGTCTCCCTTGGTGATCCTGGTGAGCCAATCGCATTTACGAGTGGTATGGTTGGACGGCTTCGCACCATTGTGGAATTTACAGGGTGCGTCAAGAGTCTGCTCATATGAGAAAGCCGGCAGCCAATTGGGATTGCCGCCCTTCTGGAGCTTGGACGAAGGCCGCTCCTCCAGCTGCTGGTCTTCAACTATCGCCACCTGCCGGCTTGTGGAAGCCGGTTGCATGGCCTTGTGCTTGTTGTTGCTTGGTTACTGGCGCTGACTGGTGTCGCCAGCCGGGGTTCGAGGAGCCTGAGGGGCTACTTTGCCAGACGCATCAACTTGGATTTCTGCCTTCATGGAGGAGCCGCTCGTGGCGTATTTATCTGCTATGATCAGCAGCTCGTCGAGGGTCGCCGGCTCATCGCAGAGGAGTCGGTGCTTGAGGAGGCAGCCCCTGTGGCACCTTGGCTCAGAGAAAACCAGAACGCCCCGTATTCCATCCCAGAGATCGAGGTGAAGTCTTCTGGAATACGGCACTGCTTAGTATAGAACAAACCATCTCTCTATTACAACACGGATGTGAATACACGGGTTCGGATATTACAATGAATAACATCAGCACGCGACACTACGCCAACCACGATTGCTCTATACAATCAGCATAATAACTTGAAGCAATGGAACAACTACTGGCAGCGGAATAACGAACGGCGATGATGGACTCCAATCCGCAGGAACTCTAGCTGGAACACTTATCCTAGCTCGCGAACACAGGAACAACACCAAACAAGCAAGCAATCTAGGCACGACCTGCAAACTAGCATGACACGCCAGGTCAGTACATGGAATGTACTTGCAAGCTCACAATAACCAGAAGCATTCAAAACAAACAACAGCATGGCAATTACAGGTTAAGCAGGAATTATCATGAAATCATCAACATAACATGAACAACATGAACATAATATTACTAGGACAATATGAACATGGCAAGAACATATAAATCTGATGATACTAGTGTGAAACATGATGACACTACATGCACCATTTATTCTGTTCGGGTTGCCTCGTAACCATCACATGCATCACTTACCAACCTCGGACATCACACGATTGTCTCAAGATCAAATCAAGCTTGGTATAAACAATACCGTAGTAATCATTAAATGAACACAAGGAGCTTGATCCTTACCCATGATTCTCGCACAACATCACGAATATCCAACAACTCGGTATCCTTGATACAACGGTGATCATTCCGGCGATCACAACCATGACCAACACTTGGTCTCAAACCATGATCCTTCCGGTGATAACAACCAACTTATTTCATCACCGAACCGGGGTTGTCATTAATCAAGTTATTATTAATAATGTTGACTCACGGTGTGACCGACACGAACTGGGCCTTTATTCGCAGGCGCGGCTATCGATAGATTTAATATACACTCTGCAGAGGTAGTACACTGTACGCACACTACGGAACCCATGGTCTCGCACTCCCATATGTGCGGACACGGTGTTTCAACAGAACCGATCTACTGCCATGACACTCTCTCGGCCACTCCGACCAACTCCTCTTTGGGCTAGGTCCTGGGTGGCCCCGTTCCTACCAAAGGCACCAACGGCCACCGTCGTGGCGAAACGGTCCCAAATGGGGACAAGGATCCATACTCAACAACAACGGGCACACAAAGGTTATGTCCGCCTACCTGATCAGGGTAGCGCGCGCCCATAACCTTCCCTCGTTGGAGGCACTGGCGAGAGGCATGACAATAGACCCAGTTAGGACCTTCCCATAAGGTAAGTGTGGTTGCACTGGCCAGTTTCGATATGGTGGCACCATGACTCAGCCAACAGTTGTCAAGTTCAATTTAATCCGGTTAAACTTGAATGCAATATGTTGAGCCATGATAAAATAACATGATGCAAGGACAATGCATGAGCATGATATCAACATAAGCATGAGGGTAACTGTCACAGCCCTAGAATTGATTGCAATTAGTTCATAAGCATTCATGTCATCATGTTTAAATTTTTATAAAGCTGAAATGGGGATCGATCAAACCCTAGCACCAGAAAGAATTCAAATAGGTTTAAATAAAATCTTTTTCAAAGAACCGGAAATTTCATTGAAAATGTTCATGATTTATGATAAAGGTGAAAACCTCTGCCAAAAATGATGAGCATATTTCTTGGACATTTATGGATTTTTGGGTTAATTCATATTGTATTTGAATAGGAGCATTTAATGCCTATAAATATTTTAAATGCTTTAATACTTCTGAAAACAATTGGGGGCTTTTGGAAATAATTCAAATAGTGCCCACAATTTTTGTCAGGATTTTACAAAATGAGTTAGTATTTTTACTTATTCAAAACAGATCAAAATAAATAGAAAACAGAAACAGAATTAGAAAGAGAGAGAGAGAGAAGGACTCACCTGGGCCACTTACCTGGCAGCCCACCTCCTGCTTGCCACCTTCTGCCTCCCCCTCACGCCACGGAGACGCCCGACGCCTCCCCTCAACTTCCCATTGCTCTTTGGCTCTCCTGCCCTCTCCTTTGCTTCCTCACTCGCGCCCGAGCGGAGCCCGTCACCGCCGTCCACCATTCGCGCGGCCACTGGCCTCCGCACGCCCCTCCGACGCGCTATGAGCTCCGCGCCGTCGTCCTCGTCACCCCCATCGAGCCAATCAATCCGGGAAGCACCGCAGCGATGCTATCGTCATCATCTACACCAACGGGCTCCCAAGATCGCCGTCGTTAATCCGTCGCCTTCGACGCTTCCCCGAGCACGCTGGGCTTCTCTGCGAGTCCTCCGTGAGCTCCTCTGTTTCTCCCCCTAGTTCCCATGCTCGTTTGGCCGCCGAAGCCGCCGTTCCCGTCCTGGCTGAGAACGACCGCCGCCACGGACTCGTTTCCGACGAGCTCCGGCGCCCCCGCACCCAGCCGCCTGCTTCCGTGGATGCGCGCACGCACGGGCTACCTCCTGGTGCCTTTCTCCGCCGCTCCCGTGGCCTCCCGGTGTGTTTCCTCCGTGGCCAGAGGTCACCGGCGACTAACTCCGGCGGGCTGACTTGTCCGGCTTAATTAGCCACTAACCACCCTATTTAGTTTAACACTAGACACTGACAGTGGCACCCGCTTTGTTAATTTTCTGGATAACAAAAATAATTAGATTACTTAATTAAACTAGCGGGACCCATGCGTCAGAATTGACCTGCTGACGTGGCCGTTGACCAGGCCCACATGTCAGCGACTCTAACCGGTCCTGTGTCACTGACCAGTGGGCTCCACTGGTCAGGTTTGACCTGGGCTGACGCTGTTGACTAGCTGATGTCAGCATGACGCATTGATGATGCAGTAATCGTTTTCCTGGATTATTTCTAATTCTAAATGATTTGGAAATTCCAGAAAATATCCAAAACTTTGAAAAATCATAGAAAATAATCTATAACTCCAAATGAAAAGTTTTATATATGAAAAATTATCAGAAAAATCCAAGGGATCTGTTTATGGCATTTTCATGCATGTTTGAGCAACATAACCTCACTGTTTAGTCCAAAACATGATAATGCACTATTTGAATTCATAGTTTGAATTTGAATTTGAACCTTGAGTTCAAATCAACCCCAAACCTTTCTGTTACTAGTTGCATTAGCTCAAATCACAACATATTGTCATGCCATGATCATGCATCATATTGTGCATTGCATTGATTGTGCTCTTCCTTGTTTGCCGGTAATTGTCCCCTCTCGGTAGACGCTGCTCCGATGCTGTGATCATTGACACTGATGAAGACTCAATGTTATCTTCAGAAGTGCCAGGCAAGCAAAACCCCCATTGTTCATTCCGATATGATCCCACTCTCTCGCTCCTGCTCTCTTTTACCGCATTAGGACAACAGCGATTCAACTGTTACATGTTGCGGTAGCTGAACCCTTTCCTCTGCATGACCTGTCATTGCCACAGTAAATAGATGAAACCCACTAGCATGAGTAGGAGTTGCTTGAGCCCTCATGTGCCTACTCATTCATGTTGTTTCTCATGCCTGCTACTGCTTAGAGTTGAGTCAGGTCTGATTCATCGGGGATGAATTGGAATGGTGTTGAACATGTCCTACTGTGTGTGAGCTAAGTGTGTGAACACGATTTGGTAAAGGTAGCGGTGAGAGGCCATGTAGGAGTACATGGTGGGTTGTCTCATTGCAGCCGTCCTCAGGAACTGAGCACTGTGTTTGTGATCCATGAACAGTTACTACCACACATTGGGCTCCGGGCGCTCCAAGCTCTCTCGACTTATTAATCAACTTGATCTCTGTCCAGGAGTTACAACTAGTTTCTGGTGTTTGTAGGTAGTGTTAGTAGTCTACCAAGTGGCACCCGGTACAGGTGGGCTTGGGACAGACTAGCCACAGTGGCCCAGTGTACCAAGTGGCACCCGGATGGTGGGCTTGGGAACCCTGTACACATCGTTTGGGGCCGTGAGCGAGACCCCAGCCAGATCTCCTTGCGGAAGAAACCCAAATAAGCGATAAACCTGGACTAGGGACTTGTGTGGTTAGTCAGGTCGTGGCCGACTCCCTCACCAGGCTTCCGCTTGAAGGTTGCCGAGATACACGACGTGTACATGGTGGTAAGTGGCGAGAGCGTGCGTGAAGAAGTACCCCTGCAGGGTTATCATTATCTATTTGAATAGCCGGGTTCCTCAGATATGGAAACTTGGACCCCTTGCATAGTTCATAGACAAGTGAAAGTGGATACTCTAAAATTCGCAAGATAAGCGTGAGTGCTACGGATGGCATTCTTGCAAGGAGGCGGGAGCGGATCCATAGTGGTGTATTGGAATGGTGAATTTGTGGACTCGTGTGCGCCACCTCAAAAGAGTTACTTGCAGTCGTAGTTCAGGTTAGCCACTGAGTCAAAACTGGCTTGCCGCGGTTAAACTCCACCACCCCCTTTGTTGATACCGATGCATATGTAGTTAGTTCTGATGTAAGTCTTGCTGGGTACATTTGTACTGCCGTTTGCTTATTTTATGTTTTGCAGAGAGACTTCAGTCTCGCTAGTAGTTGCACGTGGACTTCGACGTTTAGCTTGATACCTCAGCTATGATCTTGTGCCCTCGGCAGGATCTGGTAGATAGTCAGGCTTCTCAGCCTTCTTCATTTGTAGTTGTCTATACTCAGACAAGTTAAGCTTCCGCATGTGCTTGTTGCTTGGATGCTCTGTATGTTGGGTCATGAGACCCATGTTTGTAATATCTCGCTCCTCGGAGCCTAAGGAATAAATACTTGAGTCGTAGAGTCTTGTTGTGATGCCATGTTGTATTTACACATATCGAGCATATTGTGTGTATGATTGAAATGCTTGGTATGTGCGGGATCCGACAATCTAGTTCTTTATCCTTGGCAGCCTCTCTTATGGGGAAATGTAGTCTAGTGCTTCCATGAGCCATAGTAGTCTGCTACAGCCCAGTTCACCGGAGTCCTGCTAGCCCAGCACTACTGCTCAGGACACTTGACTGGCCGGCATGTGTTCCACTTCGTTCCTATGTCTGTCCCTTCGGGGAAATGTCACGCGGTGACATCCGGAGTCCTGTTAGCCCAGTGCTACAGCCCGGATTCACACGCTGTTGACCAACATGCTCGAGGTTGATTCATGTATGCGTGTCCCCATGGGTTAGTGCCGCTTTGGGTTTACGACTAGCCATGTCGGCCCGGGTTCTTTATCATATGGATTCTAGCGACACTATCATATACGTGAGCCAAAAGGCACAAACGGTCCCGGGGCAGGCAAGGTGGCACCCGTGGGAATACCGTGCGTGAGGCCGCAAAGTGATATGATGTGTTACATGCTAGATCGGTGTGACTTAGGATCGGGGTCCTGACAATAACTATCCACCATATCAACTATGAATGATCCCCAACTGAACATGGCATAATGATGAGCATAAATATTACAGGTTCAACCCTACTCATAGTATAACATGACCACTAGCATCAACCATAAATACCATGCAAGAACTCATCAATAACATTACTGAGTAACACTTAACCAACTAACAGCAAAGGAACAACACATATTAACAGTACTCGATAGCCGACGTTAGTCATGCACCGAAGAACAAGACCAACCCAACATGTACTACTATCAAGCATGGCAATATGAAAGTAATACTAGCAACTAGCAGGGCATGATAACTCGGTGCATCACAACATAGTAAGCACTAACCCAAAAACATTACCGCAACAACGATAGCAATATTTTAAACAAGCAATCATTAAATAAATATTCAAGTTGAAGACCATGGCTACTGCATGACTATCATGCAAGTGGGTATTGTGGCTTGCCTGGGGATGAAGAAGGCACCAGGGAGAAGTGCGGTGAAGCCGCGGAAGGATTTGCCGGAAATAGTTCTCTATCAGAGGGGCTGTTTACATGCAAGGGCAAAAAGGTCATTTTCACAGTTTCAAACCATAGTGAAAATGAAACCAACAGAACGGGGTCGACGAAACGAAGAAGTGGGCTTTGGAATCACCTCATTTGGAGTTAGGATCAAAAAGTTATGATTGCTTTTCTGCCAGGGACCCATTTGTAAAGAAATGTTTTTCAGACTGGGCCAAAACAAAAAAGCTGAAAGCGCATTCCAGGAACTACGCTTTCGGGACAGTGAAGGCGCATTTTCGGCCGAAGCCGCACCTGTTTATGCTTTCACTGAAACGAAAGCGTATTCGTGAGATTACGCTTCCACCTAACTACGTGGACAGTGGAGGGGCCGGGCGTGGGTCGCTGACGTGCGGGTCCCGCGGGTGGGGCCCGTCACTTATCCAGGTCAGCATGGCGGGACCGGGCCTTGAGCACCTGACAGGGGGCCTTCCTTATCCAACTCCTTCTCTCTCTCTCTGCTCGTCTGGCTTCTTCCTCGCGCCAGACGAAGAACAAAGGAGACGTGGGGCTGGGCTCGGCCGGCGTTTGGCTCTGGCGACTATGGTGGTCCCCGGCGAGGGAGAGGCTGCTGGCGGTACCAGGGGAAGTGCCGCGCTCTCCTGAACCAGTTGGGGGCGCTGAGGAAGGGAGGGGTCGTGGCGGCTCACAGCCATAGAGAGCACGGCGGCGGCGACTAAGCTTGGGGACGACGACAACAGAGGCTCCGGCGACGGGATGAGAGGGGAGGTTGCTGGGAGTGAGGGGGGCTCGTGGTGAAGTCGAACGGCCTCGCGGATGGCTTAAATAGCCAGCAGGGGAGGAGGTCGAGCTGGCACCGCTGTGGACGCGTGTCCGGTGCCACGGACGTGTGCCCTCGCTCGCGAGCTCAGAGGTAGACGACGTAGGAGGGACAGGGGAGGCTCTCACGGGGCAGAGGAGGCCAAGGGGGAATCAGAGGAAGAAGCCGAGAGCCATAAATGCTTGGTCGGCCACAGTGCGTCCGTGGGCACATGGAGGTTTGCGTCGGTGAGCAAGCGGACGGAGGGGGAGAGGGGTCCAGGTGATCGGCGATGACGAGAGGAAGACAATGGACATGCTCATGCGCGCTAAGACGATGAGAGGAGGAGGGGTGAGGGAGTCCTGGATTAGGGGGTCTCCGGACAGCCAGACTATATCCTTTGGCCGGACTGTTGGACTATGAAAATACAAGATTGAAGACTTCGTCTCGTGTCCGGATGGGACTCTACTTGGCGTGGAAGGCAAGCTAGGCAGTATGGATATGGATATCTCCTCCTTTGTAACCAACCTTGTGTAACCCTAACCCTCTCCGGTGTCTATATAAACCGGAGGGTTTTAGTCCATAGTACACAACAACATACAATCATACCATAGGCTAGCTTCTACGGTTTAGCCTCTCTGATCTCGTGGTAGATCTACTCTTGTACTACCGATATCATCAATATTAATCAAGCAGGACGTAGGGTTTTACCTCCATCAAGAGGGCCCGAACCTAGGTAAAACATCGTGTCCCCTGCCTCCTGTTACCATTCGCCTTAGACGCACAGTTCGGGATCCCCTATCCGAGATCCGCCGGTTTTGACACCGACTTTGGTGCTTTCATTGAGAGTTCCTTTGTGTCGTCGCCGTCAGGCTTGATGGCTCCTTCGATCACCGATAGCAATGCAGTCCAGGGTGAGACTTTTCTCCCCAGACAGATCTTTGTATTCGGCGGCTCCGCACTGTGGGCCAACTCGCTTGGCCATCTAGAGCAGATCGAGAGTTACGCCCCTGGTCATCAGATTAGGATTGGAAGATTAAACTACACGGCCGATATCCGCGAAGACATGATCTTCGATAGATTCGGGCCCCTGCCTTGTGCGCCACACAGTCACGATGAGTACGATTTAGCTCTACCACCAGACAGTGCTCCGGAGATCGCACCGGCAGCTGCTCTGACCCTTAATTCGGAACCAGTTGCACCTCCCATGGACGGGTGGATAGATCCCGCCACAGAGGCCGTATCCCCAACGGCGATCGAGCCGAATATCGACCTTACCCTTCACGAGAGCTGATACGTCTCCGACGTATCTACTTTTCCAAACACTTTTGCCCTTGTTTGGGACTCTATCTTGTATGATTTGAATGGAACTAACCCGGACTGACGCTGTTTTCAGCAGAATTACCATGATGTTGTTTTATGGGCAGAAAACAAATATTCTTGGAATGACCTGAAACTCCACAGGAGGTCTTAGAAAAAATAATAAAAAATCCTCGCCAAATATGAAGACCAAGGGGCCCACACCCTTCTCACGAGGGTGGGGGGCGTGCCCCCCTACCTCGTGGGCCCCCTGGAGACCCTCCGACGCCAACTCCAACTCTATATATTTGCTTTCGGAGAGAAAAAAATCAAAGAGAAGAAATCATCACGTTTTATGATACGGAGCCGCTGCCAAGCCCTAAAACCTCTCGGGAGGGCTGATCTGGAGTCCGTTCGGGGCACCGGAGAGGGGGATCCGTCGCTGTCGTCATCATCAACCATCCTCCATCACCAATTTCATGATGCTCATCGCCGTGCGTGAGTAATTCCATTGTAGGCTTGCTTGACGGTGATGGGTTGGATGACATTTATCATGTAATCAAGTTAGTTTTGTTAGGGTTTGATCCCTAGTATCCACTATGTTCTGAGATTGATGTTGCCATGACTTTGCTATGCTTAATGCTTGTCCCTAGGGCCCGAGTGCCATGATTTCAGATCTGAACCTATTATGTTTTCATGAATATATGTGAGTTCTTGATCCTATCTTGCAAGCCTATAGTCACCTACTATGTGTTATGATCCGGCAACACTGAAGTGACAATAATCTGGACCACTCCCGGTGATGACCATAGTTTGAGGAGTTCATGTATTCACTATGTGCTAATGCTTTGTTCCGGTTCTCTATTAAAAGGAGGCCTTAATATCCCTTAGTTTCCAATAGGACCCCGCTGCCACGGGAGGGTAGGACAAAAGATGTCATGCAAGTTCTTTTCCATAAGCACGTATGACTATATACGAAATACATGCCTACATTACATTGACGAATTGGAGCTAGTTCTGTGTCACCCTATGTTATGATTGTTACATGATGAACCGCATCTGGCATAATTATCCATCACTGATCCGGTGCCTACGAGTTTTCCATATACTGGTTCACGCTTATTTACTTTCCCACTGCTATTGTTACAATCACTACAAAATACCAAAAACATTACTTTTGCTATCTTTACTTTTTTTACCACTACCACCACTATCATATTACTTTGCTACTAAACACTTTGCTGCAGATACTAAGTTTCCAGATGTGGTTAAATTGACAACTCAGCTGCTAATACTTGAGAATATTCTTTGGCTCCCCTTGTGTCGAATCTATAAATTTGGGTCGAATAGTCTACCCTCGAAAGCTGTTGCGATCCCCTATACTTGTGGGTTATCAAGAACCTTTTTCTGGCACCGTTGTCGGGGAGCATAGCTCTATTCTTTGAGTCACTTGGGATTTATATCTGCTGGACACTATGAAGAACTTGAGAGATCCAAAAAACAAGATCTATCCCTCAACTACGAGGGGAGGTAAGAAACTGCCATCTAGCTCTGCACTTGATTCACCTTCTGTTATGAGTAAGTTTGCGACACCTACACGTGCTTCTGCTATTCGTTCTGATATGTCACATGTTATTGATGATGCCACTTCTGCTATGCATGATACTTATGATGAAACTGCTTCTATACCTGATACTACTGTGCCGCTTAGTGAATTTCTTGATGAACAAATTGCTAGGGCTAGAGAAAAAGAAATTATTGAATCTGAATACGATGATGATAGTGATGATGAAAATATGCCTGTTATTACTGAGGGTTATTTATTTGATCGACATGCTTCTTTAGCTATTTTAGCTTGCAGAGATAGATATGAGCTTAAGAGGTTATTAATTAAATGGAACAAAGAATCACTTAGAGATAAAATGAAACCCGATCCTACTTTTGCTACTTCACCTATATGTGTTCCTGATAAAGATTATGAATTCTCTGTTGATCTTGATATACTTACTTTGGTTGAATCTGATCCGTTTTATGGCTATAAATCTGAAACTGTTGTGGCACATCTTACTAAGTTAAATGATATAGCTGCCCTATTCACTAATAATGAGAGATCACGTTACCTCTATTTACTCAAAATATTTCCGTTCTCATTAAAGGGTGATGCTAAGGTATGGTTTAATTCTCTTGATCCTGGTTGTGTGCGTAGTCCCCAGGATATGATATATTACTTCTCTGCTAAATATTTCCCTGCTCATAAGAAACAAGCTGCTTTGAGGGAAATATACAACTTTGTGCAAATTAAAGAAGAGAGTCTCCCACAAGCTTGGGGGAGGCTTCTCAAGTTACTTAATGATTTGCCTAATCATCCTCTTAAGAAACCTGAAATACTAGATATCTTTTATAATGGACTAACCGATGCTTCCAGAGATTACTTGGATAGTTGTGCTGGTTCTCTTTTCAGGGAAAGAGCACCGGATGAAGCTGAAATTCTATTGAATAATATGTTGACAAATGAAAATAATTGGGCACCTCCCGAGCCAGCTCCTGAGCCATCCCCTGAGCCAACTACTTCTCCAATTACAGAACCTATTCCTAAACCAACTCCGAAGAAGAGAGGTATTCTATTTCTCAGTCCCGAAGATATGCAAGAGGCAAAGAAATCTATGAAAGAAAAAGGTATTAAAGCTAAAGACGTTAAGAATTTACCTCCTATTGAAGAAATACATGGTCCTAATTCACCGCCTGTTGAAGAAACTTATGATCTCAATAATTTATTTACTGAAGAACCTCCTGATCCCGATATCCCGACAAAGGTAGTAAAGGTAAATTCTCTCTATAGATATGATAAAGCTGAAGTCCCTCCTACTAAAATTGCTAGTCAATGCTTGGATGAGTTTGATAACTTTATGTATAAGCAAGACGACTTCAATGCTTATTTTGGTAGACAATTAAAAGAAAATGCTTATATGATTAGACGCTTGGGTGATTATATGGCTAATATTAAAGGTGAACTTAAACTTGTTAGCAAACGTGCTTCTATGGTTACCACTCAAGTAGAACAAGTACTTAAGGCTCAAAAAGAAGTGCTTGATGAAATGAATAGTAAGAAAAATGATTATGTTGTTAGAGTGGCTACTAGAACTGGTAGAATGACTCAGGAACCTTTGTATCCTGAAGGCCACCTTAAGAGAATCGAGCAAGATTCTCAAAGAAATAATACTGATGTTCCTAGTTCTTCTAAAAAGAAGAAAAAGAAAAATGATAGAACTATGCAAACTTCTAGTGAACCTATTGCTGAACCACCTGATAATCCAAATGATATTTCTATGTCTGTTGCTGAAACACAATCTGGTAATGAACATGAACTTAGTAAAAATATTAATGATGATGTTCATGATGATGCTCAACCTAGTAATGACAATGATGTAGAAATTGAACCTGTTGTTGATCTTGATAACCCACAATCAAAGAATCAACGTTATGATAAAAGAGACTTTGTTGCTAGGAAACATGGTAAAGAAAGAGAACCTTGGGTTCAGAAACCCATGCCTTTTCCTCCGAAACCATCCAAGAAAAAGGATGATGAGGATTTTGAGAGCTTTGCTGAAATGATTAGGCCTATCTTTTTGCGTATGAGATTAACTGATGTGCTCAAAACAAATCCTTATGCTAAATATATGAAAGCCATCATTACTAATAAAAGAAAGATACCGGAATCTGAGATTTCCACCATGCTTGCTAATTATACTTTTAAGGGTGGAATACCAAAGAAACTTGGAGACCCCAGAGTACCTACTATACCTTGCTCCCTTAAAAGAAATTATATTATAACTGCTTTATGTGATCTTGGAGCCGGTGTTAGTGTTATGCCTCTCTCTTTATATCGTAGACTTGACTTGAATAAGTTGACACCTATCGAAATATCTTTGCAAATGGCTGATAAATCAACTACTATACCTGTCGGTATCTATGAGGATGTGCCTGTTGTGGTTGCGAACGTTACTATTTTAACGGACTTTGTTATTCTTCATATTCCCGAGGATGATAGTATGTCTATTATTCTTGGAAGACCTTTTCTTAAAACTGCAGGGGCTGTTATTGATTGCAACAAAGGCAATGTCACTTTTCATGTTAATGGTAATGAGCATACAGTACACTTTCCGAGGAAACAACCTCAAGTTCATAGTATCAACTCTACTGGAAAAATTCCATCAATTATATTTGGAGGTTCTGAATTTCCTCTTCCTACTGTCAAGAAGAAATATGATATACTTATTATAGGGGATGTGCATATCCTCATTGAGGTAACTTAGTATTATTCGAAATTTCTCCGGTTTCATGATTGTCGGAATGAGTTTGTTAACAAGACTTGATCAACCTTGTTAGTGGATTCTTTTTGATGAGCATGAGATGGATGAAACTAGAAGCACAAACTTCTGTTCCCCATTTTTATTTTTCTGTTATTTATATTAAATAATGTAAAAATAGTATTTTCTGTATGTTTCCTGACTTATCCATACAATATAAAAATATCCTGTAAATAAAAGTCCTCAGAATGCCATGCCAATTTAATATGATTTTTCGGGAATATTTGAGAATTTACTGTGCAAAAATTACCGCGGGAGGAGTTGCCACCTGGCCACGAGGGTGGTGGGTGCCCCCCCCATAGGGCACCTCCTACCTCGTGGGCCCATGGTGGCCCTCCTCCACTTATCCCAGCACCCATCTTCTTCCTCCATCTCACACAAACCTGAAAAACCAACTCAAGCACGAGTTCCAGCCACTTTTGCTATGATTTTCGATCTCCTTGCTCAAGGCACCTCTCTCAAAACTGCTTGGGGAGATTGTTCCTTGGTATGTGACTCCTCCATTGGTCAGTTTAGTTTTTGTTATAGTGCTTTATTCATTGCAAGTTTGTGCTGCATAGGTGACCATGTTCTTGAGCTTGCATGTCAAATTTTTATGGTTCTAAGTAGTTCTAATGCTTGATATAGGCTCTAGGCACTTGTAGGAGTAGTTACTATCAGTTTTACTGAGTTTGGTTTACTTTTATTTTTGAAGTTACTAAAAATTTCAGAATTTTTCAGAGAAAAACAATATGTTTAGGAAGATGTTCCAAGGTGGTTCCTCTAAGAAGCAAGGACCTAGGATTGCTATGCGCGATGCTGGCGAGGATCCACCAAGAGACGCTCCAGTACGGCCTTGCGAATGGCCGTCGGAAAATTTTATGGACCGTGCGGGAATTAAGGAAGAATTCAAAGCATATTTGCGCAATGCCGGTCTTGAGGATTTTGAAGCTAACAAATGCCCCCAGTATCATGATATCACAAGTTCATTTGTGAGGAGGTTTGAGTATTCATCTTCGCGTAATTCTCCTTCAGTCATGTTTGATCTTTATGGCAAATCTTATACCATGGACTTAGAGGATTTCACTTCTGCTTGTGAACTTCCATCACGGGGCAGTAGTAGGGATCCCCCTAAATCTGAATTTAGAAACTTTCTTGCTAGTATAACTGTGGGGGAATCCAGAGATATAACGCAGGCTACCATAGGGAGCATTCACTTTCCTGCTATACATTATTTTGCTCTCTTCATCAGTAGATGCATAAATGCTAAGGATGAAGCATGTCACATGTGTGTCCCTGATCTTAGCACTCTTAGGAGTGCTGTGTTAGGAGACCAATCTTATCATATGGGACCATTGTAGCTCGTAAGTTGCATCATAATAGGCATAATGGAGATTTCTTTAGAGGAATTTATGCAACCCTCTTAGCTCATTTTCTTGAAATAGACATTCATGAGGGTGATATGGAGTTGCCTCCTGCATATTTAGATTATAACTCTATGGCTTCGCACCAGTTTGTCGAGAGGCCTGAATCACCTCTCTTATATCGCTTAATTTTTTATAAACGACGTGTTTTCCGTATTACTCTCCCTGCTCCTGCCTTCTTTGATTCACAGACAAAAGGAAGATATGTTATTACCAGAGAGGAGGCAGAAGAGTATGAGAGGAGAGCGGAGGCAGCCCGACTCCACGCTGCAGCTCAGCATGCGATAACCGCTGCACATCAGTATGATCCCAACTATCCTTCCTCATCACAGTACGGCCCCAACAACTATTCTTATGGATATCCGCCAGGCCAGCTGTGGCCATAGACCAGCTTAGGCCAAAAGCCTAAGCTTGGGGGAGTACGTATTTCTCACCGACATTACATTTATGTTCACACACACTCATTGCTAGATGTCGGTGCTCATACTTTTTCACTGTAATATCCATGCTAGTTTATTTTCTTTTTCCTGCTTTCTTCTTGTGTGTTTAGTAAACCTTAAGGAAAAAAACCAAAAAAAACAGTAGTAGTTTATTTTTCTGCTGTAGTAGTAATAATTAAAAAGAAAACCCAAAAATATTTCCCGTTCTTCTTTTGCTTGTTGGGAGCTTTCCCGTGTAAATAGTTTTATTTCTTTTATTTGGGGGTCCGTAGGAGAAGACCATAATTAAATTGTTGAAGTGGCTCTTATATGCATTACTGTTGATTTAACCAAGAGCCCATATTGCCTTGTCTTCTCCTGTTTATTGAATGCTCACAGATTCCATCTTAGTCCCATGCACGTGCACCCTTATTATTATTCACACCGTTCGGTCGTGCAAGTGAAAGGCAATTATGATGATATATGATGGACTGGCTGAGATGAGAAAAGCTGGTATGAACTCGGCCTCTTTTGTTTTTGTAAATATGATGAGCCCGTCGTTCTTGATTCAGCTTATTATGAGTAAACATGTTTGCAATAACAATTAGAGATCATAGTTGCTTGTGCCATGCTTGATGAGCTATGAGTTATAATGATTTACCTTGTATGCCAACATGCTATTGAGATGATTATGATGTGGTATGATGGGGTGGTATCCTCTTTTAAATGATTTAAGTGACTCGACTTGGCACATGTTCACGCATGTAGTTGAAACAAAATCAACATACCCTTCACAGTATTTATGTTCATGGTGGATTATATCCTACTCATGCTTGCATCCAATGTTTACTAATTTTAATGCATGTACATGGCGGTTGTCGCTCTCTAGTTGGTCGCTTCCTAGTCTATTGCTAACCTTCACCTGTACTAAGCAGGAATACTACTTGTGCATCCAATCCCTTAAACCCCAAAGTTATTCCAGATGAGTCCACCATACCTTCCTATCTGCGGTATCTACCCGCCGTTCCAAGTAAATTTGTATGTGCCAAACTCTAAACCTTCAAATAAATATTCTGTTTTGTATGCTCGAATAGCTCATGTATCAACAAAGGTTATCCTTATCTCGCGTGCCAACTTGCTATTAAAATCATTGTGATGTGGTATGATAGGGTGGTATCCTCTTTTGAACAATTCGAGTGGCTTGACTTGGCACATGTTCACGCATGTAGTTGAAACAAAATCAACATAGCCTCTACAATATTTATGTTCATGGTGCATTATATCCTACTCATGCTTGCATTCGGTGTTGATTAATTTTAAGGCATGTTCATGACTATTGTCGCTCTCTAGCTGGTTGCTTCCCAGTCTTTTGCTAGCCTTCACATGTACTAAGCGGGAATACTGGTTGTGCATCCAATTCCATAAACACCAAAGTTATTCCATATGAGTCCACCATACCTACCTATTTATGTTATCTACCTGCCGTTCCAAGTAAATTTGTATGTCCCAAACTCTAAACCTTCAAATAAACATTCTATTTTGTAAGCTCGAATAGCTCATGTATCAACTAGGGTTGTCCATATCTTCCATGTTAGGCGGTTTATTCTCAAGAGGAGTGGACTCCGCTCCTCACTCACGAGAAAATGGCTGGTCACCGGGATGCCCAGTCCCATGCTTTATGCAAACTAAATCCAAAATAATTGCAAACAAAACTCCCCCTGGGACCTGATGTATGTTGGAGGCACTCATTGTTTTGAGCAAGCCATGGATTGATGCCTGTTGGTGGAGGGGGAGTATAAACTTTACCATTCTGTTTGGGAACCGCCTATAATGTGTTTAGCATGGAAGATATCGCCATCTCTTAGTTGTTACGTTGACAATGAAAGTATACCGTTCAAAATACAATTTATCTCTATTTCAAAACCGAGCTCTGGCACCTCTACAAATCCCTGCTTCCCCCTGCGAAGGGCCTATCCATTTACTTTTATGCTGAGTCATCACCCTCTTATTAAAAAGCACTAGCTGGAGAGCACAGCCGTCATTTGCATTCATCACTGTTAATTTATATTGGGTATGACTATGATTGGATCTCTTTTACCATGAATTTCAATGTCTAGTCAGTCCTTGATCTTTAAAGGTGCTCTGCATTTATGTTTTGCGGTCTTAGAAAGGGCTAGCGAGATACCATCTTGTTATATCATATTATGATCGTTTCGAGAAAGTGTTGTCATCCGAGATTTATTATTATGACTTGCTAGTTGATTATGCTATTGATATGAGTAATGATGAGACCTGAGAATTATTGCAAATGTGGTTAGTTATGATTTATGCTGAAAACTTGAATGTTGGCTTGACATAGTTACAACAACAAGAGCAAACAGAGTTTGCAAAAGTTTTTCTTTCTTTCTTTCAGTTTGTCAACTGAATTGCTTCAGGACAAGCAAGGGTTTAAGCTTAGGGGAGTTGATACGTCTCCGACATATCTACTTTTCCAAACACTTTTGCCCTTGTTTTGGACTCTATCTTGTATGATTTGAATGGAACTAACGCAGAATGACGCTGTTTTCAGCAGAATTACCATGATGTTGTTTTATGTGCAGAAAACAAATATTCTCGGAATGACCTGAAACTCCACGGGAGGTCTTAGAAAAAATAATAAAAAATCCTCACCAAATATGAAGACCAAGGGGCCCACACCCTTCTCATGAGGGTGGGGGGTGCGTCCCCCCCCCCTAGGGCGCGCCCCCCTACCTCGTGGGCCCCCTGGAGACCCTTCGACGCCAACTCCAACTCTATATATTTGCTTCCGGAGAGAAAAAATCAGAGAGAAGAAATCATCGCGTTTTACGATACGGAGCCACCGCCAAGCCCTAAAACTTCCCGGGAGGGCTGATCTGGAGTCCGTTCGGGGCTCCGAAGAGGGGGATTCGTCGCCGTCATCATCATCAACCATCCTTCATCACCAATTTCATGATGCTCACCATCGTGCGTGAGTAATTCCATCGTAGGCTTGCTGGACGGTGATGGGTCGGATGAGATTTATCATGTAATCGAGTTAGTTTTGTTAGGGTTTGATCCCTAGTATCCACTATGTTCTGAGATTGATGTTGCTATGACTTTTCTATGCTTAATGCTTGTCACTAGGGCCCGAGGGCCATGATTTCAGATCTGAACCTATTATGTTTTCATGAATATATGTGAGTTCTTGATCCTATCTTGCAAGTCTATAGTCACCTACTATGTGTTATGATCCGGCAACCCCGAAGTGACAATAATCGGGACCGCTCCTGGTGATGACCATAGTTTGAGGAGTTCATGTATTCACTATGTGCTAATGCTTTGTTCCGGTTCTATATTAAAAGGAGGCCTTAATATCCCTTAGTTTCCAATAGGACCCCGCTACCACAGGAGGGTAGGACAAAAGATGTCATGCAAGTTCTTTTCCATAAGCACGTATGACTATATACGGAATACATGCCTACATTACATTGACGAATTGGAGCTAGTTCTGTGTCACCCTATGTTATGACTGTTACATGATGAACCGCATCCGGCATAATTATCCATCACTGATCCGGTGCCTACGAGTTTTCCATATACTGGTTCTCGCTTATTTACTTTCCCGCTGCTACTGTTACAATCACTACAAAATACCAAAAACATTACTTTTGTTGTCTTTACTTTTGTTACCGCTACCACCACTATCATATTACTTTGCTACTAAACACTTTGTTGCAGATACTAAGTTTATAGGTGTGGTTGAATTGACAACTCAGCTGCTAATACTTGAGAATATTCTTTGGCTCCCCTTGTGTCGATTCAATAAATTTGGGTTGAATACTCTACCCTCAAAAGTTGTTGCGATCCCCTATACTTGTGGGTTATCAAGAGCCGTGTTGTTAAACTGCCAGATACTTCTCCGGCCACGGACTCCGAACCACCTGCGCCCGTTCCTATCGAATCAGGTTGGGCGCCGATCATGGAGTTTACCTCTGCAGATATCTTTCAGCACTCGCCCTTTGGCGACATACTGAATTCATTAAAGACTCACTCCTTGTCAGGAGAGTCCTGGCCGAACTATGTCCGGCAGGATTGGGATGCGGATGACGAAGAAATTTGCCGCCCACCAACCACCCACTTAGTAGCCACTGTCGATGACATAACCGACATGCTCGACTCCGACTCCGAAGACATCCACGGTATGGACAACGATGCAGGAGACGAATCGGAACCACTGCCCATAGGGCACTAGACAACCACTTCATCACATGACGTATACATGGTGGACACACCAAAAGAAGACGACGACGAGGAACGGAAGGATGCAATGAAGGGTTGTATCCTCGAGAAGCAGTCAAAGCGGCGGCGTAAGCGCTGCTCCAAATCCTGCCTCGGCAGAAACAACGATCATATAGACCCAGCATTAGAGCAGGGTGAACCATCGCCGGACCACGGCAACACGGAGAATCAAACCGAACAACCCGACTCTGTCAAAGATAATAGTCCAGATGACATCACACCGGACAGACACCCGGAGCAACAGAATGCCCATCAGAGGCTCATTGCCACCGCGAGGAGTCTAAAAAGGCAGATGCAAAGGCTCAAGGCTGCGGAAGACACACTCAGAATTAGATGGAGTAAAGTCCTCAACACAGCAGCGAAGTACGGCGGTAATCACCCCACCAAGAGCTACCCGAAGTGGATGTTGCTACCTGAATTCGATGAGGAGGCCTCAGATCCCCCGCAACCAAGAATTAAAATGGCCATCTGGCCGGATAGACGACCTCACGGCCAACATAGAGCAGCAAACAACGCCGCACATAAGCCAATACGCGATCCACGCGAGGGCTCACATCAAAAGGACGGCGCAACCAGATCCATCTATGGACCACGCAAGCGCGCTCCAGCATACGATGCAACACAACAAACATCCGAACAACGCGGTACACTCAGATACAGGGGTGCCACACACCCCCTATGTTTCACCGACGCCGTGCTAGACCATGAATTTCCAGAGGGATTCAAACCCGTAAACATAGAGGCATACGACGGAACAAGAGACCCTGGTGTCTGGATTGAGGACTATATCCTGCATATCCATAAGGCTCGAGGAGATGATCTCCAAGCCATTAAGTATTTACCCCACAAACTCAAAGGGCCAGCTCGGCACTGGCTTAAAAGCCTCCTCGAGAGCGCCATTGTAAGCTGGGAAGAGCTCGAAGACGCTTTTCGGGCAAATTTTCAAGGGACTTATGTCCGACCTCCGAGCGCGGACAATTTGAGTCATATAACTCAACTGCCCGGAGAGTCAGCCCGAAAGCTTTGGAACATGTTTCTTACTAAAAAGAACGAAATAGTCGACTGTCCGGACGCCGAAGCCTTGGCAGCTTTTAAGCATAGCATCCGCGGCGAATGGCTTGCCAGACACCTCGGCCAAGAAAAGCCGAGAACAATGGCAGCATTAACAAGCCTCATGACTCGCTTTTGCGTGGGTGAGGATCGCTGGCTAGCCAGATGCAGCACCAGTGACCCCAGTACATCCGAAGTTAGAGATGGAAACGGGAAATCACGACGCAGCAAAAATAATAAGCGCCGGAATAAAGAAGACAGCCCAAAGAACACGGCAGTAAACGCCGGATTCAGAAGCTCTCGGCCAGGTCAGCAAAATCTGCCCTCTAAAGGCGCCAGACACGAACTGTCCAGCCTAAACAAAATTCTGGACCAAATATGTCAGATCCATAGCACCCCTGGTAAACCCGCTAATCATACCCATAGAGACTGTTGGGTCTTCAAGCAGTCCGGCAAGCTCAACGCCGTACACAAGGGGGAGGATACACCAAGCGAAGACGAGGATGAGCCTCTCAAGCAAGACACTGGGGAACAAAAGAAATTTCCACCAGAAGTCAAAATAATAAATGTGTTACACGTGATCAAGGGGAGAAACAAAGCGGCACTCCCAGAGAAATATGCCCAAGGTCCTATCACCGCAGAGTCTTGCCACTGGTCGTCTCAACCGATCACTTTCGACCATCAGGATTACTCAGCAAGTATCCGGTGTGCAGGATGGGTGCCTTGGTATTAGACCCAATAATTGACGGATACCACTTCACACGAGTCATGATGGACGGTGGCAGCAGTCTAAACCTGATATATCAGGACCCAATCCACAAAATGGGGATAGACCCAACGAAAATTTGCCACAACAATACTACCTTTAAAGGAGTAACGCCAGGCCCAGGGGCTCACTGCATGGGCTCCCTGCTACTAGCGGTTATATTCGGCTTCCCCGATAACTTCCGTAGCGAAAGTTTAACCTTCCACATTGCTCCGTTCCAAAGTGGCTATCAAGCACTACTTGGACGCGAAGCTTTCGCTCGCTATAATGCAATACCACATTACGCTTCCCTCACGCTTAAGATGCCCGGTCCACGTGTCATCATTACAGTAAATGGAAATATTGAGCGATCACTAAAACGGCCTCACCAACTAAAGCATTCGATAGGTCGTCAAGACTACGGACACGGTTAGACGAGTCCGACGTAGCTATATTTAATTCATACAGGTTTGACGGCCACACCCCTATTACAAATACAAGGGGCTCAACGCGTGCAAACAAGTGGCAATTTTTACTCATCTTGAATTGTACATGGTTTCTTTAATATAACCTACATTTTCACGCGACAACTTTTCACCTAAGTTCCTCTCTTTTACAGATGACCATCGTGCTACACCCATCCAGGATACGGCACCACGGAGTCACAGGCGCAGACGTGCAACAGGTACCCGCTCCAAGGATTCTTTTTAGATTAAGACCCTGCGTAAACCTTTCTTACTGTCTCTTGTTGATACACATCCCTCGGATTCTCAGTACTATTGAGAAGGATGCTGACGTCTTGGCATGTGGCCACGTCAGAATAATGCACGTACCTGGACACTAGGAGCTTCTTACAAAGGGCACTGTTTAGGCCCGGTTTATACCATAAAAGATCGGATACCTTAGGGACTGTTCGGCGTCGTGAGTTTGGCCTTATATGCATCAGCTCTGAATCATGTCTTTGGTCAAATGTTGGGTTTGCCAGGCTCCTGTGTTTTGCTGCCTTACGTTCCTCTCTATCGGCTAAGGTAGCACCAGGAGAACTCCTGCGATTGTTCCCTGGTTCATCCGGACGAGCACCTCAGTAGAGAAAGCCGGAAGCTGACTGTCATGATATAGCGTGAGACTGGTCCACCACTCGATGACCTATCGGAATGTTAGAATTCCTCCGCCTTAACGAAGGGCCATTTCCCGGCCAGGCATGTACGCACAACGAATTCGGATGAGTGTGGAGCCACCAGGGGCTATATAGTAGCCCCACGGTCAAACTTCTATGGCTAAGTGAAAGTGTTAAAGCATTATAGTCCGGTTGCCTAGTTCGCTGCGCCATCACCTCCTTATTAGGACCAAGACATTGTATTAAGTGTGAATACGCGTCTTCTGCGAACACCCCCGCATTATATGCATGGGAGCTGAAGCCGACGACTGCAATCTTTCAGGTTATACACATGTATACATAAACGGCCGCACAGGAGGCATCATATTACTTTCGGGCAAAAGTATAAATACAGGCTTGATAAACTTCATAAAAACATTGTTTTTACAATGGGAATACATGTCAATCAAACATAATATTCTTCGAGCACTGGGCCTCTATCAAACGAGCACCCTCAAGAACTTCTTCAAAATAGTGCTCGGCACCCACTCGGCCTATGGCCGAACCCTGCAGCGCAACAGTGGTAGCATCCATCTCTGCCAGTATGCTTTGACACGGGAAAGGGCCATCCGCGAGCCTTCTATGCACGCCGACCTCTTCATCGCATTGATGCGCAACACCGCACCAAGGAACTACTGCACTAAGCTGAAATAACTGTTCGGCTTCGGCTTTTCCGGCCACAGATGATCTACGACGGACCTCATGGCAAGTCCGGACAATCTATTGAGTTCGGCCCATTCGGCAAGACGATTAGTTAGTGGAAGCGAATGCTCTGGAACGATAAACTGCGACCAGAATAGCTTGTCCACTTCACGATCTGTTTGATCTCGGAAGTATTCGGCCGCATCGATAGTACTCGCCGTCAAATCCATATATGCGTCTACCGAACTCCACAGCCGATCCAGAGGGGCATACCGCAGATCTTCGAACTTCCTCCACAGCAAAAAGGGCTTCCCAGCCACAATATCACCAGCTTCACGCAGCTCTTCCTTCTTTGCCCTCATGGCAGAGCGGGTGTCTTTGGCCGCCATCGTGGCCTTTTCGAGGTTCGTTGCCTTCGCTCGGTTCTCTTCTTCAAGGAACTGGCAACGGTCGGCAGTGTCTCTTAACTTTACAGCCATCTTGGCCATTTTATCTTTGCTCTCACAATGTGCTGCCTTTTCGGCTCTTAACTCTTCGGCAGTCTTTAAAGCAGCCGCATTACTAATTCTTGCTTGTTCCTTGGCTCGGCCAAGTTCCGCCCGAAGGGTATCCATGGTGGCAGCTCCATCTGTAGTCACAATATATTAAAGATACTGGCGTTACGATGCTCTTCCTATGTGACATTCACCAGAAAACATCACTTACCCTGTGCCTCGTCAAGCCGCTTGTTAACAAGTTCGATGTCGGCATCTGCCGCATCTAGTTGCCGCTTTAGTTCAGCAAACTCATTAATCTGGAGCTCCCATCACCTGCACATAAAGCGGTATGGTTATTACCTGGGACTACGATCCTCTGTTTGCCGCCGTTCTCGACGACAACCAGAGTCTCAGGGGCTACTATCTACACAGGGCACACCTAAAAATGTGCGGTACTATCGAAAAGTATATCATTTCATGTACCTCAAAGCCTGTTAGTAGACTCATAAAGGCTTCATGCAATCCGCTTTCGACGGACGAAATTCTTTCCATCACTGTACCCATCAATGTACGGTGTTCTTCTGAGATGGCCGCTCGCTCCAACAGCTCCCTCAGTACGTCCGACCGCATACCAAACGGTGCCGGACTCTTTTGTTTCCTCTCTTCAAGAGCGGGATGCTGGGGACTTCGGGTGACTATAGGATTATCTTCTGGCCTCACCGGATCCGGAGAGGCCCTCCATGACGACACTTCAAGGTCGCCCGCTTCTTGAGCAGGGCAGTCCGGGGGAGGCGTTTCACTCTCCATCATCTCCGGAAGAAGATCCCCCGAAGACGAGCTCTACTGAGAAGGGCTAGGATCCGAACTGCAAGATAAACGCTTCGGTTATTTTCATCAGAGGAAGGTAGTATATCTCCACTATTAAAGTACTTTTTGATTATTTATAGCTCGTTGGAGGGCTGATCCTCGCGCGGACTTTGTGCGGCAAGAGCACCCTCCAAGGCAGGACCCTTTGGTGGAGACTTCTTCTCCCATTTGGAAGCCTTGGTTTCCGGATCTTCAGAGGTAGTCCTCTTCCTTCTCTGAAGTCAGAGAAGGTCAGATTCTTCCCCTTGGTTATCCTCCTTCATGGAGGCGCTCATTCCCTTGGTTGGAATTGGTAGCGATGGGGGACCACTTTCGACCTCATTATTCCCCCCTTTATCTTCCTTTGAGGGCTCCGGGCAAGGTGCTAGCTCGAGCATCTTTTCCAGTACCGGATTCTCCAAACCCTCAGGAAGGGGGGTCGAACACTGAATCATCTTCGCGCTTGTTAGCCAGTCTTGGTCAAAGAGCGATTTCTCAGAATGACGTCATGGTAAATGAAAGACGGTGTGTTCGGCTAAAGGATTACTTGGTCAGCAGTACGGTTGCTGCTCAGGCCCACGTCCTCGATAGTATCCGGACACTCTATTTGGGGTCCGAAGAATGATTTGTACATCTCCTCGTGTGTCAGCCGAGGAAATTCTGAATAGTGTGCGACCCTTCTGGGTTGAACTCCCACATGCGGAGGGGACGGCCTTCGCATGGCTGGACTTGACGAACCAGCATGACTTGCACCACCATAACCAGACTGAAATCTCCTTTGAAGAGATTTTGAATCTGGCTCTGCAGTATAGGCACGTCCTTGGCTGGACCCCAGCTCAGCCCTCTGCTAATCCATGACATCAGTTGTGGTGGAGGGCCCGAGCAGAAAGCAGGGGCAGCCACCCACTTGGCACTTCTGGGAGCTGTGATGTAAAAACACTCCCATTGCCATAATCCGGACACCTCTGGAAAGGAACCCTTTGGCCATGAAGCTCCAGCGATCTTGCTTATTAATGCGCCTCCGCACGCTGTGTGCTGCCCCTCGACCTTCTTCGGCTTCACGTCAAAGGTCTTGAGCCACAGGCCGAAGTGAGGGGTAATGCGGAGGAAGGCCTTACATACGACAATAAATGCCGAGATGTGGAGAAAGGAGTCCGGGGCTAGATCGTGGAAATCTAGCCCGTAATAGAACATTAACCCCCTAACGAAGGGATCCAGAGTGAGGCCTAGACCTCGGAGGAAGTGGGAGATGAACACAACGTTCTCATTGGGTTCAGGAGTAGGGACGAACTGCCCTCGGGCAGGCAGCCGATGCGAAACCTCGACAGTCAGATATCTGGCCTCCCTCAACTTCTTGATATCCTCTTCCGTAATGGAGGAGGGCATCCAGCGGCCTTGAAGGCTAGATCCGGACATGATTAAAGGTCCGAACCACCTGACCCAGGCTTTGGGTGTTAGAACTCGAGGCGGGGGAAGGATTCGATTGATCAAGGGAGGGAAAAAAGTAAAAGCTTTGTCCCTTTATAAAGAGGGTGAATATCAAGCGTCCTCCTAGTGGCCATTTGGGACTTGCCTAAAATCTAGGAGTCCTAGGCACGGTTGGGTTACCCACGACCGGATTGATGAGAATCCCATAATTAGGGGAACATGATCTCTGCTTTGACAAGACGTGTCAAGAAACTACCTCGCGTTATGTGCGGAGTTGGTTGAAGAAAAAAGGTTCGAATAATCACCGGGCCATGGCTTAATGTCATGTTGCCAAAACAAGTCAGCAGATTAGATTTGTGGAAATATTATTCTCTCTACGGTGGTATGTGGAACTTATTTTGCAGGGATGGACACTATCCTTGGTGTATTCGGAGGAGGAACCCACCTTGCAATGCCGAAGACAACACTACACGCCGGACTCATCGTCATTGAAGCCTGGTTCAGGCGCTATTGAGGTAGTCCTGGATTAGGGGGTCTCCGGACTGCCAGACTATATCCTTTGGCCGGACTATTGGACTATGAAGATACGAGATTGAAGACTTCGTCTCGTGTCCGGATGGGACTCTACTTGGCGTGGAAGGCAAGCTAGGCAGTACGAATATGGATATCTCCTCCTTTGTAACCGACCTTGTGTAACCCTATCCCTCTCCGGTGTCTATAAATCGGAGGGTTTTAGTCCGTAGGACACAACAACATACAATCATACCATAGGCTAGCTTCTAGGGTTTAGTCTCTCTTATCTCGTGGTAGATCTACTCTTGCACTGCCCATATCATCAATATTAATCAAGCGGGACGTAGGGTTTTACCTCCATCAAGAGGGCCCAAACCTGGGTAAAACATCGTGTCGCCTGCCTCCTGTTACCATCCGTCTTAGACGCACAGTTCGGGACCCCCTACCCGAGATCCATTGGTTTTTACACCGACAAGGGGGTCTAGCACAAAACAGCCACTGAACACGGCCACTGCACGCAGAGCGCATGCACATGCACGCCATTGTTGTGGTCACCATGTGAACAAGAGCATTCAATGCTCAACAGCACCCAAAACGTTGTCTAGCTGATAGTTCTTCCAAAGTAGGTTGTAACTATGGTGGTAGTTTGGTTAAAAGTGACATGGTTAAATGGCAGTTAACACCTGAAGTTTACTACAGTAAACTTGATCGTGTACTACTGCTCAACAGGGAGGTGGTTCGTGACAATGGAGTTGTCTTGGAGGGTGAGGTAAAGAAGAACTTACATCCTGGTAACTGTGGAGGGGTTTGGATCAAGATTTAACAAAGTTGCTTTGCAACTGCCAAAGATGGTCCAGAATCAAGATTAGGATGATGCACTCACATGGAGTGTCACCTTGATTTCAAATTTGGCAAGGCTTAATTATTTGTTCATAGTAAGATGTTGTAAAAATTTCATACCAAATGGATAAGCCAAAGTGGTACTTGCTTCACAAACATCTTCACTGAACAGAATCTTGCAAGAATTTTGGAGAATTATTGGCTAGGTGAAATGGTGCCAAATTTAGTGGAGAGCTGTTATTTGGGTAGGATAACAATCTGGTATTTTCTCAGAATTAATGAGGCAATATAAATTGCACTTGCTTCACAACCTGAAAAAATTTCCAGAATCAAAGAATTGGTCCTGTGTTCAAATAGATCAAATGATGGAGCTGAAATTTGGAGGAGGCTAATGATATGAGCACATGAAGAGTCATGCAAAATTTCAACTCATTTGAATGCACCTAACTAGTACTTCCTTCACAGGGGCTTATGTTTGACAGAAACTTTGAAAAATCACTGAGGAAGATTGGCTAGGCAAATAAAGTTGAATTGTGGCATGTGCCAATTATATGGATAGGAAAAGGTGTCCAAGGAGTTTGAGGTCCATTGGGAGAATTAAAATAGCACTTGCTTCACAATGTGCCATTTAGGGCAGAATAGGAAATGAATTATTTGAGCATGATGATAAACATGACAAATAAAATATTTTGCCATATTTGAGCAAGATAGGACCCAAAACATTTATGAGAATTATTTGGGAATTCTCGGAGTGATGGAAATAAAGATTGCTTCACAACCTACGGCAATTTGAGTTATTCCTTTAATAGAAAAGGAATATTCCCAATGAAAAGAATATTGGGATTTGGGCTAGGATGAAAAATGACAGGGTCTAGGGAAGGATTTGGGTATGACAAGCCACTCTGGAAGCAAAGAAGAGGGCATCTTCTTTAGTTTCCAGACCACATAGCCGCGGAAAAAGGAAACTCAAGCAAAAACCTCAGAAAAACAAAAGAAAAAGAAAGGGCCAAAAATCAGGCTGTCACAAACCTTACCCCCTTAAAGAAATCTCGTCCTCGAGATTTGGTTGCTCAGGGAACAAGTATGAAGATACTGACTTAAGGAAACCGTTTCCAACTCAGGTATCCTTTTTCTTATTTTTGTTCCCACTAAATTTTTATCTAACTGGCCCTGGGGTGGTTTGCTTTAATATATCCATATTCTGACAGATCTTACCTTGCTTGCTCATGCTTATACAGGCTCCAATTTCTTTTTAGATCTGCTGACTTAGCTAACTATGATTGATCCTCACGACTGAAATATATGTCGGTCTCACAAATTCAAGAGTGATTTCCGCTGGGTGTGCCATCCGGCACTGACAATCTTTCATGACGTGGTGATCAGATTTTTCTAGTGGACACCCAAGCTCTAACTCCTTGCATTGGGTTTCTCCACTAAATGCAGGTCCTTCGGGGCCCAAACAGTGAGTTGGGTCATATTGCTTCTTCGTATCACCATAGGTACTGTAGGTACAATTTTTCGGCAATCGTAGCCTATCCGCATTTTTCTGACAAGGTACCTCATTAAACGGCAGGTTCAACACCCCTCAAGTTCTAACCGCAGGAAAATGATCATCCGAACGTTTGCAAGAAATCAGCAAATAAATCAGTAGCCACTAGAACAGTCTTTACAACTCAGATCTGGACATTACTGAAATAACTCAACCACGGCTCGGGAAGGCCGAAAAGCAGCTCAGAACATGAGACCGGGTTGATAAGACGAAGGTGGCAACTCCCTAAAATAGCCAAAAAGAAGCTATAGGGCTACTGTCACAAAAAGAAACTCAACAACTGTATGAGACGGTCGAAAAGCAGCTCAGAACTCGTGACAGTCGTTGAAGAGAGAAATAAAAATCGGCATCCACCCTGAATAGCTAAAAACAGCTTAGATCACAGGCGCGGTGCCGTCATAGGAGAAAAAGGGGACAACGGCTCATCAGGATCATTTTGCAGGTTCACAGGTACTTGCATTGAGCTCATTGGTGTCGTCAATCCTCATAATCCTTTGTCACACTGCGGTGTATACTGGCTTTCTTCTCTTAACCATCCTCATGTGGTCATCAGATCCTCATCCGAGTGACTTGTAAAATCTTGGTGTTATGCTCACCGCATATATATGAGAATCTGATTCCCGAGACAGATGTGTATTCTGACTGGTTCTTGCTTCTCACCAAAATGTTGCGGATCTGATTCTTGGGACTTACTGCCATATGCTGTCAATTCATAGCGTACTACGTTGTAATATGTCTTACCGAGGAAGATTGGCTGGCTTGTGCTTGAAACTTTCATCGGACAGCTTGCTCAAGAAGACTGGTATCGTGCTTCAGAAGCTTACCCCCTTAAAGACTTTGCTGGGGAGAGACTCAGTACCTTATGCCGGAAGCTTTTGCGGTTGCTTACTGAAGAAAGCAGAGTACCTTGTACGGGAAACCATCCATGTATCGTACTGAGGAAGATAGATGAATCTTACCTTGGAAGCTTCTTGGGTACCTTGCGAGGGAAGATTGGGTTACTTACACCAGAAGCTTCTTATTGTGATATGCGGACCGATTTCCACATATATAACCATCTTAATATTTTTGTTATTGATTTCTTTTATGAAACAGGGTTTTGCAGGACTATCCTCCTTTCTGAGTACATGCAATATTTTTGCTTGCTTCTACGTACATCAGGTTCCAAAATCATCCTCAACGAAAAATTAAACTTGTATCTGAGCCATACCTTTGATAATATTTTGTCAACCTTGCACACAATTTATCTTCTTGCTGATTTGATCATTTCTGCTATGAGGAGTGCATGTTAATGCAAACTTTATACTGACATTCCATCCAGGATTTCTTTTGTATTCAGATGAGCTATTTCCAATTTCACCGCAGTCTACTGACAATTCCATTCTGTTTAGCTGAGTTTCCAAATATATATATTTCTTGCTGACTCTTCAGGTCCGGTGTCGGCTAACGAGAAACTTTAGTAGGGGGAAATTTGTAACACCGAAGGCCCAAAGAAAGGAACCAAAGAAATGACTAAAACGAAAGCACACAAACATACTACTAATATAATAAATCAAGCAATCATCACATATTACTGCTACTCACACCATAATATGCATGCACACCTAAGCACACAAGTCATGCAGAATCTCCAGTATTACGGTCTAATATGATGTGAAGGTGTGCACGAAAATTATATCCATGTGTGGAAGGAGTTGGCGTAACCGAAGCTACACCAAGCACTAGCTGAACAGTGGCTGGATCTGGATGGATACACATGTGAGAACGGAATTGATGATCAAGTAGATATACACAAATGTCACGACCACCTCATTATCAAGCATATGAAGAGAATCATACACGTCCAAAGAATGAAATGACATGACACGATAACAGTGGAAGACTGGGTTTATTGGCATTGCCCTTTTCTGATAACAACGATCAATAAGGGTTGCCAGAGGGACGAGATGGATGGCATGATTCGGGATAGAAACAAGTCTATCACCGAAATAATATGGGTGAGTGGCGTGAAAATATACGCGACACCTGAGCATAACTCCTGCAAATGGTGTCTGGAACTCTGGGTACCAGGGCATCACTCTGCTGGGACAGAGATGACGTCGAACACCAAAGAGCAGACATGCTAAGAAGGAGGGTGCAGGCAGTGGACCGAAAACGATGCCACCTACACTCACAAGATCAACCGTTAGTGACAAAATAACAATCTATATGCATGCTATGCGACAAACAAATGCAACAATCAAGTGCAACAAACCAACGGGGGTCTATACTACCGCTTTCTAACGTTCGCGTGGGCTAGGGCATCCTACAGCCAGACCTGCTCTGATACCAAGCGATGTGGCACCCCGGCTCAAAGAAAACCAGAACTCCCCGTATTCTAGCCCAGAGATCGAGGTGAAGTCTTCTGGAATACCGCACTACTTAATGTAGAACAAACAAGCTCTCTATTACAACACGGATATGAATACATGGGTTCCGACATTACAATGAATAACATCAGCACGGTGACACTATGCCAACCACGATTGCTCTATACAAGCAACATAATAACTTGAAGCAACGGAACAACTACTAACAGTGGAACAACGAACGGCGATGATGGACTCCAATCCGTAGGGACTCTGGCTAGAACGCTTATCCTAGATCGCGAACACAGGAACAACACCAAACAAGCAAGCAATCCAGGCACAACCTGCAAACTGGCATGACACGCCAGGTCAATACATGGAATGTACTTGCAAGCTCACAATAACCAGAAGCATTCAAGACAAATAAAAGCATGGCAATTACAGGTTAAGCAGGAATTATCATGAAATCATCAACATAACATGAACAACATGAACATAATACTGCTAGAACAATATGATCATGGAAGAACATATAAATCTGATGATACTAGCATGCAACATGATGACACTACATGCACCATTTATTCTGTTCGGGTTGCCTCGTAACCATCACATGCATCACTTACCAACCTCAGACATCACACGATTATCTCAGGATCAAATCAAGCTTGGAATAAACAATACCGTAGTAATCATTAAATGACCACAAGGAGCTTGATCCTTACCCATGATTCTCGCACAACATCACGAATATCGAACAACTCGGTATCCTTGATACAACGGTGATCATTCTGGTGATCACAACCATGACCAACACTTGGTCTCAAACCATGATCCTTCCGGCGATCACAACCAACTTATTTCATCACCGAACCGGGGTTGTCATTAATCAAGTTATTATTAATATTGTTGACTCATGGTGTGACCAACACGAATTGGGCCCTTATCCGCGGGCGCGATTATCGATAGATTTAATATACACTCTGTAGAGGTAGTATACTGAACCCACACTACGGAACCCATGGTCTCGCATTCCCATACGTGTGGACACGGCATTCCGACAGAACCAATCTACTGCCATAACACTCTCCCGGCCACTCTGACCAACTCCTCTTTGGGCTAGGTCATGGGTGGCACCGTGCCTACCAAAGGCACCAACGGCCACCGTCGTGGTGAAACGGTCCCAAACGGGGACGAGGATCCATACTCAACAACAATGGGCACATAAGGTTATGTCCGCCTACCTGATCAGGGTAGCACGCGCCCATAACCTTCCCTCGTTGGAGGCACTAGCGAGAGGCATGACAATAGACCCAGTTAGGACCTTCCCATTAGGTAAGTGTGGTCGCACTGGTTAGTTTCGATGTGGTGGCACCATGACTCAGCCAACAGTTGTTCAAGTTCAATTTAATGCGGTTAAATTTGATTGCAATATGCTCAGCCATGATAAAATAACATGATGCTAGGACAATGCATGAGCATGATATCAATATTAGCATGAGGGTATAACATAACTATCCACCATATCAACTATGAATGATCCCCAACTGAACATGGCATAATGATGAGCATAAATATTACAGGTGCAACACTACTCATAGTATAACATGACCACTAGCATCAACCATAAATACCATGCAAGAACTAAATAACATTACCGAGTAACACTTAACCAACTAACAGCAAAGGAACAACACATATTAACAGTACTCGATAACCGATGTTAGTCATGCACCGAAGAACATGACCAACCCAACATGTACTACTATCAAGCATGGCCATATGAAAGTAATACTAGCAACTAGCAGGGCATGATAACCCGGTTCATCACAACATAGTAAGCAAGTAAGCACTAACCAAGAAACATTACCGAAACAACGATAACCATATTTTAAACAAGCAATCATTAAATAAATATTCGAGTTGAAGACCATGGCTACTGCATGACTATCATGCAAGTGGGTATTGTGGCTTGCCTGTGGATGAAGAAGGCACCGTGGAGAAGTGCGGTGAAGCCGCGGAAAGATTTGCCGGAAACAGTTCTCTCTTGGAGGGACTGTTTACGTGCAAGGAAAAAAATGGCATTTTCACAGTGTCAAACCACAGTGAAAATTAAACCAACAGAACGGGCTCGACGAAATGAAGAAGTGGGCTTTGGAATCACCTCATTTGGAGCTAGGGTCAAAAAGTTATGATTGCTTTTCTGCCAGGGACCCATCTGTAAAGAAATGTTTTTCAGACTGGGCCAAAACACAAAAGCTGAAAGCGCATTCCAGGAACTACGCTTTCGGGACAGTGAAGGCGCATTTTCGGCCGAAGCCGCACCTGTTTACGCTTTCACTGAAATGAAAGCGTATTCATGAGATTACGCTTCCACTTAACCACGTGGATTGTGGAGGGGCCGGGCGTGGGTCGCTGACGTGCGGGTCCTGCGAGTGGGGCCCGTCACTTATCCAGGTCGGCGTGGCGGGACCGGGACTTGAGCAGCTGACAGGGGGGCCCGCCTTATCCATATCCTTCTCTCTCTCTGCTCGCCTGGCTTCTTCCTCACGCTCGACGAAGAACAGACGAGAGGTGGGGCTAGGCTCGGCCAGCGTCTGGCTCCGGCAACTCCGGTGGTCCCCGCATTAGCGAGGCTTCAGGCGGTACCAGGGGGAAGAACCGTGCTCGCCTGAACCGGTTGGGGGCGCTGAGGAAGAGAGGGGTCGTGGCGGCTCGCAGCCACAGAGAGCACAACGGCGGCAACTAAGCTTGGGGACGACGACAACAGAGGCTCCGACGACGGGATGAGAGGGGAGGTTGCTGGGAGTGAGGGGGCTGGTGGTGAGGTCGAACGGCCTCGGGGACGGCTTAAATAGCCAGCGGGGGAGGAGGTCGAGCTGGCACCGCCGCGGACGCGTGCCCTCGCTCGCGAGCTCGGAGGTAGATGACGTAGGAGGAGCAGGGGAGGCTCTCCTGGGGTAGGGGAGTCTAAGGGGGAATCAGAGGAAGAAGCCGAGCGCCATAAATGCTCGGTCGGCCATAGTGCGTCCGTGGGCACGCGGCGGTTTGCGTCGGTGAGCAAGCGGATGGAGGGGGAGAGGGGTACAGGTGATCGGCGACGACGAGAGGAAGACAATGGACATGCTCACGTGCGCTAAGACGGCGAGAGGAGGAGGGGGTCCAGCACAAAAGCCACTGGACGCGGCCACTTCACGCACAGTGCGTGCACAGGCACGCCATTGTCGTGGTCACCATGTGAACGAGAGCATTCAATGCTCAACAGCACCCAAAATGTTGTCTAGCTGATAGTCATTCCAAAGTAGGTTGTAACTGTGGTGGTAGTTTGGTTAAAAGTGACATGGTTAAATGGCAGTTAACACCTGAAGTTTACTACAGTAAACTTGATCGTGTACTGCTGCTCAATAGGGAGTTGATTGGTGACAATGTTGTCATTTGGGAGTGTGAGGTAAAGGAGAACTTACATCCTGGTAAATGTGGAGGGGTTTGGATCAAGATTTAACAGAGTTGCTTTGCAACTGCCAAAGATGGTCCAGAATCAAGATTAGGATGATGCACTGACATGGAGTGTCAACTTGATCTCAAATTTGGCAAGGCTTAATTATTTGGTCATAGTAAGATGCTGTAAAAATTTCATACTAAATGGATAAGCCAAAGTGGTACTTGCTTCACAAACATCTTCACTGAACAGAATCTTGCAAGAATTTTGGAGAATTATTGGCTAGGTGAAATGGTGCCAAATTTGGTGGAGAGCTGTTATTTGGGTAGGAGAACAATCTCGTACTTTCTCAGAATTAATGAAGCAATATAAACTGCACTTGCTTCACAACCTGAAAATATTGCCAGAAACAAAGATTTGTTCATGTTTTCAAATAGATCAAAGGATGGATCTGAAATTTGGAGGAGGCTAATTATATGAGCACATGAAGAGTCATGCCAAATTGCAACTAATTTGAATGCTCCTAGCTAGTACTTCCTTCATAGGGGCTTCTGTTTGACAGAAACTTTGAAAAATCACCGAGGAAGATTGGCTAGGCAAATAAAGTTTAATTTTGGCATGTGGCAATGATATGGACAAGAAAAGGTGTCCACGGAGTTTGAGGTCCATTGGTAAAAGTAAAATAGCACTTGCTTCACAATGTGCCATTTAGGGCAGAATAGGAAATGAATTATTTGAGCATGATGATAAACATGAAAAATGAAATATTTTGCCATATTTGAGAAATATATGACCCAAAAAAATTATGAGAATTATTTGGGAATTTTAGGAGTGATGGAAATAAAGGTTGCTTCACAACCTAGGGCAATTTGAGTTATTCCTTTAATAGAAAAGGAATATTCCCAATGAAAAGAATATTGGGATTTGGGCTAGGATGAAAAATGACAGGGTCTAGGGAAGGATTTGGGTATGACAAGCCAATCTAGAAGCAAAGAAGAGGGCATCTTCTTCAGTTTCCAGACCACATAGCCGCGGAAAAAGGAAACTCAAGCAAAAACCTCAGAAAAACAAAAGAAAAAGAAAGGGCCAAAAATTAGGCTGTCACACCGTCCCGGCACTCAGCGGTGAAGTACTCGATAGCCTGCACCTCGTTCATTCCTTCACAAGAGTTACATAGCTCGGCCTAGCGCGTGAGGTAGTCGCGAGTCGACTCGTTGGGGCCTTGTGCGCACAAGGAGAGCCGGCGAGGTTTGGGCAGCCGCCTGTACGTGGTGGTGAAGTTGCGGATGAAGGCTTCGGTGAAGTTAACCCAGCTGTTGATACTGCGGGGCTTCAGACTATTCAGCCATGTCCGGGCTGTGCCCTGGAGCATGAGCAGAACGTACTTCACAGCCACGCGCTTGTTGCCGTTTGATTTGCTGATGGCTGTGGAGTAGTCGACCAGCCAGTCCTCCGGCTTCACGGAGCCGGTGTATTTGGGTGTGTCTCTTGGGAGTGTGAAACCTTTGGGGAAGCGCTCATCTCAAATGCGGGGGCCGAAACAAGGCGGACCCAACTCATCTTCCTCTTCTAGCGCGAGGGACCGGTGGAGATGGTCGATCCAGTGATGGGCATCGTTCTCGCCGACTCCCTCTCGGCAGCCAAGGCGGTCGCCGAGTGTCGAGTGATCAACAGGCAGCAGGGAGATGCGCCTTTCACTGCGAGGGGAGGAGGCGGACATTCATCCCGTCATTTCACTGCTCTTCGGCGGCCGTCTTGGTCGCGCTCGACGGTGATGCGAGTCCGGCTGTGGCTGGCAGCCGGCTCCTTGTCTCTTCTTTCACGGAGGCCACTAGTCGGGGTCTAAGATGTCGCGCCTTGATATCGGCGGGGAGGCAGATCGTCAATTTGCCGGTGGGGCGCCTCAGTGCGGCAACCGGCCTCGTGCTACTCAGCAACCACGTCGAGGAGCTGCTGGACGCGCTCCACCATCTGGTGACGTTCTTCGCCCTCGAACTTGTCCAGCTCTTCTGCTGCCGCCTGGGCAGCTCGGATATTTTCCATGGGCGTGGCGTAGACAGGGCGATCTGCCCCGAACAGGTTGGCGATGGCCGCGCCGCGCTGCTGGACCGTGCCAAGGTGGCTGGGCCCAGCGGGAGCCGGCGTGCCGCCCACAGCGTGGTCCATCTCGCACTGGTAGCCTTCCGACAGGCGTCTCATGCTAACCAACTTCTTGGCGCCCTCGACGAGCTGGATGCGGCGTGCTTCCAGCATCTCGGCGCCAGCGTCTTCTGGGATGGGCGCCGTCAGGTCTTGTAGTGACGCATCGAGTGGGTCGTGAGCACCCCCGCCGCAGTGCTCGCTGTGGCCGATGACTAGAACCTCCATGACAACACTTTCGCCACTCTCCCCGTGAGGAAGCAGCTCGTCTGTGTCAAACGAGCCCTTGATCCACGTCTGCCGACCTATGCTAGATAGATCATCGCTTCAATGAGCCGAGCCTAACCTTATCGGATCATCAGCTCGGCAAGCTGAACAAGAGTTCAGCATCAAGAAGGCTAAATCATGACCAACACCATCATCCCACGGATTGCACGGGTCAGGCGCGCCGACATCGCCGCTTGGTCCCTTCATCAATCTGGCATTGGCCGCATCACAAGTTATGACGAGCGTCGGCATGGCCTAGCCGTTGCTTCTTCAAACCGATGTCTGCCACGCCGAACTGCTTCAACACCTCGGCTGGCACGGTGACTACAACGTCACCTTACTAACCTGCTTCAACACCTTACTGGCCCGGGGGGGTTAAAATAAAGATGACCCTTGAGTCTGCAGAACCCAAGGGAAAGAAAAGGCTAGGTGGCGAATGGTAAAACCAATATTGGGCATTGCTGGAAGAGTTTTATTCAAGGCAAACTGTCAAGGGTTCCTATTATTACCCAACCGCGTAAGGAACGCAAAATCCGGGAACATAACACCGATATGACGGAAACTACGGCGGCAAGAGTGGAACAAAACACCAGGCATAAGGCCGAGCCTTCCACCCTTTACCAAGTATATAGAGGCATTAATTAAATAAGATATATTGTGATATCCCAACAAGTAAACATGTTCCAACAAGGAACAACATCTCCATGTTCCAACAAGGAACAAACTTAAATCTTCACCTGCAACTAGCAACGCTATAAGAGGGGCTGAGCAACGCGATAACATAGCCAAACAACGGTTTGCTTGGACAAGGTGGGCTAGAGGCTTGGCTCAACAATATGGGAGGCATGATAAGCAAGTGGTAGGTATCGCAGCATAGGCATAGCAAAAGAGTGAGCAACTATGCAAGCAAAGATAGAAGTTATTTCGAGGGTATGGTCATCTTGCCTGAAATCCCGCAAGGAAGAAGAACGAGTCCATGAAGAACACAAACGGACGTAGACGAACGGGTCCTCACAAACGCGACGTTATCGGAAGCAACCCGAAGAAGCAACACCGGAAAGAAACACACAACATAGTAAACAACTATCACACGATCATGGCATGATGCACAACAAGTATGATGCATGTCCGGTTTAAAGAGGCATGGCATGGCAAAATGCACAAGCAATCCTACAACTTAAGTGGAGCTCAATATGCAACGAGTTGCATATTGACGGAACACCACATCAATTATTTAGTTCACTCTCGGTTAGGTACTCAACAAATTTAAATGTTGTTAAACATGGCAAGAGGGTGAAGCAAAGTAAAACTACCTATCTAGTCAAGTTTAAATGAGGCCGGAAGTAACGAACAACAATTCCGGTAAAACCCCATGAACATATTATAGATTTGGTACTGTTCTGCCCTAAGCCATATTTTAGAGTTGTTAAACATGCAAGATGATGCCACCATGTTAAACTAGGAAAAATTCTACCCCATTTACATATAAAGTTTATTAAAATCCAAGTTACGGTTATTTAGTTATGAATTAAAGCATTTTAGCATGGCATAGGAGCAAATTAAAGAAAACATCATTTTAAGCATTTTCAACATGGATGGAAATGACATATAATTAACCTACACATAATTCTAAGCATTTTTCATATATAAAGGTTTTACATATGATGCATGGTCTGAGAGTTATTATATGCATGAAGTATAGGGTCCAATCTGTAAAACAGTAAATCTCTGGATAATTGGACAAATCACAGAACCAGGAAAAAACATATACGGGCCGAATCTGCTAGCCCAACAGCGGGGGAAGGAAAAAAACAACATGAGGCGCTGGGGCTTCTCACCCATGGGCTTTGGCCCAATGGGTGGAGGAGGAAGCTGGCAGGCTGGGCTTGGTGCGGCAGCGCTGAGCCTGCTGGATCTGGGAGCCCAGCTCGATCGGTCAATGGGCGAGGGGTCGGGCGAGCTGCTCTGCTCGTCCTGGAAGCAGAGGATGCGGGCGGCGGGAGCGATGATGGCGAACTTGGCACGCGAAGAACTCAGGCGGGCGCAGGAGGTCTCCGGCGAGGTCAGCAGGGCGAGGACGACAACGAGGAACTTGGCCCGGCTGCGGAGCCTCAGGCGACGGACGGGCGACGAGGAGGTCGTCCATGGCGTAGGGAATCTGCGGGATTCAATGTAGGCGCTCGGGCGATGAGGAGGTCAGGGCGCCGGCGGACTGTGTGGTGGGGGTTGCTCCGGTGAGAAAACGAGGTGGAAGCAGGGTCGGGCGACGCTCGGGACTGCTGCTGCTTCGGTGGCCGGCGGCCATGGCTCCCTGCGAGGAACAACGCGACGGGGAGAGCGATTCAGAGAGAGAGAGAGAGCAGCGGGGAAGGAGGAGAAGGAGGGCACGGCCTAGTGACGCAGTCCGGTTGCCTGCTCCGGCGAGGAGCTGTAGGCGCGGGCGACGAGGAGAAGGCAGGAGCCTTGGGTGCTCTCGGACGAGGGCAACAATGAGGCCAATCCATGGCGAAGCAGAGGTGCGGGGACGAGGAGGACAGCCTTGTGCATTCCCTCGGGGCACGCGGGCCGAGCTCGGGATGGCCATGGCACTGGAACTCCTAGAGGTGGTCATCGGCAGCGGCGCTGGTCGTCGAGGTGAGGTGGTGGAGCGGTGGATGGATGGATCGATGGAATTGGCTGGATTTGGATGACTAGTGTGAAATCGAGGAGGGGATGGATTTGGATCTGGGAAGATCCCGAGGTGGAAGGAGAGACCGGATGGAGTGGCGGCGCGGTGATGGAATGGATGGGACATCTCCCTAGATTTTAGGGTTTGGTCTGGTTATATAGCAGGTAGGTGGGTCAGACTTAGGGGTATATCGTCCCTCCGATCGCAATCGAACGATCGCGAATAAAATAGCTAGGAAGTCCAAATAAGAAAATGGAGACGTTTTGTAGATGTTTGGGGATGATCCGGACACGACGGTGACAACTGCTAGGGTCGGGTCCGGGACAATTTTTGGACGCGCGCGCGAGGAGGGCCGCGGGCTGACGAGAGAGGTTAGATTGGACCTGGCGGTAGGTAGTGGGCTGTGCGGAAGTCCTTAGGCTGAGAGAAGAGAAGAGAGAGGCCCGGCGACTGTTTCCGGAGACCGAAAACGCCCGACGTTAGACCGGTTATAATGTCGCTAGAGTTATCCGTTGGGGCATCGAACGATCTCCGAATGCGATGAAACTTGACAGGCGGTCTACCTACACTATAATAAGACCACACATCAACTCTCATCCCATTCCGAGAACATTTTCCGGCCACTTATAAAATACTATTTTGGACATGCCGCGGGCGCGCGCAAGTGTGTCTGGGCTCAGAACGGACAACGGAGAGAACGAGGAGGCCGGGACGGATGCAAGTTTTGAAAACATGATGATGCAATGCACATGATGACATGATAAGATGCAACACGCAAGAAAATGACAAGCCAAGAACAGCAAATAAGCGGAGGACACCTGGCACATCAGTCTCGGGGCATTACAACACTCCACCACTACGAGAGGATCTCGTCCCGAGATCTAGAATGGCACCGGAGGGAAAAAGGAAGAGGAAGAGAAGATGTAAAACTAAGTTGCTTCTTTGACAAACGAGTGAGACCAAAGAACCTTGAAAAGGTTAAGCCATTTCAAGAAAAGAATACAACGGAGATGAACGAAGTTGAAAACACTCCGTTAGAAAAGAGGGGCAATGAAGAACAATTTCAGGCAGCACTCCGATTGAAAAGAAAAGGACTTGAATAAGAACTTGATAAGATGAGAAGACACTTGATGAAATCACAACATACAGCCTCTGGAACTATTGAATGAATGGAGCAAGGGGTAAGAAAGATCTCAGACAGCACTCCGGTTGAAAAGAGATGCAAGGCTTGATAAGGTGAAAAGAACTTGAGCAAAAGGGCACAACACTCTGGTTAAATGGATTGGCATGAAAAGAACATGATCTTCACAACTCGAGAATATGAGAGAAAAGCGAAACATCACAATGCCTCCATAAGAGGAAAGAGAAAAAAATAGATCATTGAAAGGATGGAGAAGAAAAGGTCAACTAATGCCACCAATGAGCTTGAAAAAGGCATCCTTAGGATAAGGGTCGAATGGAGTTGTTGGATAACAACGAAAAGAGTAAGCTTGTTGTGGGCTTATGGAAGACATCTCAAAATTATGAGGTGAACTTCTGCCACAAACGGAAACAATGGATTGGATTGATATCAACAAGGAGACGAGAAACTTAATTCACCGGGAGGATAAATGAAGAACTTGGATCATTTATAAGCACCACAAATAGCAACAATCCTTAGGGAAGGCTTTAGGTGAAACATGACGCAAGATAACTCCAACGAATAGATTGGTGGATTTAAAATATTTCATTCTTAACAACAAGTGAATAATGAAACATGAACTCAAGTTATCAAGAATGACATAATACCACCTCCAATGATACAGAAGAGAGAATTGCACTCCGGATTACAAGATGAAGAATGCTTGAGCTCCTCTGAAAAAAATCTCAAAGAACACTTTGAGAAGGAATTAAATCCTTGATGAACCCCCATGTAGAGCCTCCATGAAGAACTCTGGTAATAAAAGAAATGATCAATCGAAAAGAAAGAGAAGTTGAAAACACAAGGTGAATCCTTGCAATGATATAGATGGAGCTTCGTGATGAAACAATTGAGAGAGAGCTTTAAACTCCGGAAAAGAAAGATGAGCTATTGAAACCAAGATTTGATGGACCTCTGGGATAAGGAATTAATCACTTGGGTGAAAACACGAATAAGAATTACGTTATGCTTATCCTTCACCAATTTAGATTCACGACAAGCAACGGATTTGGCATAGTACTTATTCTCGTAGCAAGGGTTAAGATAGATATAGCGCAAACTTGAGAAGGTCTTCAACGAACCACCGGAAGGATTGAAAACAACGAATAAATTGATATGATAACGAATGACGAGAACTCTTGAACGAACCACCGTAAGAATTAAAAATGAACGAAGAGAAGATAAAGAAACACCGGGAAGAATTAGCAAATGAATGAATATGCTAGAGAGAATTTAGATACAAGTGAACGAAGAGATTCCGAGATGATTAGAGAACACTTGAATGAAGCACCGATAAGATTTGGAGAACGATAGCTGAAAGCTGTGAATGAATAACCCTGAATTGATGAACTCCGGATAACAAACTGAGAAGACTCTTGAATTGCTCCGGATGGGTGCAATGAATTCCCACAATCGAAAATAATTATGAGAGGATGGCAACAAGCTAGAATCACGAATCTTGAAGAGAATGGAGCAAGATTGAGGAGAAACTCTTCTTCGGTCTTCAAAAGTTGGAAAAGACGATGAGTAACACCACTGTGAAATGTTGAGACACTCCGGAATAAAGAAGAATAGAAAAGTTGAACCAACGATGAAAAGAATTGTGAAATATCTAGGAGAAGGCATTTGACTGATGATGACTCATTCTTACGTCAAACTTGGAAAGAATTTGAGAGAAACGCCGGGAAAATAAGAAGAGTCAGGTAAGATCCTGGGAAAAGATCTGTGGGTTAGGGCCCACTCGAAAGAAACACCGTAGAACGATTTAAAAGAGAGAATGCACCGGTTGAGTTAAATGGCTTGAATGAGGTAACAACCTCGAAATAGATTGAACTGATCTTGAATGAAAAAAAGCGAGCCTTCTGAGATATCTTGAGCACTCTGGGACAATAGAATAGCGAGAGGTGAACGATTAAGAATTGCACTCGCATGAGAAAGCATTGAAATATGGAAAAGAATATGATCAACACCGAAAGCTTGAATTGGAACCATCGGAGAAGAAAGAGAACGAAGAATGGTGAACTAGAAGCTTCGTTAGCATCTTCATGTGAACCACCGGGTAGAACATTGAAAGAAAAGAAAGAAGAGACTTCACAAGAATAAAAGGATGCTTGATTAAGACATCAGATTCCTTGAAGAAACAAGGGTGAGAGGGAGGGAAAACAAAGGCAACTTGGAGATGGATGAAAAAAAACACCGTTGAGAAGAACTGATACTTGATCTTGCAAATGTTGAAGTGATCGGATCGACTTGAAGAGAAACACGCCGGTTGAAAAGAAAATGGCATGACAATCTCGATTATCATGAAGGATTAGTATTCACATCGGAGTATGAGAACACCATTTGGGGAAGGTATGGAATCAACATTTGACTTCGAAGCAACTCGAATACCACATCTCAAAACAAAACAAAGGATTGGCTTGCAGAATAAGCCGGAACAAACATATGATAGAGATTTCGTTCAAAGTTTTCGTGGTGGGGCCTACACGGGCTCGATCATACAGCACCATCATGTACAAGGCAGTGCACATGACATACGAAGCGTCCCCGAGTCGGCATAGCCAAGGACTCTTTAGGACACAACAAGACCACTGTAAAACCAACCGTGAATAGGTGGACCACTAGACATCGAACCCCAATTTCGTATCATACATCTATTGGAAACAAATCCTAGGAGCTACTTGAATTCCCACTTATAAACTCCCGAAACTTTCCGGTTATGCAATCAGGTGTTGGGGATACAGGGGAAGTATAATATCTCACCCAAAACTAGCAAATCCTACATCCAGCTGTATCCATCCTTCAACACATAACCAAGAAACCGTCGGAAATCGTCTACCTCAACCTTCAAAAAACATACGTTATACGAGTTATGGAAATACTCCTGAACTCCCGCCCCAGTACTGGGTGGTGCCGAGGTTATCTCACCAACAACTGCATAAAAGAGATTTTCGATGTCGGCGAAACTAAACTCAGGTATTCTAGAACTGCAACGATAAAATTGTGACGACAACACCTTGGAGCTCAACTCCCCGGGACACTGCCACATCCCCTAAATGACAGGAGGCACCAAGAACAATGTTCTCGTCACAAAACCATCGGAACGATTCCAAGATACCCGCATGATCCTAACACTACAGGAATCAGCTACTTTGCCGTCAGCCATGGCGGACGGCAAAGGCATGGATGGCTGACGGCAAAGGTCTTTGTCGTCCGCCGCGGACGGCAAAAGGTGACGGCAAAGTAAGGTTTGGCAAAGAGGTACTTTGCCGTCTGCTTCGGGCGGCTGACGGCAAAGGAGCCTTTGCCATCAGCAGCGGACGGCAAAGAGTGCAGACGGCAATAAGTGCACTGTTACTCCGTTAGGTGGCTAACGACAGGCCTTTGCCGTCCGCCGCTGACGGCAAACTTCGGAAGGCCTTTGCCGTCCGCCGTGTGATGTCAGCCGACATCACTACACGGCAGGCCTTTGCCGTCCACCGCTGTAGGAAAAGTTTTTGCTCTTTGCCGTCCGCCGCGGATGGCAAAGCCTTTGCCGTCAGCCACTATAGGCAAACTAACCAAATTGGTCAGCCTCCCAGGAAGCACAGCTGCCTGCCACGTGGCCTCTTTGCCGTCCGCTGCTAATGGCAAAGAGCTCTTTGCCGTCGGTGGCAGACGGCAAAGAGCCTGCATATTGGCTCCTTTTTTCTGTTTTTTTGAATCCAACAATTTTCAGAGCAAATATATATGACATATATAGATATATTTCCATATCATATATCCATCACATAAGTTTCATATCACATATCACATAAGTTTCATCCATACACATTATTCATACGTAAGCAAGTTCCATCCATATACATATTACAATAGGAAGTTCATCATAGCAAGCTAGATACAATGCAAAGTTTCATGAAAGGAAAAGCAAGCACTCCACCATAGCAAGCTAGGTTCCATGAAGTGAATGAAATCTGCAAAATGGTAAATAAGAAAGTTAGAAATAGGTGACTAGAACAAGAAGAAGACTAGAACAAGAAGTATATGTCATTTATGAGCAAACTTAGTTGAAATGGATCATATATGAGCTAACTAAGTTGAAATGGGTTGTTTATGAGGTAACTTAGTTGAAATGGATCATTTATGAGCTAACTTAGTTGAAATGGGTCATTTATGAGCTAACTAAGGTGAAGGGCATCATTTTTGAGCTAACTAAGGTGAAATGAATAGTTTTTGAGCTAACTAAGGTGAAATGGATCATTTATGAGCTAACTTAGGTAAAATGGATCATTTATGAGCTAACTTACTTGAAATGGGTCGTTTATGAGCTAACTAAGGTGAAATTGATCTTTTT
>NC_041382.1:53880970-53885768 GCF_002162155.2 Triticum dicoccoides
TCGTTTTTGAGCTAACTAAGGTGAAATGAATAGTTTTTGAGCTAACTAAGGTGAAATGGATCATTTATGAGCTAACTTAGGTGAAATGGATCATTTATGAGCTAACTTACTTGAAATGGGTCGTTTATGAGCTAACTAAGGTGAAATGGATCTTTTTGAGCTAACTAAGGTGAAATGGATTGTTTTTGAGCTAACTTAGGTGAAATGGATCATTTATGAGCTAACTTAGTTGAAATGGATCATTTATGAGCTAACTAAGGTGAAATGGATCGTTTTTGAGCTAACTAAGGTGAAATGGATCGTTTTTAGCTAACTTAGGTGAAATGGATCATTTATGAGCTAACTTAGGTGAAATGGATCATTTATGAGCTAACTAAGGTGAAATGGATCTTTTTTGAGCAAACTTAGGTGAAATGGATCATTTAAGAGCTAATTTAGGTGAAATGGATCATTTTTAGCTAACTTAGGTAAAATGGATCGTTTAGGAGCTACTGTAGGTAAATTGGGTCATTTTAGAGCTAACTTGGATAAACTAGATCATTTATAAGCTAACCTAGGTAAGATGGGTCATTTTGGAGCTAATCTAGGTAAAATGGATCGTTTATGAGCTAACTAAGTTAATTATGCAATTTTTGACATAAGTAAGCTATGTACATATCGTTTTAGAGCTAACTTAGGTAGAATGGATGATTTATGAGGTCAGTAAGCTTATTAAGTCATTTTGGAGGAAAAGAAGCTAACTCTAGGTCATTATGGTAAGCATATTGGAGGAAATAAAGATAAGTCTAGGTCTTTATGCATTTGTTAAGCAAAACACTAGAGAAACTTACCGTGATCACGGAGGTGTAGGACCGGGCTGGCTCGCGCCGGTAGCTGGAGAAGGAGTGGGCTGGCTCTCGCCGGTAGCTGGAGAAGGATCGTGCGATGCGTTTCTGTAGTTAAGCTGCACCAAACATCATTTCCAATGTCTCGTTAGCATTATGACACTCAAATGTTAAGACTACTAAGTAATGTCCATTCAAATTAAACTCACCGTGCTCCCTGGAGCAATCACTGGCATCGGCGGAGCGGTCTGACCGGACTTCTCGCACATAGACTGCACATTTGGTTTTCACAACAGAGTCATACTAGTTAGTAATGAGACTCAAATGTTAAGACTAGCAAGTAATCTGCAGAAGAAACTTACCACAAGGAGCTCGTACATGGCCTTTGCCTGCATGTCATTCCGTGCCCGCTCCATACAAGAATATGGCGACGTATCGACTGTATGACATATCCAGGAATAAGAGTAGTTCAAAGGAAATAGAAGTTGCGAAACAATGTATCGAGAACTTACTCGATGTACGGCCGCACTTCTATCAGGTTGTTGAAGATATACAACGAAATGGTCCGCCATTCTTCGTTATCCAAAGATACTGGATGTGAAACACTAGCTGGTGCGAGATTCCCTTTGAATAGGCTGAGGTTGGATCCACCCTTTTTAGGCTCGTCAGCATTGTACCGAGGCTTCGGATTATGCAAATGACGATTTTTGGCTTCGTAGTGCGCTGTTATGAAGTTTGCCGCCTCCTCTGTGATGAATGCCTAAGCCATCGATGCTTCAATTCTACGTTTATTTTTACATTTTTCTTGAAGCGTCTTCTGCATCCTCTCAGTTGGGTAGCACCAACGATTTTGCACGGGCCCCCCCAATCTTGCCTCGGTCGGGAGATGCAAAATCAAATGCTGCATTGGATTAAAGAAGCCCGATGGAAAGATCTTCTCTAACTTGCAGATCAACTCCGGCGCCAACTCTTCCATTTCTTCTAGCACGCCAGGCGATAGTTCTTTCGCACAAAGAACACGGAAGAAATAGCTGAGTTCTGCCAGTACTAGCCATTCATCCTCAGGGATGAAGCCACGCAACATCACTGGCATTACCCGCTCAATCCATATGTGCCAATCATGACTCTTGAGACCAAATATCTTCAGTTTATCAAGATTCGCTCCCCTCTTTAGATTCACTGCATACCCATCGGGGAACATCAACTGTTGTTGCACCCACAAGAGAATTTCCCTCATAGCTGGCCTTCCAAGATTGAACCATGCCTTTGGCTTCGTCTAGTTCTGCTTTCCTTTCGGTTCTTTCATGTTTTGTAACGGCCTATCACATAGCGTCTCCAGATCGACTCTAGCCTTAGTATTATCCTTTGACTTCCCATCTATGCCGAACAATGTACCAAAAAGTGCCTCGGCGATATTCTTCTCAGTGTGCATCACGTCGATGTTGTGTGGGCAAAGGAGGTCTTTGAAGTAAGGCAGATCCCATAAGCATGTTTTGTGAGTCCACGCGTGCTTAGTATTATACCCCTTGAAGTACCCTGGACGTTGTGGATCTGGCTCGAGAGCGTTTAACTGATCTAGGGTATGTTGGCCTGTCAATGCAGGTGGTGTAGAGTTTTTGACAACTCTACCCCTGATGAAGTTCTTCTTGTCTTTCCTGAACTTATGGCGAGGATCCAGGAACTGTCTATGCATGTCGAAGCAAGAAAACTTGCGACCGGCTTGAAGCCAACGAAACTCAAGAGCTCCCTTGCATGTGGGGCACGGGAACCTTCCATGCACACACCAGCCAACGAATAGCGCAAACGCTGGCAAGTCATGCATCGAGTACATGTACCAGACACACATTATGAAGTTCCGTTTGCTAAAGGCGTCGTATGTCTTGAACCCATTATCCCAGGCTTCTTGCAATTCGTCCTTAAGCGGCTGCATGTACACATTCATATTTTTGCCCGGATAGTTGGGTCCTGGAATTATCAACGTCAGGAAAATGTTCATTCTTTGCATAATCTGTCCGGGGGGGAGATTGAGTGGAAAGGCAAATACGGGCCAACAACTGTATTGGGCTGCCGTCATACCAAACACACTGAACCCATCCGTGCTGATGCCGACTTGAGGATGCCTCAGATCTGCCGCTTTGTCAGCATGTAATTCATCAAACTTTTTCCATGCAACACCATCCGATGTGTGTACCATCATCAGATTCCCATCTGCATCTAGTTCGGTTCTTTTGCCTGTTTTGTGCCATGTCATCTGTCTGGCCGTCTCTTCGACCATGAAAAGACGTTGAAGTCTTGGTACGATTGGCATATACCGAAGAACACTAACGGGGATTTTGGTCTATGTGTTCTCACCCATACCGTTGTCTACCACAATATACCTGGAAGACTTGCAAATGGGACAATAGTTCAAGTCCGCATAGTCAAGCCGAAATAAGGAACATCCTTTCTCACAGGCATGTATCTTCTCATAGGGCATCTTCACTGCACGGAGGATTTTGTCCAACTGGTACAGGTTTGCAGGCATTACATGGCCTTTGGGTAGAAAGCGTCCAAATACTGTCATAATTGCGTCATAGCATTCTCTGCCCAAGTTGAACTGAGCCTTCAGAGCCATTACTTGTGAGATGGCATCCAACTGACAAAGCTCAGTGTGCTCGTGGAGCGGACGTTTTGAAGACTCCAACATTTCATTGAAGGCCTTTGCAGATTCCTCCATCTCCTCGTCCGAATCCCGAGCATCATCATAGCCTTGCACCATGTTTTCCATCCCGGTACCATGCTCGTCGGTGCGACGACGATCCACCTCAGCCCGGTCATGTTGGGCAAACTCACCATGAAATGTCCACACCATATAATCGGGCGTAGAACCACTCTTCTGCAGGTGTTTGCCCATTTCAGCCTCTGTCTTCTTTTCCCAATTGCCGCACCGGAAACAGGGGCACCAGGTTTTCTTTTGGCCATTTGCAAATGCGGCTTGCACAAACCCCTTAGTTTTTGTGAACCATTCAGCGCTCCATTTGTTCTGACCAGTGTGACCGGTATACATCCACGCACGGTCACTCATCTTGACTTTCAGAGCTACTGGGCACACAACAATTATATATGTAATTCACCATGTATATATTCATCAGTTGATCTACTTTGTCAATTTTATTACGTCCATGCAACCTACACTCTAATAGGTAATGATAGGTCCTAATCCCACCCGTGTATGTGTAGATTGGGTTCATTTTCCCATGCTATGCTCCGGATCCGACGCAAAATTTCGGCAGCACCTCCCCGCTGTTCTCCTGATACACATCTCTGCAATAAACAGAGAGGATGTGTACCCGGAGAACAACAGGGGAGGCACTGACGAAATATATGCGTCGGATCCAGAGCAAAGCATATGGGAAAACGAACCCAATCTACACATACTCGGGCTGTCCATGGATAGCATTGGACAATTCGAAAGAATCAAGGTTATAAATATGCAAATGCATGCATATTTATAACTATGACGCTTTCGAACGGGAGACACATATTGGTTACGCATACTGATGATTCAAGACACATATATAGCTAGCTATCAAGTTTCATCGGAATAGATCAAATAATTAATGGGGGACGAGGACTTGTCATTTGTGCTCACCCACGAAGAAGGGGCAAAGCACGTCAAACGCATGGCGAGGTCGTCGAACACCAAACCTCGCAGCGATGAAACAACTGCACATTTAAAACTACACGATCAACACAATTATATATGATGTTTTTCATAACAAAATCGAAAAATATATGACCTAACTAATAATTCACAAATATATGACCCCGTCGGCCTCTGGAAGGCCAAAGAACACCTTTTCGGGAGGTGTCGGTGGTTGGAGTGTCATGTCGGTGTCGGGGTGCCGTGTCTGGGTCGGGGTGTTGTTTCGGGGTCGGGGGGTCGGGGTGTCGTGTCGATGTCGGGGTAGTGCCGTGTCGGTGTCGGGGTGTTG
>NC_041382.1:53886350-53903403 GCF_002162155.2 Triticum dicoccoides
CTTCCTTTTTTTTTCCTTATTCTTCTTCTTCTTCTTCTTCTTCTTCTTCTTCTTCTTCCTAGCAACACAAAGGACAAGATCTTCATCGAGCTCCTCCTGAGCTTGGTTGTGTCATCTGCACGGACTCATCGACACCCGCAAGCTGGTTTTGGAAGTATTTGTGAGCCACGGGGACTCAGCAATCTTGCACCCTCGCGATCAAGATTATTTAAGCTTATGGGTAAGGTAAAGGTATGAGGTGGAGCTGCAGCAAGCGACTAGCATATATGGTGGCTAACATATTCGCAAAAGAGAGCGAGAAGAGAAGGCAAAGCACGATCGAGAAACTATGATCAAAAAGTGATCCTAGAACAACCTACGTCAAACATAACTCCAACACCGTGTTCACTTCCCGGACTCCGCCGAGAAGAGACCATCACGGTAACACACGCGGTTGATATATTTTAATTAAGGTCAACTTCAGGTTTTCTACAACCGGACGTTAATAAATTCCCATCTACCCATAACTGCGGGCACGACTTTCGAAAGTTCAAATCCCTGTAGGGGTGTCCCAACTTAGCCCATGACAAGCTCTCACGGTCAACGAAGGATATTCCTTCTAGCGAGAAGACCCGATCAGACTCGGAATCCTGGTTACAAGACATTTTGACAAGGTAAAACTAAACCTGCAACACCGCCTGAATGTGCCGACAAATCCTGATAGGAGCTGCACATATCTCTTTCTCAGGGCACACTCAGATTGTCTTAGGTACGGGTAGGCCAGCCCAGAGTTGCCCCTGGTGGCCACCGGCAGCTGACAGGTTGGACCAACACTCAGAGGTGCACTGGCCCGGGGGGTTAAAATAAAGATGACCCTTGAGTCTGCAGAACCCAAGGGAAAGAAAAGGCTAGGTGGAGAATGGTAAAACCAATGTTGGGCATTGCTGGAAGAGTTTTATTCAAGGCGAACTGTCAAGGGTTCCCATTATTACCCAACCGCGTAAGGAACGCAAAATCCGGGAACATAACACCGATATGACGGAAACTAGGGCGGCAAGAGTGGAACAAAACACCAGGCATAAGGCCGAGCCTTCCACCCTTTAACAAGTATATAGATGCATTAATTAAATAAGATATATTGTGATATCCCAACAAGTAAACATGTTCCAACAAGGAACAACATCTCCATGTTCCAACAAGGAACAAACTTCAATCTTCACCTGCAACTAGCAATGCTATACGAGGGGCTGAGCAACGCGATAATAGAGCCAAACAATGGTTTGCTAGGACAAGGTGGGTTAGAGGCTTGGCTCAACAATATGAGAGGCATGATAAGCAAGTGGTAGGTATCGCAGCATAGGCATAGCAAAAGAGCGAGCAACTAAGCAAGCAAAGATAGAACTGATTTTGAGGGTATGGTCATCTTGCCTGAAATCCCGCAAGGAAGAAGAATGAGTCCATGAAGAAGACAAACGGACGTAGACGAACGGGTCCTCACAAACGCAACGTTATCGGAACCAACCCGAAGAAGCAACACCGGAAAGAAACACACAACATAGTAAACAACTATCACACGATCATGGCATGATGCACAACAAGTATGATGCATGTCCGGTTTAAAGAGGCATGGCATGGGAAAATGCACAAGAAATCCTACAACTTAAGTGGAGCTCAATATGCAACGAGTTGCATATTGATGGAACACCACATCAATTATTTAGTTCACTCTCGGTTAGGTACTCAACAAATTTAAATGTTGTTAAACATGGCAAGAGGGTGAAGCAAAGTAAAACTACCTATCTAGTCAAGTTTAAATGAGGCTGGAAGTAACGAACAACAATTCCAGTAAAACCCCATGAGCATATTATAGATTTGGTACTGTTCTTCCCTAACCATATTTTAGAGTTGTTAAACATGCAAGATGATGCCACCATGTTAAACTAGGCAAAATTCTACCCCATTTACATATAAAGTTTATTAAAATCCGAGTTACGGTTATTTAGTTATGAATTAAAGCACTTTAGCATGGCATATGAGAAAATTAAAGCAAACATCATTTTAAGAATTTTAAACATGGATGGAAATGACATATAATTAGCCTACACATAATTCTAAGCATTTTTCATATATAAAGGTTTTACATATGATGCATGGTCTGAGAGTTATTATATGCATGAAGTATAGGGTCCAATCTGTAAAACAGTAAATCTCAGGATAATTGGACAAATCACAGAACGAGGAAAAAACATATACGGGCCGAATCTGCTAGCCCAACAACGGGGGAAAGGAAAAAAAACATGAGGCGCTGGGGCTTCTCACCCATGGGCTTTGGCCCGGTGGGTGGAGGAGGAAGCTGGCAGGCTGGGCTTGGTGCGGTAGTGTTGGGCCTGCTGGATCTGGGAGCCCAGCTCGATCGGTCAACGGGCGAGGGGTCGGGCGAGCTGCTCTGCTCATCCTGGAAGTAGAGGACGCCGGCGGCGGGAGCGATGACGGCGAACTTGGCACGCGAAGAACTGAGGCGGGCGCAGGGCAAGGACGACAGCGAGGAACTTGGCGCGGCTGCGGAGCCTCAGGCGACGGACAGGCGACGAGGAGGTCATCCATGGCGACGGGAACCTGTGGGGTTCGCTGTAGGTGCTCGGGCGATGAGGAGGTCAGGGCGCCGGGGGACGGTGTGGTGGGGCTTGCTCCGGTGAGAAAACGAGGTGGAAGCAGGGTCGGGCGACGCTCGGGACTGCTGCTGCTTTGGTGGCCGGCGGCCATGGCTCCCTGCGAGGAACAACGGGATGGGGAGAGCGATTCAGAGAGAGAGAGCAGCGGGGAAGGAGGAGAAGGAGGGCATGGCCTGGTGACGCAGTCCGGTTGCCTGCTCCGGCGAGGAGCTGTAGGCGCAAGCGACGAGGAGGAGGCAGGAGCCTCGGGTGCTCTCGGACGAGGGCGATGATGAGGCCAATCCATGGCGAAGCAGAGGTGCGGGGACGAGGAGGACAGCCTTGTGCGTTCCCTCGGGGAACGTGGGTCGAGCTCAGGATGGCCATGGCGCTGGAACTCCTGGAGGTGGTCATCGGCAGCGGCGCCGGTCGTCGAGGTGAGGTGGTGGAGCGGTGGATGGATGGATCGATGGAATTGGCTGTATTTGGATGACAGGTGTGAAATCGAGGAGGGGATGGATTTGGATCTGGGAAGATCCCGAGGTGGAAGGAGAGACCGGATGGAGTGGCGGTGCGGTGATGGAATGGATGGGACATCTCCCTAGATTTTAGGGTTTGGTCTGGTTATATAGTAGGTAGGTGGGTTAGACTTAGGGGTATATCGTCCCTCCGATCGCAATCGAACGATCGTGAATAAAATAGCTAGGAAGTCCAAATAAAGAAATGGAGACGTTCTGTAGATGTTTGGGGATGATCCGGACACGACGGTGACGACTGCTCGGGTCGGGCCCGGGACAATTTTCTGACGCGCGTGAGAGGAGGGCCGCGGGCTGACGAGAGAGGTTAGGTTGGACCTGGCGGTAGGTTGTGGGCTGTGCGGAAGTCCTCAGGCTGAGAGACGAGAAGAGAGAGGCCCGGCGACTGTTTCCGTTGCCGCTAGAGTTATCCGTTATCCGTTAGACCTGTTATATTGCCGCTAGAGTTATCCGTTGGGGCATCAAACGATCTCCGAATGCGATGAAACATGACAGGCGGTCTATCTACACTATAATAAGACCACACGTCTACTCTCATCCCATTCCGAGAACATTTTCTGGCCACTTATAAAATACTATTTCGGACATGCCGCGGGCACGCGCAAGTGTGTCTGGGCTCAGAACGGACAACGGAGAGAACGAGGAGGCCGGGACGGATGCAAGTTTTGAAAACATGATGATGCAATGCACATGATGACATGATAAGAAGCAACACGCAAGAAAATGACAAGCCAACAACAGCAAATAAGGGGAGGACACCTGGCACATCGGTCTCGGGGCGTTACAATGTGTGACAACAGAGAACACATTTGACAATGCAGAACACATGCACAACCACACATCCCATAACAGGGTTACAATCTAGAGGTAGTTAGCTAGCTGCTACCAGATCACTCACTCATCAATTTAGAACTGCAAAGAGCACAAAAGAAATAAATCAACAAGAGCATAAGGCATAGTGTAGCCATCTAGCTAAATTTCATCTTGAGACTTATCCTTGTGCTTCTGTAGCATTTCGATAACTTGGTCCAAGGGTGGGTCTCCGGACCTTCGAAAAAACTTGTCGTCGATCTTGAACTCGTACGCCTCCGGATGGCCAGAATGAACTCCTTCAACTACAAAAACACATACGGAATTAAAAGGACGCCGGTATGAGCAGGGAAGAACAATATTCGATAATGCTTCATAGTAACTAATTTAGCTGGACTTTGTACTATTCTGGTTTCATTCTGATATAATGGAACCAGGGATGATTAGAAAAAGAAAAGGCATCGACCATAATGTTACATAGTAGTCAATTTATGGTCTGAACATCAGATGTCGGGCGTCCTCTGAACCAAAATGTAAGGAACCTTAAGAGATGATTGTACTGATACACTAGAATTTCATCCATTTATCAACAATTGCAGAGATTGGGATTGCAATTTGCTATGAATCAGAGATTGGGACTACAATTTCATCCCTAGCAAATATATGTTTCCTGATTATTATTCATTTCCAAATGCACGAAACCATCTCGGTGACCCAGCTTGTCCGAGAGACTGCTGCTGTTATGAAGGAGTTCACACAATCTGGGTATGCTACTATACTTGGCACTTTCTATTTGTTGATGATGTATCACTGATACGTCTCCGTCGTATCTACTTTTACAAACACTTTTGCCCTTGTTTTGGACTCTAACTTGCATGATTTGAATGGAACTAACCTCGACTGACGCTGTTTTCAACAGAATTGCGATGGTGTTATTTTTGTGCAGAAATATAAGTTCTCGGAATGATCTGAAAATAAACGGAGAATTATTTTGGAATATATAAAAAATACTGGAAGGAAGATCCACGTCAGGGGGGCCTCCACCTGTCCACGAGGGTTGGGGCATGCCCCCCTGCCTCGTGGGCCCCCTGACACTCCACCGACCTCAACCCTAACTCCATATATTCACTTCCGGGGAGAAAAAACCCAGGGAGAAGGACTCATCGTGTTTTACAATAAGGAGCCGCCGCCAAGCCCTAAACTCTCTCGGGAGGGCTGATCTGGAGTCCGTTCGGGACTCCGGAGAGGGGAATCCGTCGCCATCATCATCATCAACCATCCTCCATCACTAATTTCATGATGCTCACCGCCGTGCGTGAGTAATTCCATCGTAGGCTTGCTGGACGGTGATGGGTTGGATGACATTTATCATGTAATCGAGTTAGTTTTGTTAGGGTTTGATCCCTAGTATCCACTATGTTCTGAGAATGATGTTGCTATGAATTTGCTATGCTTAATGCTTGTCACTAGGGCCCGAGTGCCATGATTTCAGATCTAAACCTATTATGTTTTCATCAATATATGAGAGATCTTGATCCTATCTTGCAAGTCTATAGTCACCTATTATGTGTTATGATCCGTTAACCCCGAAGTGACAATAATCGCGATACTTACCGGTGATGACCGTAGTTTGAGGAGTTCATGTATTCACTATGTGTTAATGCTTTGTTCCGGTACTCTATTAAAAGGAGGCCTTAATATCCCTTAGTTTCCGCTAGGACCCCGCTGCCACGGGAGGGTAGGATAAAAGATGTCATGCAAGTTCTTTTCCATAAGCACGTATGACTATATTCGGCATACATGCCTACATTACATTGATGAACTGGAGCTAGTTCCGTGTCACCCAAGGTTATGACTATTACATGATGAACCGCATCCGGCATAATTCTCCATCACCGATCCATTGCCTACGAGCTTTCCATATATTGTTCTTTGCTTAATTACTTTTCCGTTGCTATTGTTATCATCACTACAAAAATACCAAAAATATTACTTTTGCTACCATTACCTTTTACCACCATTACCATTACTATCATATTACTTTGCTACTAAAAACTTTGCTGCAGATATTAAGTTTCCAGGTGTGGTTGAATTGACAACTCAGCTGCTAATACTTGAGAATATTCTTTGGCTCCCCTTGTGTCGAATCAATAAATTTGGGTTGAATACTCTACCCTCGAAAACTATTGCGATCCCCTATACTTGTGGGTTATCAATCACCTAAAAGGCTTGTACTACCAGAGTGATTACCAGCAGTAGCAGCGAGGAACAGAAGCAAAGTAGCAAAGCAATGCTTGTGCAGAACTCGACATGCGTGCAGAGTGACACAAACTCATCATCACACAATATGAATACTGTAAACTCCAAACTTACTCGGACGCTAGTGACACAAGTGTCTGAGTAATGCAATGCATGCATCAAACCCTACGCAGAGCGATGAAAACTCATGGGACAAATGAGTAAGTAGCACGCAAAATCACTTACACTGACAATGGTGGCTGCTGTCAGGTTCAGCAGGATACACTCACACACACACACACACACACACACACTTATTATTTACACTCGTAGAACAGAGCATTGGTGCTTATGAGAATGACTTGGGTTCAGACTGAACTGATACTAATTTGGGATTTCCACTAGCATCGGTCCACAAATCCAACATGCGCAATGTCATTCCTGTTGAGCACCTACTGATTCAATTCAACAACTTTTACTGATTTGTATAATCCTACTATAGCAGTTTAGACTATGTCCAAGTCATAGATCCTAACTGAAACAGATTATTAAAAGTTTCAGACGACACTAGTTTTAGTAAACTATTTTTCAGACTAGTGCAAATCTCCGGAAAAGTTCCAGACGATTGCAAGTATGAGTTTCTTGCCAAAGGAAAAGAGTAGGAAGTTGAGGGCCTCTCACCAGGCGACCCGGCCATGACGACAACAATGAGGGCCTGCTAGTTGGGGCTGGTCGACGATGAGTGGAACGTAGCTGGCTGGATGTCGTGCATCATGGGACTTGGAGGGGCGGCGCTGGCTGTCGTGGATCGTGGGACTTGGATCTCGCTGGAGGTCAACGAGGGGCGGCGCATGTCCCGTCGCCTGAAGCAAAGAACGAACGAGCGCCATGGCTTAGATGGTGGGGCGGCAGAGGCGCAAGGGCGGTCCGCGAGGCGGCGACATGGACGAAATGCAGCAGCGGCAGGAGCTCCTGAAGAGGCCATCCATGGCGGGGCTTTTGTAGATGTACCTGAGAGAGAGGGAAGATGCATGAGGGAGAGAGAGACAGAGGAAAGGAGAAGGACGGGATGGTAACAGAGAAGAGGGCCTACTCCGTGGGGTGTCGTGTCACCTCGTCGGTGTTGAGCGAGTTGGCGAGGACCGCGTTCATGGTCGGCACGTCACCGGCGGAGAGGGCCACCACCTCCATGGCCGGTGAAGGGTCTAGGTGTGCAGGGAACCATAAAATCCCGCCTTAGGTCACCGGGATTGGGCACCGGAGGTGGTGGTGGGTAGTTGGATCTGGGAGTGGGGAGAGAGGAGATGATCTGAGGTGGGGAGGGGAGGTGTGGCCGAGGTGGGTGGCGGCAAGGGGACTGGTGGGTGGTGGAGGTGGGTGGCGGCGAGGGGATGGGTGGGTGGCGGCGGGGGATGGGTGGGTGGGGGTGGAGGCGAGGGGAGAGGAGAGCGCTAGGGTTCGCTGCCAGTGCAGGGGAAAGAGAGCGAGATGAGCGATAGAGGGGCAAGTTCCAGAGGGGTGTGCGGGTTGGTGAGAGAGGGACACTGGATCCAGGGACTAAAGGAGAGTCTGGATGGCTCAGATCGAATACAGTGGGAAGTGATCCGTGGGCTGCTTCCTGATTGGTTCAAAACATGAGGCATTTATTAAAATTATCACTCACTGCTAAAAATAGCGGGTTTCGTGAAACAGCTACCAAAATTATTTTGCAAAATGGCATCACTAAAAATTTCAATTAATTTAGACCACATTTTATGGATGATCACCAATTTGCATGCATTTCCAATCCTACTAGCTACTTTTGGTCATTTAAACAAATTTTCGCCGATTTAGTTCGAATCGGGTCAAATTTGTACTGCAGTTGCCTTATTGTTTAGTATTTATTTTTTACAAAAATCATTTTTAGGTACAAAAGTATCTATTTAATCAGAGAAACGATAAAATGATTCTAAGATTCAATCACTAGCCAGGAATGATTATGCCCGCCGTTTTGACCGCATTTTGAAACGGGCATAAAAAATCAAAAAAATTAAAAACCTTTGCATTGTGTCATTATATGTGACCAAGTTACGAGGAAAAATAATAAACTTGTAATACGACAATTATTATTAGAAAGTGTTCTCAGAAACGAGCTATCGTGTGTGAAGATTCATGACTTTCAAGCCAAATTATCAATCTTATGGCCACGTTCATGGCATAGTTGTTGAAATGATCTCATATTGTGCACAATGGTGCATCTTGCAATGGCAAACATTGTTGTTTGAGGAAGCTTTCATTTTCTCTGGATGAAAAAATCATTTTCCATTTTTCGAGTGTCCAAAATGAGTTCTTTTGTGAAGGACCTATCATATATTTGTAACAAATTTGGACCAAATTAATTTTCGAAAATATTAGGCCATATTTAATGCAGAATTGATCAAATGTTTGGGTGTCAAAAGATTCTATCCACGTCTGGTGAAAAAAGATAAATTTCTGCCGATTCAGTTGGAAGCGGGTCAAATTTGAATTGGAGCTGCCTCATAATTTGCTCTTTACTCCAAAAAGCATTTCTTGGTACATAAGTATCCATTTAATCAGAGAAACATCAAACGTTTTGCAAGATTCAACCACTAGCTAGGAATGGTCAAGCCCACCGTTTTGACCGCATTTTGAAACGGGCATAAAAAATTCAAAAAAATCAAAAAATTGGAAAACCTTCACATTGTGTCATTATATGTGACCAAGTGTCCAGGAAAAATAATATACTTGTAATACGACAATTATTTTTAAAAAGTGTTTTCAGAAATGAGCTATCATGCGTGAAGATTCATGGTTTTCAAGCCAAATGGTCAATCTTATGGCCACATTCATGGCATAGTTTGTTCAAATGATCTCATATTGTGCACAAGGGTGCATCTTGGAATTGCAAACAATGTTGGCTAAGGAAGTTTTCATTTTCTTTAGATGAAAAAATCATTTTCCATTTTCCAAGTGCCCAAAATGAGTTTTTTTGTGAAGGACCTATCAAATAATTTTTGCAAAATTGGACCAAATCATTTTTATAAAATACTTGGCCATATTTAATTCACAATTGAACAAATGGTTGGGTGTCCAAAGATTCGATCCACCTCGGGTGAAAAAGACAAATTTCCGCCGATTGAGATGGAAGCGGGTCAAATTTGAACTGCAGCTGCCTCATAGTATACTCTTTATTTTTTTTCCAAAAATCATTTCTAGGTACATAAGTATCTATTTAATCAGAGAAACATCAAATTTTTTCCAAGATTCAACCACTAGCTAGGAACGGTCAAGTCCGCCGTTTTGACCGCATTTTGAAATGGGCATAAAAAACTAAAATATAAATAAAAAACAGAAAACCTTCAAATTGTATCATTACATGTGACCAAGTTACTAGAAAAAATAATAAACTTGTAATACGGTGATTATTTTAAAAAAGTGTTCTCAGAAATTAGCTATCATGTGTGAAGATGCATGGCTTTCAAGCTAAATGGTCAATCTTATGGCCACATTCATAGCATAGTTTGTTCAAGTGATCTCATATTGTGCACAAAGGTGCATCTTGGAATGATAAACAATGTAGGCTAAGGAAGTTTTCATTTTCTTTGGACGAAAAATTCATTTTCCATTTTTTGAATGCCCAAAATGAGTTTTTTGTGTGAAGGAGCTACCATATATTTGTTGCAAAATTGGACAAAATCATTTTTATAAAATATTAGGCCATACTTAATGCATAATTGACAAAATGGTTGGGTGTCAAAAGTTTTGATCCACCACTTGTGAAAAAGACAAATTTCTGCCGATTTAGGAGGAAGCGGGTCAATTTTGAACTGCATCTACCTTATAGTTTGCTCTTTATTTTTTACAAAAATAATTTCTTGGTATATAAGTATCTATTTAATCAGAAATATATTGTTTGGTGGCGATACATCGAGGTTTGGATGGTGGACGAGGGCCCCAACTCCAGAGCGCGTAAACTCGCATGCCCGCCACGTGGTCACCGAGTGACCGTGGTGTTGCCATTTGTTCTTGGAGGCCTAGGCATGTCTAGGGGGTTGGGTACTCCCTAGGAAGGTGCTAGGAAGAAAATTACAACATAAGATTCTCGCGAGCAGACCGAACTATGCTCAAATATAAATTAGCAGCCAAGTGTTTGATTAGCGATACGGGAAATGCATGTGGCCAATGGGCGTGAGTTTTGGCTGAGGATGATCATCTACTAAGAAGACTGTCTTCACAATTTTTTAGCTCAAAAGTAGGAGCCTAGGTGGTGCTTGCTTTGCAAAGTACCACACTAGACAGAAATATGAATGTTGAAGCTGGCCTCAAAATAATGAATGGAATGAGATGAAATTTGGTGGGGGGTGGTTATTTGGTCATAGGAAAGCACTGTAGAAAATTGATACCATTTGGACATGCCAAAGTGGTACTTCCTTCACAATGCTATTCCCTGGACAGAAACTTGGGAAAATTAGCGAGAGAAATTGGATAGATGAAATGATCTCAAATTTGGTGTAGGCAAGTTACATAGGTATGGTCATGCCCTAGTAAATTTTCAGATCATTTGGGTAAGCCTAGCTAGTACTTACTTCACAAAGCTTCTCTCAGGATAGAACTTTGGAAATTTCCTAAGAAAGATTTACCAGGAAAATGGAGTTGAGTATTATCATGTGGCAATGATTTAGGTATGGAAGAGTGCCAAATAAGTTTGAGGGTAATAGGAGGGATCTGGATAACACTTGCTTTGCAATGTGCCAATCTGGCCATAAAATATAAATTGAACCTGGGCTCACATAGATGATTTGACTGAGCTACAATTTGGAGGAGGGTGATAATTTGGGCATATGAAGGAACTGTATAAATTTCATGTCATTTGGATATATAAAAATGGTACTTCCTTTACAAAGCTTCTAGGTGGAGAAAAACTTTGGAAATTTGTCGAGGAATATTTACTAGGCAAATGGAGCTGAATTTTGTCATGAAGCAATGATTTGGATAGGAAAGAGTGCCCAAAAATTTTGAGGGCAATCAAGAATATATAAAAAGCACTTCTTTCACAAAGTATTGTTGTGAACCGAATAGGAAAATGAATATTGTTGAATTATTTTTGAACTCGGCAAGGAAGGATTTTTACATATTTGACGAAGATATGAAGCAAATAATTTTTGAGATTTTTTGGGGAATTTTGGGAATGACAGAAATATAGGTTGCTTCACAACTTAGGGCAAAAATTGACACATGGACATGACACATAGGCAAAACTGATGAGGTGGCGCCTAGTCATAGCAATCCACCACAATTTACAAGGTTATGACCATCTATATTGGTCGTGATCAGCTAGAAATAAGGCAGCAGACCAGTGTTGTCTGCTTTATGACCATTTTCTGTAAGGAAATTACGACCTTTCTGACGAAAATGGTCGATAGAGTTGAGGGTTTGGAGGCCCCCGAACAGCTTTTGACCAATTGATCTCAAATGGTCGTAGATCTATGACCAATTCTTCCAGGGTCACTGACAGAAGGTCACTAGTTAATGTATTTCTTGTAGTGACGGAGTCAAAACAAACATATATCATCAGTGTTTGTATTCAGTATACAAACACTGCCTTCCGTAATTATCATTATAAAGCCATAACTATGAATCAATTTTGACTTAAGATTTTGGCCAAGCTGGGTTGCCTGGCTCCTCTGTTTAACCCTATGTTCCCGATTGTTCGGCTAGGGGGTAAAGGGAGCACCTCTGTGATTGTTACAATTGGGTCATCTAGATTAGTAGCTCAGACTTGGTGAAGCCTAAAGCTAAGAATATAATTCGTCAGCAGCGACGGAAGTGAAAATTTCGGTTCACTAAGACAATAGAGTTCGAGAACTTTCCCCACACTAAATCATCGATATTTTCCTCCCACATTGATTGGAGGTGAGGTTTCATGATCATGATCAGCATGACAACCCAAGGAAAGGAACAGATAGTGGGCCTCTTTTCTTCAGAAGATGTTTCTTACGTTAGAAAGTAATATAACATATCTCTCTGTGTACTTTTGTTTAAAACCATATGCCCGGATAACCTTGTTTGTCATAAATCTTTGCCCTTATAAAGGCTTTATAAAGTAGGACAAACACTCCCCGGCTATTGGCCGAGGAGGTTGAAGCCGATGGTCGGTCATCATAGTTTTGTACAATGCGGATCCGAGCACTAATAATGTAGATTACTTGGATACGTAGAATCATTACATATAATTTGTGATTTTACTCTGGATATCGATCCTTAATTCGGCCACCCATGCCCACATTAAAGCTCGACGGCTACTGGGCTTCTAGCTTATCATTTACTAATATTACAAGTGTCTCGGGGGCTACTGCATTGCCTATTTAATACAGAAAATTCAAAGTGCTCAGTGTTCGGCTTGACCGAACTATGGGCAAACGCGTCTTCGGACAACAATAGGTACCATCTGGGACTTATCCGGCATCAAGCTAATATATTACGGTGACTTCTCAAAACCCTCTCTCTAGGCCCCGTCTGCCGATCACTATCTCCTCTAATGCGCATCTCGGATTTTAGGCCGACACACACCTTGAGGGCTACTGGCTATATATCTCGTCAGTAAATAAATTGCATCAATTGGAAATAAAGTCCGCAAAAAATCAGCCCAAGCTCGAGGTTGTACATCACCTCAGAAGTAGTCCGGCATAAAACTCGACTGCGATCGGCTGGCTCCATAGAGAAATTTTTCAATGTTAAGCTCGGGTAACCTCCTTCAAACTGTTTTAAACACAAGGTCATCTGTGACACTTCGGATACAGTCCAGCGCTGGAGCTCGGATACATTCCGGCGTTGGAGCTCGGAAGCGGTCCAACGTTGGTGTTCGGCTAGAAAAGATACCTCGGATGCAGTCCGGCTTTGGAGCTCGGACGTAAGAGGAAACCCTTGCACGGGAAGGACTTCAAACCCAAGGTGTGGCGTAAAACATAACAAGGCATTGCTAAAGGCTGAAAACTTAAAGGGGCTCCTCAGATACCCGACGTGTAAACTCTTCGGATTCACTTCGGCGATCCTCAAGATCGAAGATGAGAAGATTTGTTGAACCAATTTTCAAGACCGACGGCCGAAGATGAAGAATAGTTCAGAAGAATTGAGGAGCGTCCCCAACTTCAAGACCAGTTCAGGGAGCTACTGACGGTGTCCTGGACTAGGGGGTACTCACCACGTCATCTCCCGACCAGCTGGATCGGGCCGAGGACCCCAATGGCGGTTCACTTACGGGCCACTTTGTGACACCCCAAAAATTTGGCCTTGTTTTAATGAATTAAATTTTTTGCCAGGAATTAAAACTTTGGATTTCTGAGCTCCATTTTGATTTTTAAATCATTTCCTTCCATGTTATGATGAGTTTTTCCCAAAGAGAAAACTTCTCAAATATGTTATTGGACTTGTTTAACCTCTCAAGAAAAACTTTCCTTTTATCAGTATAACTAATTAACTAATTTAATTGCTTGATCTTTACTTTCTTGGAAATGGTTTTTCAAGGTTAAATGGCCATATTTGAACTACAACCATTTGATAGACTCACTTAAAATTTCCACAAAAATTTGGAGATGTCATGTGATGTTTTTAAATCACTTTTATGCAAAAATATATTTCATTCATGAAATATTTTGAGCCCTACACTCAATTTTTCTTCTCTGGTCCAGAGTGCATTTTGCACTACAACCCATTTTAATATTTCTTTCTGGCCTCCACCAAAATTATGGGATATTGTTAGTAGCATATGATTCAACTTTATACAAAAACCTAGTGCTGTTCTTTGAAAAATTTGAGTGAATCAACCTCATCTTCATTCTGGACCAACTGGATGGTTTGTACAGCAACCATATTTTTGCTTGCTCTTTAACCCTTGATTCTTTCTCCTACTTGTAGTCCTCCATGTTAAACCCTTAAGTCCAGGAGCATGCACCCTTTGGATCATTTTTGGTTCATGAAATAATGTCATTTATTTCCTGTCCAGAAATGTAGTTTTGTAAAACTTGCACTAACAAGTTTGTGCTTTTCACAAACTAACCTCACCACTCTCTCTTGCATCTAAAGAGAACCCAACCTGGAAGTTTTGGCTACCCCAAGAGATGCCTAGGTGCATGTGGCATTCTATCGAGCACCCTGTAGGCATGACCAGTTTTGACATGAGTTTTGGCATTTCACTGTGAGCTTGCACCTCTGATCAAACTAGCATGTCCAATAGACTCCCAGTTGCTCCTAACCTCGATCTGGTAAACCCCAACCTCACCTGCGACCTCTAGCATGCTCTGGCATTGTGTCAAACATCTCCCGTGCGTGCACTGGATGCGCCCAGAGCGCGCGTACTGCACGATGCCGCGCCCGAGCCGACACGCTGGCCCCCCTGGCTTTGGCCCACACGGCAGCACCTCGCCACGCACTCCCCGCCTCGCAGCATCGCGCCAAACCACCCTGGCACGCTACAGCGCCGCCGCCAGGGCATTCTTGGCGGCACTCCGGCGTCCACAGTGGCTCCAGCCACGGGCAGCGCCGCCCAAACCCCTCCCGCTCGCCACCTGGCCCCTGGAGCAGCGCGAGCTCATCCACAGCCATGTCCGCTAGCGCTCGTCGCCGCCACGATGCCCTGCTGCTACAGAACGTCGGTTCGCCGGAAGCTTATCCACGGCCGTCGCGGAACCGCCTTGCCTCGCTTATAAATGGACGCCCCGGGCCGTTCCCGCACACTGGCAACCTCAGGCCACCCCAATGACGCTTCCCCATCTCGCAAATCGACCCAGGAGAGCTTTCTTCCTCATCTCCGCCAACTCCTGCCGCCGCCATCGCCCCGGCCAATCCGGCACCTCCAGTACCTCCCCCTCTCCGTTCTCTTCGCCAGGAACCTCCTCATCCTCCCGTGAACCCGTCCTCCTACTCAATTTTGATCGGGAACCACCGTAGCCCCAAATCCATCTTGCTCCCGAAGCTTCCCTCCGCCTTGGAGCTCACCGCCGGCGATATCCTCCACCTCCGACGACCCTACAACTACCGGAGTAACCACCTCGGCCCCCTGAATCCACTTGTGGCCTCAGCTTTCCGAACGGAGCCATCGTTCGCCGGCAATGAACGCCGGATCCCCGCTCCACTCGGGCAGAGAAGAGAGATGACGCGGGCGACTGGTCAAACCTGACCAGTGGGCCAGGCGGGCCCACCGTCAGAGACCCAGCACCGGTCCATGTGGTTAAGTGGAGGCGTAAAGCCTCAAGTACGCCTCCTCTGCACCGAAAGCGTAATCTCGTTTGAAACGTTTTCTTTTTCAATTTTTTTTAAAAAACAGATTTTGACCAGAACTTTGACTGGCTATAACTTTTTAAATACAACTCCAAATGAAATGATTCTTTTTCCCACCTCTCTCAAATTTCACCTAGTTTATTTTAAGATTTATTTGAAAAAATTTCAGAACAACTTTTGGTGCTGTTTTCATTTTGTGTGTTAATTCTTTTATATTGCTAAAATAGGATTTTTGAAGAGAGGAGAAATGTTTCAAGTTTTGGAGTGCACCCTGCCTTTCCACACATTGAAGGCAAGCATTCTGAACCCCGGCATAATATTTTTGTGTGTTCAATGACACGTTCATAACATCACCTCACTTTGGAGAAACTTGTTATTTCATGTGATATGATCATATGCATGGGTGCATGTTATTGATTTCCATGCTGTTGGAAATGGACACACTTGTGATGATAATCACCCTCATGTGCCTTGCATGCATACCGGCAGGAACCCAGGAAAACCTCTGCCTTGGGTAGGCATGAGTTTGTCGCCGGTCTCCGTCGGGACGGTTATGTTTGGAATGGCATGGCAAGGTGATATGAGCGGTGACTCTGTTGGTTGAAATATATTCGTCATGCTAATCATGCAGGGAATACTTAAACCTCCTGAGTCGATCGTAGATCGAGTCTTGTGCCAGTAACCCCCATACTTGTTTCGTACTACCACTCGTCTCTACAGCAAGTAGAGTACGGTTCAGTAAGTTGTCAACCTCTTTCTAGCACACACCGTACAGAGAGGCCACGGTGGAAGATACCGGCTGTAGCTGGTAGGCAGGCCACCTGGTCCGGGGGCATGGGTGTTTCCGGTTGGGACCGAGAGGGGAGGCCACCCCTTAGAGCACGCGATATAAATTTGATCCCATGCTACGCGAGGTTGTAGCCTCCCCACTTAGAGTTTGCTTAACAGGTGTCGTGGGTGATTCCAGACACGTGTGAGATAAGCTGGTGTGTGCAAGTTAGGTGTGTTTTCAACAAAAAGACCGTAGACGGAATTAGTCCCGATGGACTAAAGAAATCCGTTACTCGTGGGTAAAGAGTACACCCTCTGCAGAGAATAAACCTATTCGAATAGCCGTGTCCATGGTTAAGGATTACAGTGGCATTTCTTTTAAAGCCCTTTATGTGGTGTCGCTTAGACGCCCGACTGTGGCATTTCTTTTAAAGCCCTTTTATGTGGTGTCGCTCAGACGCCCGACTGTGGCATTTCTTTTAAAGCCCTTTATGTGATGTCGCTCAGACGCTCGACTGTGGCATTTCTTTTAAAGCCCTTTATGTGGTGTCGCTCAGACGCCCGACTGTGGCATTTCTTTTAAAGCCTTTTATGTGGTGTCGCTCAGACGCCCGACTGTGGCATTTCTTTTAAAGCCCTTTATGTGGTGTCGCTCAGACGCCCGACTGTGGCATTTCTTTCAAAGGCCTGTTTGTGGTGTCGCTAAGACGCCCGGCTGTGGCATTGCTTGTTATTTGTTTCATAAATTTTTATACTACTATGTTATTGCAATTTTATAAATAACCGCATGCA
>NC_041382.1:53903930-54029459 GCF_002162155.2 Triticum dicoccoides
GCTCAGACGCCCGACTGTGGCATTTCTTTTAAAGCCCTTTATGTGGTGTCTCTCAGACGCCCGACTGTGGCATTTCTTTTAAAGCCCTTTATGTGGTGTCGCTCAGACGCCCGACTGTGGCATTTCTTTCAAAGGCCTGTTTGTGGTGTCGCTAAGACGCCCGGCTGTGGCATTGCTTGTTATTTGTTTCATAAATTTTTATACTACTATGTTATTGCAATTTTATAAATAACCGCATGCACGCATCCGAAATTTATTTACTATTTTTGACTGACGTCATGAGCATAAAATGTTTTCAGCACATCATTATTATATTATACCTGTGTTCATAATGTTTGCGAGTACATTCAAAGTACTCACTGGCTTGTCCCTGGCTATTGTCTTGGCCAGATTTTCTTGCACGAAGAGGAGCGACGCGATAACAGCCCCGGAACCTAAGTAATGGAGATAGCAGCCTCGCGAAGATAGGAGTTAACCTGGTCAGCTGTTCCCGTGGGAAATGGAGTCCCATAGACACTGATGTTTCTCAACCCGCTTCCGCCATCAACCACTAGAAACCATTTGTTGTACTCACAGGCCTGAATGGTCTTGTACTACATATGTTGTATTCTGCTTGAAATTTCTGTATCAAGTTGGAGCCTCATCAGCTAATAGTAATCTTGGGGCTGATGAGCACGACGGTCTTTTCTGGAAATTTATTACCCAGAGAACCGGTCGTGACAGACTTGGTATCAGAGCCAGGGTGACCATTGGCTAATCCTATCTTAGCCGGGTCTATAAACTTAGGCAAACCAACCCACCAAACCATAACCAAACCCCAGCCAAGCTTCTCGTGCAAGATAGCCACACAGTGACCCAACACCTTTTTGGCAGTCGGTGCCCAACCTATCAACCTAACCTGTCACTAATGCGCCAGTGACCGGCCCCTAAATAGTCCTTTCTCGCAAGCGTGCGAAGGAAGACTCCGTCCTCTTTTTCCTATAAAAAGGGGCACGCTAGTCCCAACACAGCACATCACAGCCTCTACCCCAAACCGAGCCACAATGCCTGGCCCTGTCGTGCACAATGAAACCATAGCAACCAACCTTGGAGGTTTTGTGACCATACTCGCAAACCTCACCCGTCGTGCCTATGCATTAGAGGAGCCACCAGAATATGTTGTGTACCAAGGACCCATGAGCGGTGAAGACCGTCAATTTTGGGCCACTGTGCACATTTACGGTAGGGGACTGTCACCCGAGCGCCCCTACAGGTTCACCGGAAGAACAACTTCCTTTGAGCCACTAGCCATACAACTAGCTGCTCGAGAGGCTATAGTTCATCTCAGGCACCTGTCGCCCAGAGTTAACTGTCGCTCGTTCCACTACTACCCCAGACGTGAAGGGTATGGTAGACCACCCCAAGTTGCCAACGGAGATCACGAGACGGACCCCACATTGTTGCACCTAGTGCGCTATGTAAGTGCACTAGAGGCACTGTTCGACCAAATCACTATTGATTTAATTGCAGCTCGTGGAGAGCTGGTTCGTCGAGCCCCGGCGAGAGAAGAAAACGAGCCCAACGCCGACAACCTAGTCGTGCTGTTTGGACAACTGATCGAGACTCCGAGATCAGCTCCAGCCATCAGCCGAGATGCTTTGATGACCCCAGAGGTGCTTCGTCGCCTTTTGGGAGCACACTCCAACGGGGTTGTGGCCAACAATCCCCGCGATGGTCATCATCACTACCCCAACCCTGCAGTTCCTCCGCCATCTCCGACTAATCCCGGCAGTGAGACACGTGGAGAAGCCTCGACATCCACCAGGCGCGCCCGTTTAGACATTAATGAGGTAGACTAAGCCGTACGAGTAGTACTGAGTCTCAGTGTATCCTCACTTTGTAAACGTGCGACCGTGTATATTAACGCAGCCTGTCGTTGTGCCTCTGTTTTAATAGTGGCCTTGCATTTTTGGTCAGCGCATAGTTGCATATTTTTCCGGGCACAACTACCAAAACCAACCCGACGACAACCACAGTAACACGTCTCTTTATGAGATATGTGTATCTCTGACACTGACCTGACCTTTGGGGCTAAGCTGGTAAATTTATTACCTTTCACCACGGTAAAACGATCCGGCTCCATTGCTATATAAAGGCCACCTTGTGAACTTACCCAGCAACCCTCACTTTGTGCACCACACTCACAACTTTTTCCTGTCATGCCGAGCCCCAGCATTCATCTGAGAACCCCAGATGCAACCCCAGGTAGCTTTGTCAAAATATTGTGGGATTTTACCCGCAGTACCATGGGTTCTACCCAGCCACCTCAGTACGAGCTATTCAAATCTAGAATCACCCCATCCACCTCGGAATATTGGGCAGCAGTACACATTCCTCCTGTAGACCCCAACCAAGATCCAACGGAAGTTTCCTTCGTGGGGAAATCTATGCCAACCCCACACCTGGCCATAGAAGCTGCTGCGAAAGAAGCGATTGCTCGTCTTCGATCCGCAGTACCCTATGCCCGCGAACGAGGATATTATTACTTTCCGAGCCGTGCAGCACCCGGAGAAGTAACGTCTTTTCCCGGTGGGCGTATTGAGAGAGACCCAGTTCTGGCCAACCTTATCCAGTACATCATTGCTCAAGAGCATTTGAACCAGCGAGTGATGGATTATCTCCAGAGCCTCGCAGATTTAAGTCCTCAGATTGCCATCGGCAGATCACTGAGACCCGACCTGGAAAGACGCATACATCGACTGGTCAATCCACTTCCTCCGATAGAAGAGGAGTGTATCCCTTTACCAGAGAAATTTTATCAGGGCCCCACCCAATTACCATTTTCATTTTAGACGTCACTACTGTATTTGTTTTTGCAGCATTTATATTTGCGTGTATCTTATGCATGGTACCCCAAATTTGTACGACGAGTCAATTATTTTGGCTTCTACTAATGTGTGTAGTTTTTTTTGTGGTTTATGCTCCTTTTAATTAACTGTTTTTCCCTCGCAAAATCCTGGAGTGAGATTTCTTTTCCCTGAGTTGCTACACCTGCCCCTTCTCACGACGTGGATTATTTAATTTCACACAGCACCGCGCAGCAGACTCACAACCATAATCATTCGGACACATACACTGTTTGCAAAACCTTGCAACGGTGTTACATCCAGCTAATCACCCCCTAACAACAGTTAGCACCCGGCACACTCCATCTACTCCTCATGATAACCACCACCGCGGAGAGCCAACACCCGAGCCGCAGCGTCGCGACACTCGTCGAGGATCATCGCGCACAGGAGCACAGAGAGCCCCAGCAGTGTCGCCAGCCCTCCGCATATCAGGATCACAAACCAGTCCGGCATCGCCTCCGCCATTAGAGCCTCACCCGAGCTTCTGTAAGCAGTAATGGAGAAAGGAGGAGGAGAAGTGAGGCCAGGTGTGAGGAAGTAGAGAGAGGCACCCCGGCCGTTTTTATAGCTCGAGCTCGGTGTACGGTGGGCGAAGTCCACCAACGCCGCTCATCGCCGATCGTCGGTGTTCGGAGTCAAATCCGCGAGCAGTGCCGACAGCGCACTGGCCCGCGAGGTGAGTGCACGCTACACCGGCAGCTAGCACGCCGTGCACTACCACGGTACGGCCTAGATGACCTACGCGCTAGGCATCGCCGGTGGAGAAAGTGCGAGAAAGCGCGCGGGAGAGAGGAGGAAGAGAGAGCCGGAGGGAGAAGAGGAGACTGACAATGGACCCCGGGTCCACCTGTCGGCCAGAGAGAGCACTGTGCTCTCGGGTACGACCAGCGTATATCTAAATTTAGGAGTTATTCTAAATTTATATCCAGCGTAGAAATCTCACGATTTTGTCCCGAACCATAGACTCTTCCACGCAGCACCAGTTTTCACACTGCGGTTTTTCACCACTTATTGCCCTCTCTCTGTAGCCACATTTTTTTTGCGTATAGTCTTTCTTAACACAGCTTTCAACAAATCTCGAGGACGAGATTTTTCTTAAGGGAGGTAGTATTGTGACACCCCAAAAATTTGGCCTTGTTTTAATGAATTAAAAATTTTGCCAGGAATTAAAACTTTGGATTTCTGAGCTCCATTTTGATTTTTAAATCATTTCCTTCCATGTTATGATGAGTTTTTCCCAAAGAGAAAACTTTTCAAATATGTTATTGGACTTGTTTAACCTCTCAAGAAAAACTTTCCTTTTATCAGTATAACTAATTAACTAATTTAATTGCTTGATCTTTACTTTCTTGGAAATGGTTTTTCAAGGTTAAATGGCCATATTTGAACTACAACCATTTGATAGACTCACTTAAAATTTCCACAAAAATTTGGAGATGTCATGTGATGTTTTTAAATCACTTTTATGCAAAAATATATTTCATTCATGAAATATTTTGAGCCCTACACTCAATTTTTCTTCTCTGGTCCAGAGTGCATTTTGCACTACAACCCATTTTAATATTTCTTTCTGGCCTCCACCAAAATTATGGGATATTGTTAGTAGCATATGATTCAACTTTATACAAAAACCTAGTGCTGTTCTTTGAAAAATTTGAGTGAATCAACCTCATCTTCATTCTGGACCAACTGGATGGTTTGTACAGCAACCATATTTTTGCTTGCTCTTTGACCCTTGATTCTTTCTCCTACTTGTAGTCCTCCATGTTAAACCCTTAAGTCCAGGAGCATGCATCCTTTGGATCATTTTTGGTTCATGAAATAATGTCATTTATTTCCTGTCCAGAAATGTAGTTTTGTAAAACTTGCACTAACAAGTTTGTGCTTTTCGCAAACTAACCTCACCACTCTCTCTTGCATCTAAAGAGACCCCAACCTGGAAGTTTTGGCTACCCCAAGAGATGCCTAGGTGCATGTGGCATTCTATCGAGCACCCTGTAGGCATGACCAGTTTTGACATGAGTTTTGGCATTTCACTGTGAGCTTGCACCTCTGATCAAACTAGCATGTCCACTAGACTCCCAGTTGCTCCTAACCTCGATCTGGTAAACCCCAACCTCACCTGCGACCTCTAGCATGCTCTGGCATTGTGTCGAACATCTCCCGTGCGTGCGCTGGAAGCGCCCAGAGCGCACGTATTGCACGATGCCGCGCCCGAGCCGACACGCTGGCCCCCCTGGCTTTGGCCCACACGGCAGCACCTCGCCACGCACTCCCCGCCTCGCAGCATCGCGCCAAACCACCCTGGCAAGCTACAGCGCCGCCGCCAGGGCATTCTTGGCGGCACTCCGGCGTCCGCAGTGGCTCCAGCCACGGGCAGCGCCGCCCAACCCCCTCCCGCTCGCCACCTGGCCCCTGGAGCAGCGCGAGCTCATCCACAGCCATGTCCGCTAGCGCTCGTCGTCGCCATGATGCCCTGCTGCTACAGAACGTCGGTTCGACGGAAGCTTATCCACGGCCGCCGCGGAACCGCCTTGCCTCGCTTATAAATGGACGCCCCGGGCCGTTCCCGCACACTGGCAACCTCAGGCCACCCCAATGACGCTTCCCCAGCTCGCCAATCGACCCAGGAGAGCTTTCTTCCTCATCTCCGGCAAATCCTGCCGCCGCCACCGCCCTGGCCAATCCGGCACCTCCAGTACCTCCCCCTCTCCGTTCTCTTCGCCAGGAACCTCCTCATCCTCCCGTGAACCCGTCCCCCTACTCAATTTTGATCGGGAACCACCGTAGCCCCAAATCCATCTTGCTCCCGAAGCTTCCCTCCGCCTTGGAGCTCGCCGCCGGCGATATCCTCCACCTCCGACGACCCTACAACTACCGGAGTAACCACCTCGGCCCCCTGAATCCACTGGTGGCCTCAGCTTTCCGAACGGAGCCACCGTTCGCCGGCAATGAACGCCGGAGCCCCGCTCCACTCGGGCAGAGGAGGGAGACGACGCGGGCGACTGGTCAAACCTGACTAGTGGACCAGGCGGGCCCACCGTCAGAGACCCAGCACCGGTCCACGTGGTTAAGTGGAGGCGTAAAGCCTCAAGTACGCCTCCTCTGCACCGAAAGCGTAATCTCGTTTGAAACGTTTTCTTTTTCAAATTTTTTTAAAAAACAGATTTTGACCAGAACTTTGACTGGCTATAACTTTTTAAATACAACTCCAAATGAAATGATTCTTTTTCCCACCTCTCTCAAATTTCACCTAGTTTATTTTAAGACTTATTTGAAAAAAATTCAGAACAACTTTTGGTGCTGTTTTTATTTTGTGTGTTAATTCTTTTATATTTCTAAAATAGGATTTTTGAAGAGAGGAGAAATGTTTCAAGTTTTGGAGTGCACCCTGCCTTTCCACACATTGAAGGCAAGCATTCTGAACCCCGGCATAATATTTTTGTGTGTTCGATGACACGTTCATAACATCACCTCACTTTGGAGAAACTTGTTATTTCATGTGATATGATCATATGCATGGGTGCATGTTATTGATTTCCATGCTGTTGGAAATGGACACACTTGTGATGATAATCACCCTCATGTGCCTTGCATGCATACCGGCAGGAACCCGGGAAAACCTCTGCCTTGGGTAGGCATGAGTTTGTCGCCGGTCTCCGTCGGGACGGTTATGTCTGGAATGGCATGGCAAGGTGATATGAGCGGTGACTCTGTTGGTTGAAATATATTCGTCATGCTAATCATGCAGGGAATACTTAAACCTCCTGAGTTGATCGTAGATCGAGTCTTGTGCCAGTAACCCCCATACTTGTTTCGTACTACCACTCGTCTCTACAGCAAGTAGAGTACAGTTCAGTAAGTTGTCAACCTCTTTCTAGCACACACCGTACAGAGAGGCCACGGTGGAAGATACCGGCTATAGCTGGTAGGGAGGCCACCTGGTCCGGGGGCATGGGTGTTTCCGGTTGGGACCGAGAGGGGAGGCCACCCCTTAGATCGCGCGATATAAATTTGATCCCATGCTACGCGAGGTTGTAGCCTCCCCACTTAGAGTTTGCTTAACAGGTGTCGTGGGTGATTCCAGACACGTGTGAGATAAGCTGGTGTGTGCAAGTTAGGTGTGTTCTCAACAAAAAGACCGTAGACGGAATTAGTCCCGATGGACTAAAGAAATCCGTTACTCGTGGGTAAAGAGTACACCCTCTGCAGAGAATAAACCTATTCGAATAGCCGTGTCCATGGTTAAGGATTACAGTCTGGGATGGGTCAGGTGTCGGTCTTAGTGTCGGTCTTCGGAGGTGAAACTGTTAACCAGAACTGGAACTACTACCTGTGACTTGTGATAATTATGATTATTATTATTGTTGACTAACCCGTGATATTATTGTTATTATCGAGTATCTCTGGGATGGTTCTACCTCCGGGATATTCACTATGATTGTTTCTTTTAAAGCCCTTTATGTGGTGTCGCTCAGACGCCCGACTGTGGCATTTCTTTTAAAGCCCTTTATGTGGTGTCGCTCAGACGCCCGACTGTGGCATTTCTTTTAAAGCCCTTTATGTGGTGTCGCTCAGACGCCCGACTGTGGCATTTCTTTTAAAGCCCTTTATGTGGTGTCGCTCAGACGCCCGACTATGGCATTTCTTTTAAAGCCCTTTTTGTGGTGTCGCTAAGACGCCCGACTGTGGCATTGCTTGTTATTTGTTTCATAAATTTTTATACTACTATGTTATTGCAATTTTATAAATAACCGCATGCACGCATCAGAAATTTATTTACTATTTTTGACTGACGTCATGAGCATAAAATGTTTTCAGCACATCATTATTATATTATACCTGTGTTCATAATGTTTGCGAGTACATTCAAAGTACTCACTGGCTTGTCCCTGGCTATTGTCTTGGCCAGATTTTCTTGCACGAAGAGGAGCGACGCGATAACAGCCCCGGAACCTAAGTAATGGAGATAGCAGCCTCGCGAAGATAGGAGTTAACCTGGTCAGCTGTTCCCGTGGGAAATGGAGTCCCATAGACACTAATGTTTCTCAACCCGCTTCCGCCATCAACCACTAGAAACCATTTGTTGTACTCACAGGCCTGAATGGTCTTGTACTACATATGTTGTATTCTGCTTGAAATTTCTGTATCAAGTTGGAGCCTCATCAGCTAACAGTAATCCTGGTCCTGATGAGCACGACGGTCTTTTCTGGAAATTTATTACCCAGAGAACCGGTCGTGACACACTTCGGGCAGCCAATGTCGCATACAAGGAGGATTCCACATGACTTGGCGCCCAAGACAACGACTCCTCTAAACCCTAGGCCTCCTGTGTGTTATATAAACTGAGGCCAGGCTAGTCAATAAATAATCTAATATTCATGAGAACAATCTCATGGTAGATACATGTACTCTGTACTACACCCCATATGAATACAATCAAAAGCAGGGCATAGGGTTTTATCTCCATCAAGAGGGCCCGAACCTGGGTAAAATCCCGTGTCCATGTTATCATCACTCCAAGACGCCTAGCTTAGGACCCCTACTACGAGATATGCGGGATATAGAACCGGCACTAGGTGCTAGGGGGCACGAAAACATGCACGTGTGTGTGCGTCGTGCTCCTGGGGAAGCAGGAGCACGTCTGTGAGCTTGGTTGAGCACGACATCGCCGGGAATGACGACGACGAGCACCGCGGCGGAAACAGCTATGGGCGGCAATGGCAGCGGTGGCTACGGTCATCTACGGTAGCGCAGAGAGAGGGGAAGCTCACCGGGAGGGCACATGGGGGCCTGGCGGAGGTTTAGGAGCAAGAGAGGTGACGGAGAGGACGGAGCTCACCGGAGATAGAGCCGAAAGGGGGCGGCTCGATATGTGGCCTACGGTGCTCCCCAGCTTGCCCTAGACAGCATGGACGGTGTAGCGTAGCCCAGCGGAGCAGCTGGACATGACAGCGTGGTTTGGAGGCAAGGTGGCCGTGAGGACAATGGTGAGCGGCGACGGATCCGCTCGGTGGAGCTCTCGCGGGGGCAAGAGAGAGCGAGAGAGAGGAGGGGAATGGATGAGGACGAACAGGGGAGAGGGACAGGGGTCTCCCTTATGCCCTCGGCGGCCCCTGTAGTGCCGCGGTTTCGGCCAGCAGCCGGCGAGCACGCGCTCGGCAACGGAGCTTGTGAGAAAGAGCGGGAGGAGGGAGAAAGAGGCTGGTTGGGCTGGGCCATGCCACTATGCACTTAGGCCCTACCCAGTGTGCCGTGGTCGAATCATACGGAGCTTGATGGTGATGTTGTTCTCCTTAACAACAAATTGTTTTGGAATATTTGCTAGATGATGAACATTTTTCTAGCAACTTTTGAGCAACTTCAATTTTCACTTTGAATTTGAATTGCTTTTAGAGAAGGAAGTTGAAATGAGTTGTTTAGCCACTATGATTAAGCATTGCAGATGATGATGACTTGACATTATTAACAAGAGGTCACAGTGCTTTATTACATAGGGGTGTTACAATTCTCCTCCTCTAAAAGGAATTCTCGTCCTGAGAATTCAGGAGGTAGAAGAAAAGAGGTCGGCGTATTCCTCCCGAAGATGATCCTCACATTCCCAAGTGGCTTCATCTTCTGTATGATTCGACCACGGCACTTTCAGGAACTTGGTCATCTTCTGACGGGTTCGACGTTCAGCCTGATCGAGAATGCTGATTGGATGCTCTTTATAAGATAGTTCATCTTGGAATTTGAGCAATCCATGATCCACTACTTGGTGCGGAGATTCCTTAAAGCAACGGCGAAGTTGCGACACATGGAAGACGTCGTGGATGTGAGAGAATTGTGGCGGCAACTCCAATTTATATGCCACCTGACCACGTCTGGCGAAAATATGGAAAGGACCAATGTAGCGTGGAGCTAACTTGCCCTTGATTCCAAAGCAATGAGTGCCCTTCATAGGAGTAACACACAGATAAGTTTGATCACTAGGTTGATAAGTCAAACCCCATCGTTTGCGATCATAATTGCTCTTTTGGTAGTCTTGAGCCGCCTTGAGATTTTCTCGGACAATACAGACTTGTTCTTCAGCGTGTTGAATAATATCCGGACCTATGAGTGGTCATTCCCCATGTTGTGACCAATTCAGAGGGGTTTGACACTTACGTTCATAAAGCACTGCGAAGGGGGCCATTTTCAAGATAGCTTGATAGCTGTTGTTATAAGAGAACTTAGCATAAGGGAGAGATTCTTCCCACTTCTTTCCGAAAGATATAACACAAGCCAGAAGCATGTGTTCAAGAATCTGTTGACTCACTCGACTTGGCCTTGGGATTGGGGGTGATAAGCTAAACTCCAGGTACTATGAGTTCCCATAGCCTCTTGAAAACTTTTCCAGAACTTTGAGGAGAAAAGGCCGACACGGTCCAAACTGATCTCCTTCGGAATTCCGTGGAGTGATACAATTCTAGAGATATATAACTCTGCTAACTAACTAGCAGTGATCGTCTCCTTGACAGACAAAAAGTGTGCAACTTTAGAAAGTTGTTCGACAACGACAAGAATAGCATCGTGACCCTTCTATGACTTGGGAAGGCCAGTAATGAAATCCTTTTGAACCTTATCCCATTTCCATAAAGGAATAGGAAGTGGTTGCAGAATTCCAACAGGTTTCTGATGTTCTACCTTAACGCAATGGCAAACATCACATTCAACAACATATCGAGCAATATCCTGCTTCATTTTAGACCACCAGTACCTTTGACAGAGATCACGATACATCTTAGTACTACCCAGATGAATAGACAATGGTGTATCATGTGCCTCCTTCATGACCTTGTCTATCATAAGCTCGAAGCAGCATACCACAATGTGGTATCTGAAATACAAGGTCCCATCTTCAACAAGCGAGAAAGCCCTATACTTCTCGAGGTGAAGATCTTTCTTCATCAGATCAACTTCAACATCTTTAGCTTGCGCACTCTTAACAGCCTTCTCAAGATTTGTCTATATAACAAGGTTATTAAGAGAACCCTGTGGAACGATGCATAGGTTCAACTTGCGTAGTTCTTCATAAAGATGAGGTTGAGCTCGCTTAACCATGAGTTTGTTACAGTAGGACTTGCGGCTCAAGGCATCAGCAATCACATTAGCCTTGCCAGGGGTATATGAAATGCCACAGTCATAGTTTATAATAGTTTCCAACCATCGCTGTTGGCGGAGATGGAGATACGGATGAGTAAATAAATACTTCAGACATTGGTGATCAGTGTATATCTCACATCGATTACCGAGAAGCTAATGTCGCCACAACTTCAATGCATATATCACTGTAGCAAGTTCAAGATCATGCACTGGATAATTTTCCTAATGCAGATGCAATTGTCGTGAGGCATACACAATTACTCTTTGTTCTTGCATTTGGACACAACCTAATCCTTGACGAGAGGTGTCGCAATAAATTACGAAGTCCTTACGAGAATCCGGAGGAGCAGGCACTGGAGCAGAGGTCAGCTTGTCCTTGAGGCACTAGTAGAAAGAGGGCCTAATGTTCAGCTCATTAGTCCCGGATTGTATTTTAGTCGGCACTAATGTGACCATTAGTGCTAGTTCCAACGGCTAGGTGGGCCGCTCTCATTAGTACCGGTTCGTTGCGAACCTACGAACCGGTGCTAAAGATAGTGGTGGCAGGATGTTGTCAGACATGGGGCCCCTCCAGCACCTTTAGTACTGGTTCGTGCCATGAATCGGTACTAAAGGTCGTCCTATATAAACCCTTCGTCCACTCGAGCTCGCTCTATTTTCCCCTTTCCCCTCTTATCGGTGTCAAAACCGGCGGATCTCGGGTAGGGGGTCCTGAACTATGCGTCTAGGCCGGATGGTAACAGGAGGCAAGGGACACGAAGTTTTACCCAAGTTCGGGCCCTCTCGCTGGAGGTAAAACCCTACGTCCTGCTTGATTAATATTGATGATATGGGTAGTACAAAAGTAGATCTACCACGAGATCGGAGAGGCTAAACCCTAGAAGCTAGCCTATGGTATGATTGTTGTTGTGTATCTTGTCCTACAGACTAAAACCCTCCGGTTTATATAGACACCGGAGAGGGTTAGGGTTACACAAAGTCGGTTACAATGGTAGGAGATCTGCATATCCGTATCGCCAAGCTTGCCTTCCACGCCAAGGAAAGTCCCTTCCGGACACGGGACAAAGTCTTCAATCCTGTATCTTCATAGTCCAGGAGTCCGACTGAAGGTATAGTTCGGACATCCGGGCACCCCCTAATCTAGGAATCCCTCAGTAGCCCCTGAACCAGGCTTCAATGACGATGAGTCCGGCGCGCAGATTGTCTTTGGCATTGCAAGGCGGGTTCCTCCTCCAAGTACTTCATAGAAGACTTTGAACACAAAGATAGTGTCCAGCTCTGCAAAATAAGTTTCCACATATTGCCATAGAGAGAATAATATTTACACAAATCTAATCTGCTGACGTATTCCGTAGTGTGACACACCACGGCCAAGCCTTTATCCGAGTCGTTTCATTATCCCACCTCAGCGCGTCATGCGAGGCGGTTTCCTTGGCACGTCTTGTTAAAGCAGAGATCATGTCCCCTTATTCCGGTATTTCTCATCAATATGGGCGTGGGTAACCCAACCGCGCCATTGATTACGACGCTTGGAGATAAGTGAGTTTTACCAGGCTGGTGGGGACACGTAGTTGCGTCCACCCATATAAGGGGATAAGGATCCACCCTTTCACCTACGCCTTCTACCTCCCTTGCTTATCCATTCTCGCGCACTCGAGCGCTAACGCCCAAGTCCGCACTCCCCACCTCAACCTTCTCCAGCCATGTCCGGAGCGGGAGGCAAGTGGATGGTCTCCTCCGTCACGGAGGGACACATCAAAAAACTGAGGAAGGCCGGATACTTGTCTAACGACATTGTGTACCGGCTTCCCGAAAAGGGGAAGCTCATCCCCACCCCTAGGCCCTATAAGAGGGTGGTGTTCCTCAGCCATTTCCTCCATGGACTGGGCTTCCCTCTTCACTCATTTGTCCGGGGGCTCATGTTCTACTATGGCCTAGATTTCCACGATCTGGCCCCGAACTTTGTCCTCAACATCTCGGCGTTTATCGTCGTGTGCGAGGCTTTCCTCTGCATCCGCCCCCATTTCGGCCTATGGCTCAAGACTTTCAATGTCAAGCCGAAGGTGGTGCGCGGCAACCAAGCAGAGTGCGGAGGCGCCATGGTGGGCAAGATGGCCAACGTCTTATGGCTCGAGGGCTCCTTTGTGGAGACCCTGAAGGGGTGGCAATCTGGGTGGTTTTACATCACCGAGCCGCGCGACCCCGAATGGGTCGTAGCCCACGAGTTTCGATCCGGACCCCCTACGCGGCTCACCTCCTGGAAGGAGACGGGCCTGTCGTGGGGTAAAAAAGGAGAGCTGACCGGACTCCAAACATGCGTCCAAACCCTGGTGGACAAGAAGCTCAAACTTGTCAACGTAGTCTAGTTTATGCTCATCCACCTGATCCTCCCGTGTCAACAACGGGCTTTCAACCTGTGGGAGTTCGACCCGGCACGGCACCAAACTCTGAGCAGGCTCTTCGACACGACGTACGAAGATGCCTGGAAGGTGCTTTTCAAGGGCGCCGAGGCCCCCGCATCCGCTACCGAGGATTGCGGATTCAGTACGCAGCGTCACGCTCATGCGGTAAGCTGTTTTTTTCCTTTTACAGGGTATCAGTTTTTCATAGTTTGACTCCATGCGGGATCTAAGCTCCCTTACCTTTGACAGGATTGGCAAGTGATGTCTGGACAGATCAATTGTCCGGCTCCTTTGCCCGAAGGCCTAGCGGACACTCGCTTGGTGAAGCTGCTGGTTCCGGCACCCTATGTGGTGCCGGAGAAGAAGGCCGCGAAAAAGGCCACGGGGACTCGAAAGAGTGCCTGGTGCCAGGAGGTGTCGGATCCATCATCAGACGGTTCCGAGGCGCATTCCTCCTGTGAAGACGAGGAGGAAGAAGAAGAGACCTCTCCCCCTCCAGCGGGAGGAGAGAAGAAAAGGATGGCCGCCCTCTCTGGGGAGGCTGGAGGGTCCAAGAAGGGGAAAACCCTTCCTCCGGACTACTCCACCGACGCTGACAACAGCGGAGAGGAGTGGCCGCCCAGGGCCAAGCCCCTGGCAAAATCGGAAGTATCCGGATACCAACGTAATTCATAGTATTCGTTTATTTTGCAGCTTTCCCTTATGTCGAATATGTTTAAGCAGCCCACCCAAAGACCGGCTCGATGCGTCGTCGAGCGGCTCACTGGACTCATCGGATGTGAACTCTCTTCCGACGGCTTCCTCCCCCTGCCCTAGGGAAAACTCAATTCAACACAAGAGAGTAGAGGGGGAGAAACATCATAAGATCCAACTATAATATCAAAGCTCGCGATACATCAAGATCGTTCCAAATCAAGAGCACGAGAGAGAGAGAGAGAGAGAGAGAGAGAGAGATGAAACACATTGCTACTGGTACATACCCCTAGCCCCGAGGGTAAACTACTCCCTTCTCGTCATGGAGAGCGCCCGGATGATGAAGATGGCCACCGGAGAGGGATCCCCCCCCCCCTCCGGCAGGGTGCCAGAACGGGTCTAGATTAGTTTTCGGTGGCTACAGAGGCTTGCGACAGCGGAACTCCGATCTAGGTTTCTTTCTGGAAGTTTGGGGTTATATAAGAGGTGTTGGAGTAGGGAACAAGTCGGGGGGTCCCCGAGGTGGCCACGAGGTAGCGGGGTGCGCCCCCACCCTCGTGGTGGCCTCGGGACACTTCTGGCCCATCTCCGGTACTCTGTGGGCTTCTTCTTGTCCAAAAATGATCTCCGTGAAATTTCAGGTCAATTGGACTCCGTTTGGTTTTCCTTTTCTGCGATACTCAAAAACAAGGAAAAACAGAGACTGGCACTGGGCTCTAGGTTACTTGGTTAGGCCCAAAAATCATATAAAATAGCATCTAAATGCATATAAAACATCCAAGGTTGATAATATAATAGCATGGAACAAACAAAAATTATAGATACGTTGGAGACGTATGAAGCATCCCCAAGCTTAATTCCTGCTCGTCCTCGAGTAGGTAAATGATAAAAACAGAATTTTTGATGTGGAATGCTACCTAACATATTTATCCATGTAATTCTCTTTACTGTGGCAAGAATATTTAGCTCCGAAAGATTTAAGACAAAATTTTAATATTGACATAAAAACAATAATACTTCAAGCATACTAACAAAGTAATCATGTCTTCTCAAAATAACAAGGCCAAAGAAAGCTATCCCTACAAAATCATATAGTATGGCTATGCTCTATCTTCATCACACAAAGTATTTAAATCATGCACAACCCCGATGACAAGCCAAGCAATTGTTTCATACTTTTGATGTTCTCAAACTTTTTCAATCTTCAAGCAATACATGAGCGTGAGCCATGGATATAGCACTATAGGTGGAATAGAATTGTGGTTGTGGAGAAGAGAAAAAGGAGAAGATAGAGTCACACATCAGCTAGGCGTATCAACAGGCTATGGAGATGCCCATCAATAGATATCAATGTGAGTGAGTAGGGATTGCCATGCAACGGATACACTAGAGCTATAAGTGTATGAAAGCTCAAAAAGGAACTAAGTGGATGTGCATCCAACTCGCTTGCTCACAAAGACCTAGGGCATTTTGAGGAAGCCCATCATTGGAATGTACAAGCAAAGTTCTATAATGAAATATTCCCACTAGTATATGGAAGTGACAACATAGGAGACTCTCTATCATGAAGATCATGGTGCTACTTTGAAGCACAAGTGTGGTAAAAGGATAATAGCATTGCCCCTTCTCTATTTTTCTCTCATTTTTTGAGGGGACTTCTCTTTTTTATGGCCTTTTTCTCTTTTTTTCGTTCGGAGTCTCATCCCGACTTGTGGGGGAATCATAGTCTCTATCATCCTTTCCCCACTTGGGACAATGCTCTAATAATGATGATCATCCACTTTTATTTACTTACAACTCGATACTTAGAACAAGATATGACTCTATATGAATGCCTCCGGCGGTGTACCCGAATGTGCAATGACTCATGAGTGACATGTATGAAAGAATTATGAACAGTAGCTTTTCCACATATACGATGTAACTACATGATCATGCAAAGCAATATGACAATGATGGAGCATGTCATAATAAACGGAACGGTGGAAAGGTGCATGGCAATATATCTTGGAATGGCGGTGGAAATGCCATAATAGGTAGGTATGGTGGCTTTTTTGAGGAAGGTAAATGGTGGGTTTATGGTACCGGCGAAAGTTGCGCGGTACTAGAGAGGCTAGCAATGGTGGAAGGGTGAGAGTGCGTATAATCCATGGACTCAACATTAGTCATAAAGAACTCACATACTTATTGCAAAAATCTATTAGTTATCAAAACAAATTACTACGTGCATGCTCCTAGGGGGATAGATTAGTAGGAAAATACCATCGCTCGTCCCCGACCGCCACTCATAAGGAAGACAATCAAAATAAATAAATCATGCTCCGACTTCATCACATAACGGTTCACCATACGTGCATGCTACGGGAGTCACAAACTTTAACACAATTATCTCTCAAATTCACAAGTACTCGACTAGCACGACTATAATATCACCATCTTTATATCTCAAAACAATTATCAAGTATCAAACTTCTCATAGTATTCAATGCACTTTATATGAAAGTTTTTATTATACCCATCTTGGATGCCCATCAAATTAGGACTAGTTTCATAACCAAAGCAAACTACCATGCTGTTCTAAAGACTCTCAAAATAATATAAGTGAAGCACGAGAGTTCATCTATTTCTTAAAAATAAAACCACCGCCGTGCTCTAAAAAGATATAAGTGAAGCACTAGAGCAAATGACAAACTACTCCAAAAGATATAAGTGAAGATCAATGAGTAGTCGAATAATTATGTAACTATGTGGAGACTCTCTAACAATTTAAGAATTTCAGATCTTGGTATTTTATTCAAACAGCAAGCAAACCAAAAGAAAATGAAATGACGCTCCAAGCAAAACACATATCATGTGGTGAATAAAAATATAGCCTCAAGTAAAGTTACTAATGAACGAAGACGAAAGAGGGGATGCCATCTGGGGCATCCCCAAGCTTTGGCTCTTGGTTGTCCTTGAATATTACCTTTGGGTGCCTTGGCAGTCCCCAAGTTTAGGCTCTTGCCACTCCTTATTCCATTGTCCATTGAATCTTTACCCAAAACTTGAAAACTTCACAACACAAAACTTAACAGAAAACTCGTAAGCTTCGTTAGTATAAGAAAATAAATCACCACATAGGTATGTTGTGAACTCATTATAAATTCATATTGGTATAATATATACTGTATTCCAACTTCTCTATGGTTCATACCCAACGATACTACTCATAGATTCATCAAAATAAGCAAACAACACATAAAAAACAGAATCTGTCAAACAGAACAGTCTGGAGCAATATCGAGGTTTCGAATACTTCTGTCACTACAAAAATTCTGAAATAAATTGGTGAACCTGAGGAATTTGTCTATTAATCATCTTAAAAAAGAATCAACCTTACCGCACTCCCCAGTAAAAATGGCAGCTAATCTCGTGAGCGCAAAAGTTTCTGTTTTTTATAGCAAGATCGCAAGACTTCACCCAAGTCTTCCCAAAGGTTCTACTTGGCACAAACACTAATTAAAACAATAAAACTACATCTAAACAGAGGCTATATGAATTATTTCTTACTAAACAGGAAAAAAAAGCAAATAACAAAAATAAAATTGGGTTGCCTCCCAACAAGCGCTAACGTTTAACGCCCCTAGCTAGGCATGATGATTTCACTGATGCTCACATAAATGATAAGAATTGCAATATAAAGAGAGAATCATGAATAATATGACTAGCACATTTAAGTCTAACCCTGTTCCTATGCATAGGGATTTTGTGATTAAACAACTTATGGGAACAATAATCAACTAGCATAACTTTAAAACATTAAGCACATAGAGAGGAAACTTGATATTATTGCAATTCCTACAAGCATATATTCCTCCCTCATAATAATTTTAAGTAGCATCATGAATGAATTCAACAATATAACCATCACATAAAGCATTCTTTTCATGATCTACAAGCATAGAAATTTTACTACTCTCCACATAAGCAAAATTCTCCTCGTTTGGAATAGTGGGAGTATCATAAGAAACTCGAATACTATAAATTGTTTCCACATTAAATGAGTAATGTTCAGAAAAAGGGTAATCATAATCATGACAAGTTTCATAAATAATCATCACTACTTTTTATAGCATAAGTGTCATCACAATAATCATCATAAATTGGAGGCATGCTATCATCATAATAAATTTGCTCATCAAAACTTGGGAGACTAAAAATATCATCTTCATTAAACATAGCATCCCCAAGCTTGGGACAAACATTAATTGCAGCAAATACATTCTCAAACATGTCATTCTCATGAAACATAGCATCCCCAAGCTTGGGATTTTTCATATCATAAGCATAATCACTCTCATCATTGATAGTATGGATAGCACCAATAGTATAACAATTATCATCATCACAGTGAGTAATAGGAGCAACATCATTTGGGAGGGATACATTTTTACCTTTGCTTCTCTGTATTTTCTTTCTCTTCTTCACATCATATGTGGGTTTAATCTTGTTTTCGGATCTCCTTTTTAATGAGATTGGTTGAATAGAAGGCTCCTCCTCGTTACCTGATTCATCATAAGAAATAATAGGAGGATATTGGGAAGTCTCTTCCCTTTCATTAGTATTCTCTTCATCTTCTATTTGTTTTCTTGTCTTTATGTAATTGGCAATATAAGGATTTTCAATGCAATTCACCGCACAATACATATAAATTTCCTCTAGATCAAAATCAAGAACTTTATCAAGGGATAATTCTGGAATATCCTTAGTTATACGTTTCATTTCTTCATAACCCAGAAGAAAACTAAGTTCATTATGATGCGCAAGGGAAATCAAGTCATCACAATTTTTGGACACTATTCAATCATGAAACAATTTGCATTGGATATTTAAATGATCACGTTCATTGCAAAGTTCACAAGGATGGAAAAGAAATTTTAAATCTTCAGCACAAGCATCTAGCCTTTCTTGCAAACATTTAGTTTCTAAATACTTATGCCTCTTGCAAAATCTATCTTCCCTATTTGGTGTGTTCTTGCAAACTCTATGCACTCCACAAAAATTGACATGCTTATATGAGATATGTTCATCATGACTAGTGCAATCATCATTAGTACTATGGATATTCAAAGAGTTCATACTAACAACATTGCAACCATGCTCGTCATTCAAAGATTTGGTGCCAAACATTTTAATGCATTCTTCTTCTAGCATTTTGGCACAATTATCGGTATACTTATTTTCATGAAAGATATTAAAAATATGAAGCATATGAGGTACCCTTAATTCCATTTTTTGTAGTTTTCTTTTAAGAACTAAACTAGTGATAAACCAAGAAACTAAAAGATTCGATTGCAAGATCTAAAGATATACCTTCAAGCGCTAACCTCCCCAGCAACGGCGCCAGAAAAGAGCTTGATGTCTACTACACAACCTTCTTCTTATAGACATTGTTGGGCCTCCAAGTGCACAGGTTTGTAGGACAGTAGCAAATTTCCCTCAAGTGCATGACCTAAGGTTTATCAATCCGTGGGAGGCGTAGGATGAATATGGTCTCTCTCAAACAACCCTGCAACCAAATAACAAAGAGTCTCTTTTGTCCCCAACACACCCAATACAATGGTAAATTGTATAGGTGCACTAGTTCAGCGAAGAGATGGTGATACAAGTGCAATATGGATAGTAGATATAGGTTTTTGTAATCTGAAAATATAAAAACAGCAAGGTAGCAAGCGATAAAAGTGAGAGTAATCGGTATTGCAATGCTAGGAAACAAGGCCTAGGGTTCATGCTTTCACTAGTGCAAGTTATCTCAACAATAATAACATAATTGGATCATATAACTATCCCTCAACATGCAGCAAAGAGTCACTCCAAAGTCACTAATAGCGGAGAACAAATGAAGAGATTAGTGTAGGGTACGAAATCACCTCAAAGTTATCCTTTCTGATCGATCTATTCAAGAGTCCGTAGTAAAATAAAACGAAGCTATTCTTTCTATTCAATCTATCACAGAGTTCGTACTAGAATAACACCCTAAGATACAAATCAACCAAAACCTAATGTCACCTAGATACTCCAATGTCACCTCAAGTATCCGTGGGTATGATTATACGATATGCATCACACAATCTCAGATTCATCTATTCAACCAACACAAATAACTTCAAAGAGTGCCCCAAAGTTTCTACCGGAGAGTCAAGACGAAAACGTGTGCCAACCCCTATGCATAAATTCACGAGGTCATGAAACTCGCAGGTTGATCACCAAAACATACATCAAGTGGATCTTGTGATATCCCATTCTCACCACAGATAAGCACAGGCAAGACATGTTGGGGATCGTAGCAGAAATTTAAAATTTTCTACGCATCACCAAGATCAATCTATGGAGTAATCTAGCAACGAGGGGAAGGAGAGTTCATCTACATACCCTTGTAGATCGCTAAGAGGAAGCGTTCAAGTGAACGGGGTTGATGGATTCGTACTCGTCGTGATCCAAATCACCGATGATCCTAGTGCCGAATGGACGACACCTCCGCGTTCAACACACGTACAGCCCGGTGACGTCTCCTACGCCTTGATCCAGCAAGGGGAGAAGGAGAGGTTGGGGAAGACTCCATCCAACAGCAGCACGACGGCGTGGTGGTGGTGGAGGAGCGCGGGACTCCAGCAGGGCTTCGCCAAGCACTACGAGCATCGAGGAGGGGGAGGGGTAGGGCTGCGCCAACAGGGGAGGAACTTCATGTGTTGGGCTGCCCCTTTGCCTCCACTATATATAGGGGGAGAGGGAGGGCTGCGCCCCCACCTAGGGTTTCCTCCCTAGGGGTGGCGGCAGCCCTAGATCCCATCAAGGGTGGCGGCCACAAGGAGGAGAGGGGGAGGTGGGCCTTAGGGCCCATCTGCCCTAGGGTTTGCCCCCTCCCCTCTTGGAGGCGCCTTGGGCCTTGGTGGGAGGCGTCCCAGCCCACCTAGGGGCTGGTCCCTTCCTACTATTGGCCCATGTAGGCCTCTGGGGCTGGTGGCCTCACCTGGTGGACCCCCGGACCCCTCCGGTGGTCCCGATACACTGCCGGTGATGCCCGAAACACTTCCGGTGGCCAAAACCATACTTCCTATATATTAATCTATACCTGTGGACCATTCCGGAACTCCTCGTGACGTCCAGGATCTCATCCGGGACTCCGAACAACATTCGGTAACCACGTACATACTTTCCCTATAACCCTAGGGTCATCGAACCTTAAGTGTGTAGACCTTACGGGTTCGGGAATCATGCAGACATGGCCGAGACAACTCTCCAGTCAATAACCAACAGCGGGATATGGATACCCATGTTGGCTCCCACATGCTCCACGATGATCTCATCGGATGAACCACGATGTCAAGGATTTAATCAATCCCGTATACAATTCCCTTTGTCCAGCGGTATTGTACTTGCCCGAGATTGGATCGTCGGTATCCGATACCTTGTTCAATCTCGTTACCGGCAAGTCTCTTTACTCGTTCCGTAACAAATCATCCCATGATCAACTCCTTGGTCACAGTGTGCACATTATGATGATGTCCTACCGAGTGGGCCCAGAGATACCTCTCTGTTTACACGGAGTGACAAATCCCAGTCTCGATTCGTGCCAACCCAACAGACACTTTCGGAGATACCTGTAGTGTACCTTTATAGCCACCCAGTTACGTTGTGACGTTTATCACACCCAAAGCACTCCTACGGTATCCGGGAGTTGCACAATCTCATGGTCTAAGGAAATGATACTTGACATTAGAAAAGCTTTAGCAAACGAACTACACGATCTTGTGCTAGGCTTAGGATTGGGTCTTGTCCATCACATCATTCTCCTAATGATGTGATCCCGTTATCAATGACATCCAATGTCCATGGTCAGGAAACCGTAACCATCTATTGATCAACGAGCTAGTCAACTAGAGGCTTACTAGGGACATGGTGTTGTCTATTTATCCACATATGTATCTGAGTTTCCTATCAATACAATTCTAGCAAGGATAATAAACGATTATCATGAACAATTAAATATAATAATAATAACTAATTTATTATTGCCTCTAGGGCATATTTCCAACAGTCTCCCACTTGCAGTAGAGTCAATAATCTAGTTCACTTCGCCATGTGATTAACACTCACAGGTCACATCGCCATGTGACCAACATCCAAAGAGTTTACTAGACTTAATAATCTAGTTCACATCACTATGTGGTTAACACTCAATGAGTTACTGGTTTGATCATGTTATGCTTGTGAGAGAGGTTGTAGTCAACGGATCTTGCCATATTCAGATCCCTATGTATTTCGCAAAACTTTATGTCATATCGTAGATGCTACTACCACATTCCACTTGGAGCTATTCCAAATTGTTGCTCCATTATATGTATCCAGTATCTTTACTCAGAGGTATCCGGATAGGTGTTAAGCTTGCATCGACGTAACTCTTTACGTCGAACTCTTTATCACCTCCATAACCGAGAAACATTTCCTTATTCCTCTAAGGACAATTTTGACCGCTATCTGGTGATCCAGTCCTAGATCACCTTTGTACCCTCTTGCCAGACATGTGGCAAGGCACACATCAGGTGCGGTACTCAGCATGGCATACCGTATAGAGCCTATGACAAGAGCATAGGGGGCGACCTTCGTCCTTCCTCTTTCTTCTGCCATGGTCAAGCTTTGAGTCTTACTCAACTTCACACCTTACAACTCAGGTAAGAACCACTTCTTTGACTGATCTATAGATCTTGATGCCCAATATGTAACCAGCTTTATCCAGGTCTTCCTTTGAAAAACACTCTTCAAACAACCGTTTATGCTGTCCAGAAATTCTACATTATTTCGGATCTACAATATGTCATCCACACATACTTATCAGAAAAGTTGTAGTGCTCCCACTCACTTTCTTGTAAATACAAGTTTCTAACAAACATTGTATAAACCTAAAAGCTTTGATCACTCCATCAAAACATATATTCCGATTCCGAGATGCTTGCTCTAGTCCATAGAAGGATTGTTGGAGCCAGCATACTTTTTAGCATCCTTAGGATCGTCAAAACCTTTTATTGTATCACATACAACTTTTCTTACGAAAACTGGTAAGAAAACTTGTTTTGACATCCATCTGTAAGATTTCATAATCGAAAAATACAGCTAATGCTAACATGATTCCGACGGACTTTAAGCATCGCTACGGGCGAGAAATTCTCATCGTAGTCAACCCCTTGAACTTGCGAAAAGACTCTTTCCCACAAGTCGAGCTTCATAGACGGTAACATTACCGCCCATGTCCGTCTTCTTCTTAAAGATCCATTTATCTCAATGGCTTTGCCGACCAACGGGCAAGTCCACCAAAGTCCATACTTTGTTCTGATATATGGATCCTATCTCGGATTTCATGGCTTCTAACCATTTGTCGGAATACGGGCCCACCATCGCTTCTCCATAGCTCGTAGGTTCATTGTTGTCTAACAACATGATATCTAAGGCAGGATTACCGTACCACTCAGGAGCAGTACATATCCTTGTCGACCTACGAGGTTCGATAGCAACTTGATCTGAAGTTTCATGATCACTATCATTAAATTCCTATTCAACAAACGTAGGCGCCACAGAAAACATCTTTCTGTGTTGCATCACTCTCTGGTTGAAGTAATGGTTCGACAACCTCATCAAGTTCTATCTTCCTCCCACTCAATTCTTTTGAGAGAAACTCCTTCTCGAGAAAGGACCCGTTCTTAGCGACAAACAATTTGCCCTCGGATCTGAGATAGAAGGTATACCCTACTGTCACCTTTGGGTATTCTATCAAGATGTGTTTGTCCGCTTTTGGGTTCGAGCTTATCCGGCTGAAGCCTTAAGCATCACAGCCCCAAACATTAAGAAATGACAACTTTGGTTTCTTGCCAAACCAATGTTCACACGACGTCGTTTCAACGGACTTAGATGGTGTCCTATCTAAAGTGAATGCAGTTGTCTCTAACGCATAACCTCAAAATGAAAATGGTAGACTGGTAAGAGACATCATAGATCGCACCATATCTCATAGGGTTCAATTACGACGTTCGGACACACCATTACCTTGTGGTGTTCCAGGTGGCTTCAACTGTGAAACAATTCCACAATGTCTTAAGTGATTGCCAAACTCATAACTCAGAAAATCCCCTTTTGATCAGATCGTAGGAACATGATCTTATTGTTATGATGATTCTTAACTTCACTCTGAAAACGCTTGAACTTTTCAAACGTTTCAGACTTGTGCTTCATTAAGTAGATATACCTATATCTACCCAAATCGTCAGTGAAGATGAGAAAATAGCGATATCCACCGCACGCTTCAATTCTCATTGGATCACACGCATTAGCATGCATGATTTCCAGCAAGTCACTTGCCCGTTTCATTGTACCTGAAAACGGGGTCTTAGTCATCCTGCCCATGAGGCAGGCTCGCATGTGTCAAGCAATTCAAAATCAAGTGACTCCAAACATCCATTGACATGGAGTTTCTTCATGCATCTTACGCCAATATGACCTAAGTGGCAGTGCCACAAGAAAGTGGTACTATTAACTCTACATCTTTTGGCGTGAACATGTGTATTACCACGACCGAGATTCAATGAACCATTCACATAGGGTGCATGACCATGAAAGGTATCATTCATGTAAACAGGATAACCATTATTCTCTAATTTAAATGAATAACCGTATTGCAATGAACATGATCTAATCATATTCATGCTCAACGTAGACACCTGATAACATTTATCTAGGTTCAATACTAATCCCGAAGGCAGATGGAGTATGCGATGGTGATCTCATCAACTTTGGAAACACTTCCAACACACATCGTCACCTCGCCCTTAGCCAGTCTCTGTTTAGTCCGTTGCTTTTACTTCAAGTCACCAACAATAGTAACTGAACCGGTATCCAATACCCAGGTGCTACCAGGAGTACTAGTGATGTACACATTAATAACACGTATATACTTTGTTGAAGTTGCCAGCCTTCTTATCTACCATGCATTTGGGGTAATTCCGCTACCAGTGACCGTTCCCCTTACAATAGAAGCACTCAGTCTCGGGTTTGGGTTCAACCTTGGGTTCCTTCACTAGAGCGGCAACTGGTTTGCCATCCATGAAGTTTCCCTTCTAGCCCTTGCCCTTCTTGAAACCAGTGGTCTTGTTAAACCATCAACACTTGATGCTCCTTCTTGATTTCTACCTTTTGCGGTCTTAAGCACCTCAAACAGCTCCGGGATCAACTCCATCCCTTGCATGTCACAGTTCATCACAAAGATCTAGTAGCTTAGTGATAGTGGCTAGAGAACTCTATCAATCACTATCTTATCTGGAAGTTTAACTCCCACTTGATTTAAGTGATTGTAGCACCCAGACATTCTGAGCACATGCTCACTAGCTGAGCTATTCTCCTCCATCTTGTTGGCAAAAGAACTTGTTAGAGGTCTCACACCTCTCAACACGGGCATGAGCCTAAAATCCCAATTTCAACTCTTGGAACATCTCATATGTTCTATGGCATTAAAAACATCATTGGAATCCCGATTCTAAGCCGTAAAGTATGGTGCACTAAACTATCAAGTAGTCATCAGGATGTGTCTGTCAGGTGTTCACAACATCCACAGACGACGTTGTAGGGGTTTGCACATCAAGCGGTGCATCAAAGACGTAAGCCTTCTGTGTAGCAGTGAGGACACTCCTCGGACTACGGACCTAGTCCACATCATTTCTTACAATATCTTTCAACTTAATCTTTCTCTAGGAACATATTGAAACAGGGAGCTACAACGTGAGCTATTTATCTACAACATATTTGCAAAGACAATTTAGACTATGTTCATGATAATTGAATTCATCTAATCAAATTATTTAATGAACTCCCACTCAGATAGACATCCCTCTAGTCATCTAAGTGAAACATGATCCGAGTTAACTAGGCCGTGTTCGATCATCACATGAGACGGACTAGCCAACATCGGTGAACATCTTCATGTTGATCGTATCTTCTATACGACTAATGCTCGAACTTTCGGTCTTCCATGTTCCGAGGCCATGTCTGTACATGCTAGGCTCGTCAAGTCAACCTAAGTGTATTGCGTGTGTAAATCTGGCTTACACCCGTTGTATTCGAATGTTAGAATCTATCACACCCGATCATCACGTGGTGCTTTGAAACAACGAACCTTCGGAACGGCGCACAGTTAGGGGGAACACTCTTCTTGAAATTATAGTGAGGGATCATCTTATTTAAGCTATCGTCGTTCTAAGCAAATAAGATGTAAAACATGATAAACATCACATGCAATCAAATAGTGACATGATATGGCCAATATCATTTTGCTCCTTTTGATCTCCATCTTCGGGGCTCCATGATCATCGTTGTCATCGGCATGACACCATGATCTCCATCATCATGATCTCCATCATCGTGTCTTCTTGAAGTTGTCTCGTCATCTGTTACTTCTACTACTATGGCTAACGCTTTAGCAATAAAGTAAAGTAATTACATGACGTTTATGTTGACACGCAGGTCATAAATAAATTAAGACAACTCCTATGGCTCCTGCCGGTTGTCATACGCATCGACATGCAAGTCGTGATTCCTATTACAAGAACATGATCAATCTCATACATCACATATATCATTCATCACATCCTTTTGGCCATATCACATCACAAGGCATATGCTGCAAAAACAAGTTAGACGTCCTCTAATTGTTGTTGCAAGTTTTTACGTGGCTGCTATAGGTTTCTAGCAAGAACGTTTCTTACCTACGCGAAAACCACAACGTGATATGACAATTTCTATTTACCCATCATAAGGACCCTTTTCATCGAATCCGATCCGACTAAAGTGGGAGAGACAGACACCCGCTAGCCACCTTATGCAACTAGTGCATGTCAGTCGGTGGAACCAGTCTCACGTAAGAGTACGTGTAAGGTTAGTCCGGGCGGCTTCATCCCACGATGCCGCCGAATCAAGATAATACTAGTAACAGAAAGTAAATTGACAATATCGACACCCACAACTGCTTTGTGTTGTACTCGGGCATAGAAACTATGCATAGACCTAGCTCATGATGCCACTGTTGGGGATCGTAGCAGAAATTTAAAATTTTCTACGCATCACCAAGATCAATCTATGGAGTAATCTAGCAACGAGGGGAAGGAGAGTGCATCTACATACCCTTGTAGATAGCTAAGCGGAAGCGTTCAAGTGAACGGGGTTGATGGAGTCATACTTGTCGTGATCCAAATCACCGATGATCCTAGTGCCGAACGGACGGCACCTCCGCGTTCAACACACGTACAGCCCGGTGACGTCTCCTATGCCTTGATCCAGCAAGGGGAGAAGGAGAGGTAGGGGAAGACTCCATCCAGCAGTAGCACGATGGCATGGTGGTGGTGGAGGTGCGCGGGACTCCAGCAGGGCTTCACCGAGCACTACGAGAGACGAGGAGGGAGAGGGGTGAAGGAAATATGCCCTAGAGGCAATAATAAAGTTATTATTTATTTCCTTATATCTTGATAAATGTTTATTATTCATGCTAGAATTGTATTAACCGGAAACATAATACATGTGTGAATACATAGACAAACAAAGTGTCACTAGTATGCCTCTACTTGACTAGCTCGTTAATCAAAGATGGTTATGTTTCCTAACCATGAACAAAGAGTTGTTATTTGATTAACGAGGTCACATCATTAGTTGAATGATCTGATTGACATGACCCATTCCATTAGGTTAGCACCCGATCGTTTAGTATGTTGCTATTGCTTTCTTCATAACTTATACATGTTCCCATGACTATGAGATTATGCAACTCCCGTTTACCGGAGGAACACTTTGGGTACTACCAAACGTCACAACGTAACTGGGTGATTATAAAGGAGTACTACAGGTGTCTCCAAAGGTAGATGTTGGGTTGGCGTATTTCGAGATTAGGATTTGTCACTCCGATTGTCGGAGAGGTATCTCTAGGCCCTCTTGGTAATGCACATCACATAAGCCTTGCAAGCATTACAACTAATATGTTAGTTGTGAGATGATGTATTACGGAACGAGTAAAGAGACTTGCCGGTAACGAGATTGAACTAGGTATTGGATACCGACGATCAAATCTCGGGCAAGTAACATACCAATGACAAAAGGAACAACGTATGTTGTTATGCGGTCTGACCGATAAAGATCTTCGTAGAATATGTAGGAGCCAATATGGCCATCCAGGTCCCGCTATTGGTTATTGACCGGAGACGTGTCTCGGTCATGTCTACATTGTTCTCGAACCGTAGGGTCCGCACGCTTAACGTTACGATGACAGTTATTATGAGTTTATGCATTTTGATGTACCAAAGTTAGTTCAGAGTCCCGGATGTGATAACGGACATGACGAGGAGTCTCGAAATGGTCGAGACATAAAGATTGACATATTGGATGACTATATTCGGACACCGGAAGTGTTCCGGATGAATTTCGGATAAAACTGGAGCACCGGGGGGTTACCGGAACCCCGCGGGGGGTTAATGGGCCTTATGGGCCTAATGTGGAGAAGAGGAAGGGGCTGCCAGGGCAGGCCGCGCGCCCCCTCTCCCCTAGTCCGAATTGGACAAGGAGGGAGGGGCGGCGTCCCCCCTTTCCTATTCTCCCTCCACCTCTCCTAGTTGGATAAGGAACGGGGAGGGGAGTCCTACTCCCGGTAGGAGTAGGACTCCTCCTGCGCCCTCCTCTAGGCCGGCGCACCCCCCCCCCTTGGATCCTTTATATACGGAGGCAGGGGGCACCCTAGAACACACATGTTGAGCCTCGTGATCGTTCCTTAGGCGTGTGCGGTGCCCCCTGCCACCATATTCCACCTCGGTCATATTGTTGTAGTGCTTAGGCAAAGCCCTGCGTCGGTGGAACATCATCATCATCACCACGCCGTCGTGCTGACTAAACTCATCCCCGAAGCTTTGCTGGATCGGAGCCCGGGGAACGTCATCGAGCTGTACGTGTGCTAAGAACTCGGAGGTGCCGGAGTAACGGTGCTTGGATCGGTCGGATCGGGAAGAAGACGTACAACTACTTCCTCTACGTCGTGTCAACGCTTCCGTTGCGATCTACAAGGGTACGTAGATCATACTCTCCCCTCTCGTTGCTATGCATCACCATGATCTTGAGTGTGCGTAGGAAAATTTTGAAATTACTACGTTTCCCAACAGTGGCATCCGAGCCTAGGTTTTATGGTTTGATGTTATATGCACGAGTAGAACACAAGTGAGTTGTGGGCGATATAAGTCATACTGCCTACCAGCATGTCATACTTTGGTTCGGCGGTATTGTTGGACGAGACGACCCGGACCGACATTACGCGTACGCTTATGCGAGACCGGTTCTCCCGACGTGCTTTGCACATAGGTGGCTTGCGGGCTACAGTCTCTCCAACTTTAGTTGAACCGAGTGTGGCTACGCCCGGTCCTTGCGAAGGTTAAAACGGAGTCAAATTGACAAACTATCGTTGTGGTTTTGATGCGTAGGTGAGATTGGTTCTTACTTAAGCCCGTAGCAGCCACGTAAAACTTGCAACAACAAAGTAGAGGACGTCTAACTTGTTTTTGCAGGGCATGTTGTGATGTGATATGGTCAAGGCATGATGCTAAATTTTATTGTATGAGATGATCATGTTTTGTAACCGAGTTATCAGCAACTGGTAGGAGCCATATGGTTGTCGCTTTATTGTATGCAATGCAATCGCGATGTAATGCTTTACTTTATCACTAAGCAGTAGCGATAGTCATGGAAGCATAAGATTGGTGAGATGACAACGATGCTACGATGGAGATCAATGTGTCGTGCTGGTGACGATGGTGATCATGACGGTGCTTCGGAGATGGAGATCACAGGCACAAGATGATGATGGCCATATCATATCACTTATATTGATTGCATGTGATGTTTATCTTTTATGCATCTTATCTTGCTTTGATTGACGGTAGCATTATAAGATGATCTCTCACTAAATTATCAAGAAGTGTTCTCCCTGAGTATGCACCGTTGCCAAAGTTCGTCGTGCCCAGACACCACGTGATGATCGGGTGTGATAAGCTCTACGTCCATCTACAACGGGTGCAAGCTAGTTTTTGCACACGCAGAATACTCAGGTTAAACTTGACGAGCCTAGCATATGCAGATATGGCCTCGGAACACAGAGACCGAAAGGTCGAGCGTGAATCATATAGTAGATATGATCAACATAACGATGTTCACCATTGAAAACTACTCCATCTCACGTGATGATCGGTTATGGTTTAGTTGATTTGGATCACGTGATCACTTAGAGAATTAGAGGGATGTCTATCTAAGTGGGAGTTCTTTAAATATGATTAATTGAACTTAAATTTATCATGAACTTAGTCCCTGATAGTATCTTGCTTGTTTATGTTGGTTGTAGATAGATGGCTCGTGCTGTTGTTCCGTTGAATTTTAATGCGTTCCTTGAGAAAGCAAAGTTGAAAGATGATGGTAGCAATTACACGGACTGGGTCCATAACTTGAGGATTATCCTCATTGCTGCACAGAAGAATTACGTCCTGGAAGCACCGCTGGGTGCCAGGCCTGCTGCTGGAGCAACACCAGATGTTATGAACGTCTGGCAGAGCAAAGCTGATGACTACTCGATAGTTCAGTGTGCCATGCTTTACGGCTTAGAATCGGAACTTCAACGATGTTTTGAATGTCATGGAGCATATGAGATGTTCCAGGAGTTGAAGTTAATATTTCAAGCAAATGCCCGGATTGAGAGATATGAAGTCTCCAATAAGTTCTATAGCTGCAAGATGGAGGAGAATAGTTCTGTCAGTGAGCATATACTCAAAATGTCTGGGTATAATAATCACTTGATTCAATTGGGAGTTAATCTTCCAGATGATTGCGTCATTGACAGAATTCTCCAATCACTGCCACCAAGCTACAAGAACTTCGTGATGAACTATAATATGCAAGGGATGAATAAGACTATTCCCGAGCTCTTCGCAATGCTGAAAGCTGCGGAGGTAGAAATCAAGAAGGAGCATCAAGTGTTGATGGTCAATAAGACCACTAGTTTCAAGAAAAAGGGCAAAGGAAAGAAGAAGGGGAACTTCAAAAAGAACGGCAAGCAAGTTGCTACTCAAGAGAAGAAACCCAAGTCTGGACCTAAGCCTAAAACTGAGTGCTTCTACTGCAAGCAGACTGGTCACTGGAAGCGGAACTGCCCCAAGTATTTGGCGGATAAGAAGGATGGCAAGGTGAACAAAGGTATATGTGATATACATGTTATTGATGTGTACCTTACTAGAGCTCGCAGTAGCACCTGGGTATTTGATACTGGTTCTGTTGCTAATATTTGCAACTTGAAACAGGGACTACGGATTAAGCGAACACTGGCAAAGGACGAGGTGACGATGCGCGTGGGAAATGGTTCCAAGGTCGATGTGATCGCGGTCGGCATGCTACCTCTACATCTACCTTCGGGATTAGTATTAGACCTAAATAATTGTTATTTGGTGCCTGCGTTGAGCATGAAAATTATATCTGGATCTTGTTTGATGCGAGACGGTTATTCATTTAAATCAGAGAATAATGGTTGTTCTATTTATATGAGTAATATCTTTTATGGTCATGCACCTTTGAAGAGTGGTCTATTTTTGATGAATCTCGATAGTAGTGATACACATATTCATAATGTTGAAGCCAAAAGATGGAGAGTTGATAATGATAGTGCAACTTATTTGTGGCACTGCCGTTTAGGTCATATTGGTGTAAAACGCATGAAGAAACTCCATACTGATGGGCTTTTGGAACCACTTGATTATGAATCACTTGGTACTTGCGAACCGTGCCTCATGGGCAAGATGACTAAAACACCGTTCTCCGGTACTATGGAGAGAGCAACAGATTTGTTAGAAATCATACATACAGATGTATGTGGTCCGATGAATATTGAGGCTCGTGGCGGATATCGTTATTTTCTCACCTTCAAAGATGATTTAAGCAGATATGGGTATATCTACTAAATGAAACATAAGTCTGAAACATTTGAAAAGTTCAAAGAATTTCAGAGTGAAGTTGAAAATCATCGTAACTAGAAAATAAAGTTTCTACGATCTGATCGTGGAGGAGAATATTTGAGTTACGAGTTTGGTGTACATTTGAAACATTGTGGAATAGTTTCGCAACTCACGCCACCCAGAACACCACAGCGTAATGGTGTGTCCGAACGTCGGAATCGTACTTTATTAGATATGGTGCAATCTATGATGTCTCTTATAGATTTAACGCTATCGTTTTGGGGTTATGCTCTAGAGACGGCCGCATTCACGTTAAATAGGGCACCATCAAAATCCGTTGAGACGACGCCTTATGAACTATGGTTTGGCAAGAAACCAAAGTTGTCGTTTCTTAAAGTTTGGGGCTGCGATGCTTATGTGAAAAAGCTTCAACCTGATAAGCTCGAACCCAAATCGGAGAAATGTGTCTTCATAGGATACCCAAAGGAGACTGTTGGGTACACCTTCTATCACAGATCCGAAGGCAAGACGTTCGTTGCTAAGAATGGATCCTTTCTAGAGAAGGAGTTTCTCTCGAAAGAAGTGAGTGGGAGGAAAGTAGAACTTGACGAGGTAACTGTAGCTGCTCCCTTATTGGAAAGTAGTACATCACAGAAAACTGTTTCAGTGACACCTACACTAGTTAGTGAGGAAGCTAATGATGATGATCATGAAACTTTAGATCAAGATACTACTGAACCTCGTAGATCAACTAGAGTGAGATCCGCACCAGAGTGGTACGGTAATCCTCTTCTAGAAGTCATGCTACTAGATCATGATGAACCTACGAACTATGAAGAAGCGATGGTGAGCCCAGATTCCGCAAAATGGCTTGAAGCCATGAAATCTGAGATGGGATCCATGTATGAGAACAAAGTATGGACTTTGGTTGACTTGCCCGATGATCGGCAAGCAATTGAGAACAAATGGATCTTCAAGTAGAAGACTGACGCTGACGGTAATATTACTGTCTATAAAGCTCGACTTGTCGCAAAAGGTTTTTGACAAGTTCAAGGGATTGACTACGATGAGACCTTCTCACCCGTAGCAATGCTTAAGTCTATCTGAATCATGTTAGCAATTGCCGCATTTTATGATTATGAAATTTGGCAGATGGATGTCAAAACTGCATTCCTGAATGGATTTCTAGAAGAAGAGTTGTATATGATGCAACCAGAAGGTTTTGTCGATCCAAAGGGAGCTAACAAAGTATGCAAGCTCCAGCGATCCATTTATGGACTGGTGCAAGCATCTCGGAGTTGGAATAAACGCTTTGATAGTGTGATCAAAGCATTTGGTTTTATACAGACTTTTGGAGAAGCCTGTATTTACAAGAAAGTGAGTGGGAGCTCTGTATCATTTCTGATATTATATGTAGATGACATATTACTGATTGGAAATGATATAGAATTTCTGGATAGCATAAAGGGATACTTGAATAAGAGTTTTTCAATGAAAGACCTCGGTGAAGCTGCTTATATATTAGGCATTAAGATCTATAGAGATAGATCAAGACGCCTAATTGGACTTTCACAAAGCACATACCTTGACAAAGTTTTGAAAAAGTTCAAAATGGATCAAGCAAAGAAAGGGTTCTTGCCTGTGTTACAAGGTGTGAAATTGAGTAAGACTCAAAGCCCGACCACTGCAGAAGATAGAGAGAAAATGAAAGATGTTCCCTATGCTTCAGCTATAGGCTCTATCATGTATGCAATGTTGTGTACCAGACCTGATGTGTGCCTTGCTATAAGTTTAGCAGGGAGGTACCAAAGTAATCTAGGAATGGAACACTGGACAGCAGTCAATAACATCCTGAAATACCTGAAAAGGACTAAGGATATGTTTCTCATATATGCAGGTGACAAAGAGCTCATCGTAAAAGGTTACGTTGATGCAAGCTTTGACACTGATCCGGACGATTCTAAATCGCAAACCGGATACGTGTTTACATTAAACGGTGGAGCTGTCAGTTGGTGCAGTTCTAAACAAAGCGTCGTAGCGGGATCTACATGTGAAGCGGAGTACATAGCTGCTTCAGAAGCAGCAAATGAAGGAGTCTGGATGAAGGAGTTCATATCTGATCTAGGTGTCATACCTAGTGCATCGGGTCCAATGAAAATCTTTTGTGACAATACTGGTGCAATTGCCTTGGCAAAGGAATCCAGATTTCACAAGAGAACCAAGCACATCAAGAGACGCTTCAATTCCATCCGAGATCTAGTCCAGGTGGGAGACATAGAGATTTGCAAGATACATACGGATCTGAATGTTGCAGACCCATTGACTAAGCCTCTTCCACGAGCAAAACATGATCAGCACCAAGGCTCCATGGGTGTTAGAATCATTACGGTGTAATCTAGATTATTGACTCTAGTGCAAGTGGGAGACTGAAGGAAATATGCCCTAGAGGCAATAATAAAGTTATTATTTATTTCCTTATATCATGATAAATGTTTATTATTCATGCTAGAATTGTATTAACCGGAAACATAATACATGTGTGAATACACAGACAAACAAAGTGTCACTAGTATGCCTCTACTTGACTAGCTCGTTAATCAAAGATGGTTATGTTTCCTAACCATGAACAAAGAGTTGTTATTTGATTAACGAGGTCACATCATTAGTTGAATGATCTGATTGACATGACCCATTCCATTAGCTTAGCACCCGATCGTTTAGTATGTTGCTATTGCTTTCTTCATAACTTATACATGTTCCCATGACTATGAGATTATGCAACTCCCGTTTACCGGAGGAACACTTTGGGTACTACCAAACGTCACAACATAACTGGGTGATTATAAAGGAGTACTACAGGTGTCTCCAAAGGTAGATGTTGGGTTGGCGTATTTCGAGATTAGGATTTGTCACTCCAATTGTCGGAGAGGTATCTCTGGGCCCTCTCGGTAATGCACATCACATAAGCCTTGCAAGCATTACAACTAATATGTTAGTTGTGACACGATGTATTACGCAACAAGTAAAGAGACTTGCCGGTAACGAGATTGAACTAGGTATTGGATACCGACGATCAAATCTCGGGCAAGTAACATACCGATGACAAAAGGAACAACGTATGTTGTTATGCAGTCTGACCGATAAAGATCTTCGTAGAATATGTAGGAGCCAATATGGACATCCAGGTCCCGCTATTGGTTATTGACCGGAGACATGTCTCGGTCATGTCTACATTGCTCTCGAACCGTAGGGTCCGCACGCTTAACGTTACGATGACAGTTATTATGAGTTTATGCATTTTGATGTACCGAAGTTAGTTTGGAGTCCCGGATGTGATCACGGACATGACGAGGAGTCTCGAAATGGTAGAGACATAAAGATTGATATATTGGATGACTATATTCGGACACCCGAAGTGTCCCGGATGAATTTCGGATAAAACCGGAGCACCGGGGGGTTACCGGAACCCCCCGGGGGGTTAATGGGCCTTATGGGCCTAATGTGGAGAAGAGGAAGGGGCTGCCAGGGCAGGCCGCACGCCCCCTCTCCCCCTAGTCCAAATTGGACAAGGAGGGAGGGGCGGCGCCCCCCCCTTTCCTATTCTCCCTCCACCTCTCCTAGTTGGACAAGGAACGGGGAGGGGAGTCCTACTCCCGGTAGGAGTAGGACTCCTCCTGCGCCCTCCTCTAGGCCGGCGCACCACCCCCCCCCTTGGATCCTTTATATACGGAGGCAGGGGGCACCCTAGAACACACAAGTTGATCCTCGTGATCGTTCCTTTGCCGTGTGCGGTGCCCCCTGCCACCATATTCCACCTCGGTCATATCGTTGTAGTGCTTAGGCGAAGCCCTGCGTCGGTGGAACATCATCATCATCACCACGCCGTCGTGCTAACAGAACTCATCCCCGAAGCTTTGCTGGATCGGAGCCCAGGGAACGTCGTCGAGCTGTACGTGTGCTAAGAACTCAGAGGTGCCGGAGTAACGGTGCTTGGATCGGTCAGATCGGGAAGAAGACGTACGACTACTTCCTCTACGTCGTGTCAACGCTTCCGTTGCGATCTACAAGGGTACGTAGATCATACTATCCCCTCTCGTTGCTATGCATCACCATGATCTTGCGTGTGCGTAGGAAAATTTTGAAATTACTACGTTTCCCGACAAGGGGTAGGGTTGCGCCAATAGGGGAGGAACTTCATGTGTTGGGCTGCCCCTTTGCCTCCACTATATATAGGGGGAGAGGGAGGGCTGCGCCCCTACCTAGGGTTTCCTCCCTAGGGGTGGCGGCAGCCCTAGATCCCATCTAGGGTGGCGGCCACAAGGGGGAGAGGGGGAGGCGCACCTGAGGTGGGCCTTAGGGCCCATCTGCCCTAGGGTTTGCCCCCCTCCCCTCTTGGAGGCGCCTTGGGCCTTGGTGGGAGGCGTCCCAGCCCACTTAGGGGCTGGTCCCTTCCCACTATTGTCCCATGTAGGCCTCCGGGGCTGGTGGCCCCACCTGGTGGACCCCCGGACCCCTCCGGTGGTCCCGGTATACTGCCGGTGATGCGCGGAACACTTCCGGTGGCCAAAACCATACTTCATATATATATATATATATTAATCTTTACCTCCGGACCATTCCGGAACTCCTCGTGACGTCCGGGATCTCATCCGGGACTCGGAACAACATTCGGTAACCGCGTATATAATTTCCCTATAACCCTAGCGTCATCGAACCTTAAGTGTGTAGACCCTATGGGTTCGGGAATCATGCAGACATTGCCGAGACAACTCTCCAGTTAATAACCAACAGCGGGATCTGGATACACATGTTGGCTCCCACATGCTCCACGATGATCTCATCGGATGAACCACGATGTCAAGGATTTAATCAATCCCGTATACAATTCCCTTTGTCCAGCGGTATTGTACTTGCCCGAGATTCGATCGTCGGTATCTGATACCTTGTTCAATCTCGTTACCGGCAAGTCTCTTTACTCGTCCCGTGATCAACTCCTTGGTCACATTGTGCACATTATGATGTTGTCCTACCGAGTGGGCCTAGAGATACCTCTCCATTTACACGGAGTGACAAATCCCAGTCTCGATTCGTGCCAACCCAACAGACACTTTCGGAGATACCTGTAGTGTACCTTTATAGCCACCCAGTTACGTTGTGACGTTTGGCACACCCAAAGCACTCCTACGGTATTCGGGAGTTGCACAATCTCATGGTCTAAGGAAATGATACTTGACATTAGAAAAGCTTTAGCAAACGAACTACACGATCTTGTGCTAGGCATAGGATTGGGTCTTGTCCATCACATCATTCTCCTAATGATGTGATCCCGTTATCAATGACATCCAATGTGCATGGTCAGGAAACCATAACCATCTATTGATCAACGAGCTAGTCAACTAGAGGCTTACTAGGGACATGGTGTTGTCTATTTATCCACATATGTATCTGAGTTTCCTATCAATACAATTCTAGCATGGATAATAAACGATTATCATGAACAATGAAATATAATAATAATAACTAATTTATTATTGCCTCTAGGGCATATTTCCAACAAGACATACATCAAGTGTTCTCAAATCCTTAAAGACTCAATCCGATAAGATAACTTCAAATGGAAAACTCAATTCATCACAAGAGAGTAGAGGGGGAGAAACATCATAAGATCCAACTATAATAGCAAAGCTCGCGATACATCAATATCATTCCGAATCAAGAACATGAGAGAGAGAGAGAGAGATAGATCAAACACATAGCTACTGGTACATACCCTCAGCCCCGAGGGTAAACTACTCCCTCCTAGTCATGGAGAACATCGGGATGATGAAGATGGCCACCGGAGAGGGATTCCCCTCCTCCGGCATGGTGGCAGAACAGGTCTAGATTGGTTTTCGGTGCCTACAGAGGCTTGCGGCGGCGGAACCCGATCTAGGTTTCTCTCTGGAAGTTTGGGGTTATATAACAGGTGTTGGAGTCGGGAACAAGTCAGGGGGTCCCCGAGGCGGCTACGAGGTAGGTGGCGCACCCCCCACCCTCGTGGTGGCCTCGGGACTCTTCTGGCCCATCTTCGGTACTTTGTGGGCTTCTTCTAGTCCAAAAATGATCTCCGTGAAATTTCAGGTCAATTGGACTCCGTTTGGTTTTCCTTTTCTGCGATACTCAAAAACAAGGAAAAAGCAGAAAATGGCAATGGGCTCTAGGTTACTTGGTTAGTCCAAAAAATCATATAAAATAGCATATAAATGCATATGAAACATCCAAGGTTGATAATATAATAGCATGGAACAATAAAAAATTATAGATACGTTGGAGACGTATCAATGTGTTGTGAGGATTCCTTCCCACATGCTCGGATTGCTGGGTTCGACCTACATCAAACCCTGCGTATCTCGTCTCTAATTACCTCGCCTTCATGGTTGTTGTCTGTATCCAGAGGTAGGCACCACATATAAATTGTACATTGTTCTATATTGAAAACACACTTCACCCCTTCCCAACGTACATCATTTTGGGCCGCATGCAAGAGATGATGGTTTTGTGGTACCTCTCGTGCGATTTTTATGATGGTTCAATCAATTGGCCCAAGAGGTTTATCGACAACAATAATTGTCGTTTGACCAAACGATAGATTCATTGGACGTCTTATGGTAGGTCATGGCAACATGCATGTATGACCAAAGTATCGATCATTACGTCCATCCTCCCCACTAACACGAAGTGAGAGGTGGTGGGCGAAGCATCCTAGATAGGTACGACATTATGTCAACGGTGCTTTCGGGTTTGCGAGGCAGGTGCCACAAAAGTTATGCATTGTGTATTTAAAGTTTTAAACATCCCCAATATTCCTACATATATTTGGTCACTTCGAGGTGGTTCTTGACTTCTGGCCCCTCTCATCAATCTTCGACGAGGCGCCCAACCGTGGGCCCGCACGGTCAAAGTTGTGCATTGGAATTTTGAACATCACAGACCACCCTTTTCACTCATATATATTTGGGCCACATGCTGGTGTTGCTGTCTTCTGACCCTCTCTAACAATATTTTTTGCTACAAAGACTCTGATGACACTCAACAGACATGTGTATAATATCTTAACCATGTGCGATACAAGTGAGCCGTGAATCACCACGCCTACGCAAGCGCGAGCAAAGGTGGAGGTACTGTCTCACCCGTGTGCGATGCAAGTGCGCAGTAAAATCACCACGACCACGGAAGCGCGAGCAAAGGGTAGAGGTACTGGCTTAACCGTGTGCAATGCAAGTGCGTTGTAAAACCACCACCTGTGCAAGCTAAAAGCGGGAAAGTTTATTTGGAAATTAGGACAAATCATGTGCGATAGACCAACTAGCTAGAAATATAAAAGCAAACTGCATGCCTTGAGCGTTGCAAAAATCGGTGGTTCCACGCCATTTTTCCTTATTATCATACACGCATATTGTTATTGGACCATGCGCAATCTTGGGCACTCCCGCCCCGCGTCAATCCCTTTACCCAAATTTTAGTAGCCGCCGTACTTCAACCGTCGCCCACACTCCTCCAGCACCGACCTTATAGCAAAATTGCAGTAGCTGAGGCATTTGAACCGTCGCCTATCCTCGTCCACCACCATCTCCACACACCATTACAAAAAATTTCAGTAGCCGCGACATATCCTCAAACACCCACCCCCACTCCCCTCCACAGTCCCCCACCCGCCCCTCCCCCTCGAACCCTAGCTAGCGGCCGGCAACGGCGCAGCTGCCAACCCCTGTTGGTCTGCCCGTTCCTCCTAGCTTAGTTAATAAAGTGCAGGTTACCCAGTGATTCCCATACCGTCGCCCCACTCCCCTGAGTTTTTAGATGAGGCATGCGGTTTCCCTCCCCGCCAGATCCACATCCCCTGCTCTAGAATATCGCAGCCTAAGATCGGGCACGTATCTCGGGGAGCCCATCGAGCATTTAGCCAAGAAGAGGTTTATCCTGGCCTCTCCGGCGGACGTTCGCGAGGTAGCCGCCGTTTGCCCCGACCAGTCAATCCCGGAGCAACACATCGCCGCTGAAGCCCGCGAAGTCTTTGACTATGTTGCCATGCCAAAGGCTTCATGTCAGCAGGCTAGTGTATTACTGTATCTCGGGAAAGCTGGCTACGACATCAAGCTCATTGTCGGTGTCAAAACCGGCGGATCTCGGGTAGGGGTCCTGAACTGTGTGTCTAAGGTGGATGGTAACAGGAGGCAGGGGACACGATGTTTACCCAGGTTCGGGCCCTCTCGATGGAGGTAATACCCTACTTCCTGCTAGATTGATTTTGATGATATGAGTATTACAAGAGTTGATCTACCACGAGATCGTAGAGGCTAACCCTAGAAGCTAGCCTATGGTATGATTGTCTCTTGTCCTACGGACTAAACCCTCCGGTTTATATAGACACCGGAGGGGGCTAGGGTTACACAAGGTCGGTTAAAAGGTAGGAGATATACACATCCATATTGCCTAGCTTGCCTTCCACGCCAAGGAGAGTCCCATCCGGACACGGGACGAAGTCTTCAATCTTGTATCTTCATAGTCCGACAGTCCGGCCAAAGGATATAGTCCGGCTGTCCGGAGACCCCTAATCCAGGACTCCCTCAGTAGCCCCTAAACGAGGCTTCAATAACGATGAGTCTGACGCGCAGATTTGTCTTCAGCATTGCAAGGCGGGTTCTTCCTCCGAATACTCCATAGAAGATTTTGAACACAAGGATAGTGTTCGGCTCTGCAAAACAAGTTCCACATACCACCGTAGAGAGAATAATATATCCACAAATCTAATCTGCTGACACGTTTAGCAACATGACATCATGCCATGGCCCGGTCATTACTCGAACCGTTTTTCTCAACTGGCACTACACATATCACAAGGCGGTTTTCTTGACACGTCTTGTCGAAGTAGAGATCGTGTCCCCTCATCACGGGATTCTCATCAATTACGGCACTCGGGGAATAAGCGATTCTACCAGGTAAGTGGGGAGGCGCATCGCCTCTTCCGCCCTTATAAAGGGACAAAGATTCACCCTTTTTACCCACGCCTTCTTCCTCCTTGCTTATCCATTCTCGCACTCGAGCTCCAGCGCCTAAGTCCGCGTCTTTCTCCTCAAACCACTCCAAGCATGTCTGGAGCGGAAGGCAAGTGGATGGTCTCTTCCGTCACGGAGGATAACATCACAAAGCTACGGGAAGCCGGGTATCTGGCCACGGACATTGTGCACCGGCTGCCAGATGCGGGGCAGATCATTCCTACGCCCGAACCCCATGAGAGGGTAGTTTTCCTTACCCACTTTGTTCGCGGACTGGGATTTCCCCTTCACCCATTTGTCCATGGGCTCATGTTCTACTACGGGCTGGATTTTCATGATCTGGCCCCCAATTTCATCCTCGACATCTTGGCGTTTATCGTTGTTTGTGAGGCCTTCCTCCGCATCAGGCCCCACTTCCGCCTGTGGCTGAAGACCTTCAATGTTAAACCGAAGGTGGTGGTCGGCCAGCAAGCAGAGTGCGGAGGCGCCATGGTGGGCAAAATGCCTAACGTCACCTGGCTTGAAGGCTCCTATGTGGAGACCATAACGGGGTGGCAATCGGGGTGGTTCTACATCACCGAGCCGCGTGACACCAACTAGGTGGCGGCCCCTGAATTTCGATCTGGAATTCCTACACGGCTCACCTCCTGGAAAGAGAAGGGCATGTCCTGGGGTTCCCGGTAGAGCTGACCGGACTCCAGACCTGCATCAAGAACATGATAAGCAAGAAAATCAACCTCGTCAATGTGGTCCAGGTCATGCTCTTCTATCGGATTCTCATGTGTCAACGACGGGTATTCAATTTGTGGGAGTTCAACCCGGCCAAGAACCTGACGTTGCGAGAGCTCTTCAACATGACGCACAAGGACGTGTGGAAGGTGCTGTTCAAGGGCGCCGAGGTACCTCCTCCCCTTACCGATGACCGCGGACTCAGCGCAAAGCGCCACGCCAATCCGGCAAGTTTTTATATCTCACAGGATATTTATTTGCCCCAGTTTTAATCATGTGCGGGATCTAAGCTTCCATGCCATTAACAGGACTGGGTGGAGACAGCGGAGCAGATCGATTGCCAGCCCCCCTGCCTGAAGATCCTGCAGATGCTCTCCTAACAGAGATGCTGGTTCCAGCGCCATATGAGGTGCCGGTGAAGAAGGCCACGGGGACCCAAAAGGGTCTCCGGCGCAAGGTTATATCAGACTCATCGTCCGATAACTCCGAAGCGCACTCCTCCCACGAAAACGAGGAGGAGGAAGAGGAAAGTTTTCCCCCCAGTTGGGGGAGACAAGAAAAGGAAGGCCGCCCAACCGGGGAGGCCAAAGGGTCCAAGAAGGGAAGGACCCTCCTTCCGGACTGCTCCACAACGGCCGCCCGCAGCGAGGACGAGTGGTTACCCAAGGACAAGCCCCTGACAAAGTCGTAACTATCCTGATACCATAGTAATTCCTGGTATGCTTTATTGCACTGCTTCTCCTTATGCCGAATATGATTATGCAGTCCATCCCGAGCCCATCTCGACGTATCTTCGTCGGACGGTTCTTTGGACTCGTCGGATATGAATAGCGATTCACTTTCGACTGCCTCCACCCCTTGACCTACGAAAAACATCTAGGTGTTGTCTCAAAAGGCACCATGCCGAGGGGAGGTAGTCCTGGGGGCGCCTCGAGGCGACCTTCCGGATCCTGGGCGCAAAGGGAGCAAGACTCCCACGGGGTCCAAGTTTGGCCCCCAGCCGAACACTGCGCCGGAAGCATTGGTGGTTCTGGACTCCGGCGGGCGACCCCCCATGATGAGGGGCAAGCCGCCTGTGCCGGTGGCCTCTGTCCATCCAGAGGCACCGGACAAGTTGCTGGAAGCGCTTCGCGGCGCTTCCATCGACGAAGAGCACCGCACTATCATGCGTGCGGTGATCGAGAAAGTTCAGTCTGCCAAAAACGGACTAACCGAAGCTTGTGTCAGCTTCCTAACAGGCTTTCAGGTAAGCAATCAAAATATAGGAAAATATTACCGCATAGACAGTAGCCCCTGATGCTCTGTTTGGCGTTCACGAAGAAATGCCGAATAGAGGATCAAATAATGACTCAGGAGTCTAATCAGAATATGTCTATGTGCATATGCAGGCTTCACTGCTGGCCGCTGCCACACGTACTGCGGAGGTCGCTGCACTGAAGCAGGACCTTGAGCAGTCTGAGAAAGAGCTCGGCCTTACCAAGAGGCAGCTTGAGGAGAGCAAAGGTAAGAAATACCTTGTCTATATATTAAAAATAAATTTGGTTGTAAAGTAATAGGATCATCATGAATTTGCCAGGGGCCACGACCGAGGTGGCGACCCTAAAGAAGGCGATGTCCAAGGCCGAAGACAAAGCAACCAAGGAGCGCATTGAGCGGGAAAAGCAAGAAGCTCGGGTAGGCGAGGTGCAGCAAGAGCTCGAGGCTCTCGCCAAAAACACAAGTCCTTGGAGCTTGACTCTAAGATGCGAGAGGCCGAGCTTGCGAAGGTGCTCGAAAGCGCATGGAGCGCCAAGGCTGAAGCCTACAAGGCCCCTCCAGGAGATTGATGCGGTGAAGAAGATACCAGCGGGATGCAAAGCAAGCATGTGAAGGAAACTTTCCTTTTACTTACCAAGTTCGGAGCTCTCCAAGAGCGTTCACAGATCTTCCCCGCAGTGTACTGGATGCCGCGAAGTTTTACCGAGGTGAGGAGGGGAGCTCGACGGAAAAGTTGTTCTGGTCTCAGTATACTGCGACCGAACACCCAATGCCCTTGAGCGACGAGCTGAAGCAACTGGTCGAGCTTCACGTGGCGGCCGAACAGGCCATGAAGGGTCTGATAGTCCGGATGTGGCCTGGCGATCCCCTGCCTAGCAGCTACTTCAGTCTGGTGAGGTGGCTTGTGGATGCCTACCCACGACTGGAAGTCATAAAGCGGTCCGTCTGCATCGAGGGTGCGCGCAGGGCTTTTGCCCGGGCGAAGGTGCACTGGGCGAAGCTGGACGCTGTAAAGCTGGTGAAGGAGGGGCCGCTAGAGGGCAAGGAGCATCGCTGCCCCGAAATGTATTATGACAGTGTCCTGAAGGGTTCCCGCCTTGTGGCAGAGGAATGTGCTAGAGATGTAATTTTTGAATGAATATGCTCATGTGATCCTGTAATGTGAAACAAGTTCATTTGCACTATGCAACGCTTTTTGAATTTGAAATATTACCTTCTGTGCGGCCATTTATAAAATCTGAGAGTTGGCCAGTCGTTGGCTTCTGCCCCCATGTAACTAGTACTTGGGTGTTCGGGATAAATCTGAGCAATCTTTATCCCAATTTTTGGTCCTTCGAGGGAGGTGTTCAGCACAACGAACCAGGCAATCGGACTATAAGGCTTTATCACTCTCACTTATCCATAGAAGTCTACAATTTTAAATTTTGGTGAAGCCCCTAGTATTCGGAAGGCCGAATTTGGGGTGCTATATACGCGTAAGTTGGGCAAGGTTGACTCCTCGCCTGAAGCGGAAAAATTCTTTAAGGACTTGAGACCTCTCGAACAGCAACCAGTTCTCGCCTTATCATGATAGTCAGTTTTTGGCTTTCTCTACTGAGGTGCTCCGGAAGAACCGGGACACAATCACAGTAGTTCTCCCGGCGCTACCTTAGCCGATATAGCGGAACGTAAGGTACCAAAACATGGGAGTTGGGCAAACCCAACTATTGACCCAAGACATGATTCGGAGCTGATGCATATAATGCTATAAGTTTGGGGTGCCGCACTGTCGAAAGTGTTCGGACTTCTCACGCCGTATTACGGGGTAAACGAAAGCCCCTAGCATACTGACCATACCAGAATGTACGGGTGCAAGTTGTCGTAAATGAACATATAAGAAAAAAGGGATGGATAATGCAATAATATACTAATGCTATGCACTGTTATTTAAATAATATGTCGAAGCGTACTGATACAAGTAGTGCAATAAGCAAAAAATAGGACTATTTGACATGTCCTATCCAAGGGCAAGCTGCGTATGGGTAGTAAAAGGCAGGTATATCGATTGTTATTAGAGACCACCTGGGGGTTCCCTTGTATGTCTTAGCTTCTTGCCTCCTTGGTTGTTCCTTCCCGTAATGTGTCCGGCAATCATACTGCCGGAAAGGGATTCCAGAGAGTAAGGTCCTGAAAGAGAAAAAATGATAAAGGTATGCAGCCCCTAGGGCGGTTAGGCCGCATTGCGGGACGTGCCCTGATCGTGCCCCGCCTATGCCCATGGTATTTTCAGTGCGTAATTATGTACGCGCGGCACGGATTTCGTTGCTTGACTGGGACTGGGACGGTTGCTGAATTTCTAGGCGAGCTCTGAATGTGCCAGGCGATCCTGTTGCAGGTTACTCTAGACTCACTTGACGGTGTTCGGGGGCTGTATTGCTGAATTGTTGGTTTGCCTTAAAAGGCTGCTTTGTGCTTCTGCTGCGAGGGCCGCGGTGTGCTCTTCCGTGCGGAGTGAGCGTTCTATGTTTCCATTGACTGTTATGACCCCCTAGGTCCTGGCTTCTTGAGCTTGAGGTATGCGTAATGCGGTAACGCACTGAATTTTGCAAATGCGGTTCGCCCGAGCAGTGTGTGATAGCCACTACGGAAGGGGACGATATCGAAGATTAACTCCTCGCTTCGGAAGTTTTCTGGAGATCCGAAGACCACTTCCAGTGTGATTGAGCCCGTGCAATGGGCCTCTACACTTGGGATGATGCCCTTAAAGGTTGTTTTGGTGGGTTTGATCCTTGAGGGATCTATACCCATTTTGCGCAATGTATCCTGATAGAGCAGGTTCAGGCTGCTACCGCCGTCCATCAGAACTCGAGTGAGGGGACATCCGTCGATGATGGGGTCTAGGACCAATGCGGCGGAGCCTCCATGATGGGTACTAGTGTGGTGGTCCCTACGATATAAGGTGATCGAACAAGAGGACCATGGGTTGAACTTTGGGGCGACGGGCTCCATCGCATAGACGTCCCTTAGTGCATGCTTCCGTTCCCTCTTGGGAATGTGGGTTGAGTATATCATGTTCACCGTCCTCACTTGTCGGGGGGAACCTCTTCTGTCCTCCCATCTTCGGCGGTCGGGGCTCCTCCTCGTCATCACTATGCAGCCCCTTGTCCTTGTTTTCGGCATTCAACTTGCCGGCCTGCTTGAACACCCAGCATTCTCTGTTGGTGTGATTGGCTGGCTTATCGAGGGTGCCGTGGATTTGACATGAGCTATCAAGTATGCGATCCAGACTGGACGGGCTCGGAGTACTTCTTTTGAATGGTTTTTTCCGCAGACCAGATCTAGAGCCTCTGAATCTGGCATTGACTGCCGTATGATCGGTGTTATCGCCGTTGTTGCGACGCTTGTGTCTGTTACTGTTGGAAATATGCCTTAGAGGCAATAATAAAAGGATTATTATTATATTTCCTTGTTCATGATAATTGTCTTTATTCATGCTATAATTGTGTTATCCGGAAATCGTAATACATGTGTGAATAATGGACACCAACATGTCCCTAGTAAGCCTCTAGTTGACTAGCTCGTTGATCAATAGATAGTCATGGTTTCCTGACTATGGGCATTGGATGTCATTGATAACGAGATCACATCATTAGGAGAATGATGTGATGGACAAGACCCAATCCTAAACATAGCACAAGATCGTATAGTTCGTTTGCTAGAGTTTTCCAATGTCAAGTATCCTTTCCTTAGACCATGAGATCGTGTAACTCCCGGATACTGTAGGAGTGCTTTGGGTGTACCAAACGTCACAACGTAACTGGGTGACTATAAAGGTATACTACGGGTATCTCTGAAAGTGTCTGTTGGGTTGACACGGATCAAGACTGGGATTTGTCACTCCGTATGACGGAGAGGTATCACTGGGCCCACTCGGTAATGCATCATCATAATGAGCTCAAAGTGACCAAGTGTCTGGTCACGGGATCATGCATTACGGTACGAGTAAAGTGACTTGCCGGTAACGAGATTGAACGAGGTATTGGGATACCGACGATCGGATCTCGGGCAAGTAACATACCGATTGACAAAGGGAATTGTATACGGGGTTGCTTGAATCCTCGACATCGTGTTTCATCCGATGAGATCATCGAGGAGCATGTGGGAGCCAACATGGGTATCCTGATCCCGCTGTTGGTTATTGGCCAGAGAGCGATCTCGGTCATGTCTACATGTCTCCCGAACCCGTAGGGTCTACACACTTAAGGTTCGGTGATGCTAGGGTTGTAGGGATATGTATATGCAGTAACCCGAATGTTGTTCGGAGTCCCGGATGAGATCTTGGACGTCACGAGGGAGTTCCAGAATGGTCTGGAGGTAAAGAATTATATATAGGAAGTGCTATTTCGGCCATCGGGACAAGTTTCGGGGTCACCGGTATTGTACCGGGACCACCGGAAGGGTCCCGAGGGTCCACCGGGTGGGGCAACCTATCCCGGAGGGCCCCATGGGCTGAAGTGGGAAGGGATCCAGCCCAAAGTGGTCTGGGGCGCCACTTCCCCCTAGGGCCCATGCGCCTAGGGTGGGGGAAACCCTAAAGGAAGAGTCCTAGGAGGGGAAGGCACCTCCTAGGTGCCTTGGGGAGGAGGGATTCCTCCCTTGGCCGCCGCCCCCCCTAGGAGATTGCATCTCCTAGGGCCGGCGGCCCCCCTAGGCCCCCTATATATAGTGGGGGAAGGGAGGGCCTCTCACCTTTGCCTTTGGTGCCTCCCTCTCCCTCACCAACACCTCCTCCTCCTCCATAGTGCTTGGCGAAGCCCTACCGGAGTACTGCAGCTCCATCACCACCACGCCGTCGTGCTGCTGCTGGAGCCATCTTCCTCAACCTCTCCTTCCCCCTTGCTGGATCAAGAAGGAGGAGACGTTATGCTGACCGTACGTGTGTTGAATGCGGAGGTGCCGTCCGTTCGGCGCTAGGATCTCCGGTGATTTGGATCACGTCGAGTACGCCTTCCTCATCCCCGTTCTTTGAACGCTTCCGCGCGTGATCTACAAAGGTATGTAGATGCAATCCGATCACTCGTTGCTAGATGAACTCCTAGATGGATCTTGGTGAAACCGTAGGAAATTTTTTGTTTTTTGCAACGTTCCCCAACAGTGGCATCATGAGCTAGGTCTATGCGTAGTTCTCTTGCACGAGTAGAACACAATTTGTTGTGGGTGTTGATGTTGTCAACTTTCTTGCCGCTACTAGTCTTATCTTGCTTCAACGGTATTGTGGGATGAAGCGGCCTGGACCAACCTTACACGTACGCTTACGTGAGACCGGTTCCACCGACTAACATGCACAAGTTGCATAAGGTGGCTGGCGGGTGTCTGTCTCTCCTACTTTAGTTGGAGCGGATTCGATGAAAAGGGTCCTTATGAAGGGTAAATAGAATTTGACAAATCACGTTGTGGCTTTCACGTAGGTAAGAAAACGTTCTTGCTAGAACCCTACTTCAGCCACGTAAAACTTGCAACAACAATTAGAGGACGTCTAACTTGTTTTTGCAGCAAGTGCTTTGTGATATGATATGGCCAAAGTTGTGATGAATTATGAATGATCTATATGTGATGTATGAGATGTTCATGCTATTGTAATAGGAATCACGACTTGCATGTCGATGAGTATGACAACCGGCAGGAGCCATAGGAGTTGTCTACATTTTTTGTATGACCTGCGTGTCATTGAGAAACGCCATGTAAATTACTTTACTTTATTGCTAAACACGTTAGCCATAGTAGTAGAAGTAATAGTTGGCGAGCAACTTCATGGAGACACGATGATGGAGATCATGATGATGGAGATCATGGTGTCATGCCGGTGACAAGATGATCATGGAGCCCCAAGATGGAGATCAAAGGAGCTATGTGATATTGGCCATATCTTGTCACTGTTATTATTTGATTGCATGTGTTGTTTATCATGTTTTTCATCTTGTTTGCTTAGAACGACGGTAGTAAATAAGATGATCCCTCATAATAATTTCAAGAAAGTGTTCCCCCTAACTGTTCACCATTGCGACAGTTAGTTGTTTTGAAGCACCACGTGATGATCGGGTGTGATAGATTCTAACGTTCACATACAACGGGTGTAAGACAGATTTACACATGCAAACACTTAGGTTCACTTGACGAGCCTAGCATGTACAGACATGGCCTCGGAACACAGAAGACCGAAAGGTCGAGCATGAGTCGTATAGAAGATACGATCAACATGAAGATGTTCACCGACGTTGACTGGTCTGTCTCACGTGATGATCGGACACGGCCTAGTTAACTCGGATCATGTTATACTTAGATTACAGGAGGGACGTCTATCTAAGTGGGAGTTCATTGAATAATTTGATTAGATGAACTTAATTATCATGAACTTAGTCTAAAATCTTTACAAATATGTCTTGTAGATCAAATGGCCAACGTAGTCCTCAACTTCAACGCGTTCCTAGAGAAAACCAAGCTGAAAGACGATGGCAACAACTACACGGACTGGGTCCGAAACCTGAGGATCATCCTCATAGCTGCCAAGAAAGATTATGTCCTACAAGCACCGCTAGGTGACGCACCTGTTCTCCCTGCAGAACAAGACGTTATGAACGCTTGGCAGGCACGTACCGATGACTACTCCCTCGTTCAGTGCGGCATGCTTTACAGCTTAGAGCCGGGGCTCCAAAAGCGTTTTGAGAGACACAGAGCATATGAGATGTTTGAAGAGCTGAAAATGGTTTTCCAAGCTCATGCCCGGGTCGAGAGATATCAAGTCTCCGACAAGTTCTTCAGCTGTAAGATGGACGAAAACAGTTCTGCCAGTGAGCACATACTCACTATGTCTGGGTTGCATAACCGCTTGACTCAGCTGGGAGTTAATCTCCCGGATGACGCGGTCATTGACAGAATCCTCCAGTCGCTTCCACCGAGCTACAAGAGCTTTGTGATGAACTTCAATATGCATGGGATGGAAAAGACCATTCCTGAAGTATTTGCAATGCTGAAATCAGCAGAGGTAGAAGTCAAAAAGGAACATCAAGTGTTGATGGTGAATAAAACCACTAAGTTCAAGAAAGGCAAGGGTAAGAAAACCTTCAAGAAGGACGGCAAGGGAGTTGCCGCGCCCGGCAAGCAAGCTGCCAAGCCAAAGAATGGACCCAAGCCCGAGACTGAGTGCTTTTATTGCAAGGAGAGTGGTCACTGGAAGCGGAACTGCCCCAAATACTTAGCGGGCAAGAAGGCCGGCAAAATGAAAGGTATATGTGATATACATGTAATTGATGTGTACCTTACCAGTACTCGTAGTAGCTCCTGGGTATTTGATACCGGTGCAGTTGCTCACATTTGTAACTCAAAGCAGGAGCTGCGGAATAAGCGGAGACTGGCGAAGGACGAGGTGACGATGCGCGTCGGGAATGGTTCCAAGGTTGATGTGATCGCCGTCGGCACGCTGCCTCTTCATTTACCAACCGGATTAGTTTTGAACCTCAATAATTGTTATTTGGTGCCAAGTTTGAGCATGAACATTGTATCAGGATCTCGTTTAATACGAGATGGCTACTCATTTAAATCCGAGAATAATGGTTGTTCTATTTATATGAGAGATATGTTTTATGGTCATGCTCCGATGGTGAATGGTTTATTCTTAATGAATCTCGAGCGTAATGCTACACATATTCATAGTGTGAATACCAAAAGATGTAAGATTGATAGTCCCACATACTTGTGGCACTGCCGCCTTGGTCACATAGGTGTCAAAGGCATGAAGAAGCTCCATGCTGATGGACTTTTAGATTCTCTTGATTACGAATCATTTGACACGTGCGAACCATGCCTCATGGGTAAAATGACCAAGACTCCGTTCTCAGGAACAATGGAGCGAGCAACCAACTTATTGGAAATCATACATACTGATGTGTGCGGTCCAATGAGTGTTGAGGCTCGCGGTGGCTATCGTTATGTTCTCACCCTCACTGATGACTTGAGTAGATATGGGTATGTCTACTTAATGAAACACAAGTTTGAGACCTTTGAAAAGTTCAAAGAATTTTAGAGTGAGGTTGAGAATCAACGTGACAGGAAATCAAGTTCCTGCGATCAGATCGTGGAGGAGAATACTTGAGTCACGAGTTTGGCAAACACTTAAGAAAATGTGGAATAGTTTCACGACTCACGCCGCCTGGAACACCTCAGCGTAATGGTGTGTCCGAACGTCGTAATCGCACTCTATTAGATATGGTGCGACCTATGATGTCTCTTGCTGATTTACCGCTATCTTTTTGGGGCTCTGCTTTAGAGACTGCCGCATTCACTTTAAATAGGGCTCTGTCGAAATCCATTGAGACGACACCGTATGAATTATGGTTTGGGAAGAAACCTAAGTTGTCGTTTCTAAAAGTTTGGGGATGCGATGCTTATGTCAAGAAACTTCAACCTGAAAAGCTCGAACCCAAGTCGGAAAAATACGTCTTCATAGGATACCCTAAAGAAACTATTGGGTATACCTTCTACCGCAGATCCGAAGGCAAGATCTTTATTGCCAAGAATGGGTCCTTTCTAGAGAAAGAGTTTCTCTCGAAAGAAGTAAGTGGGAGGAAAGTAGAACTTGATGAATTATTACCTCTTGAACCGGAAAATGGCGCAACTCAAGAAACTGTTCCTGAGGTGCCTGCACCGACTAGAGAGGAAGTTAATGATGATGATCAAGATACTTCTGATCAAGCTCCTACTGAAATTCGAAGGTCCACAAGGACACGTTCCGCACCAGAGTGGTACGGCAACCCTGTCTTGGAAATCATGTTGTTAGACAATGGTGAACCTTCGAACTATGAAGAAGCGATGGCGGGCCCAGATTCCGACAAATGGCTAGAAGCCATGAAATCCGAGATAGGATCCATGTATGAAAACGAAGTATGGACTTTGACTGACTTGCCCGTTGAGCGGCGAGCCATAGAAAATAAATGGATCTTTAAGAAGAAGACAGACGCGGATGGTAATGTGACCATCTATAAAGCTCGGCTTGTCGCTAAGGGTTATCGACAAGTTCAAGGGGTTGACTACGATGAGACTTTCTCACCGGTAGCGAAGCTAAAGTCCGTCCGAATCATGTTAGCAATTGCCGCATTCTATGATTATGAAATATGGCAAATGGACGTCAAAACGGCATTCCTTAATGGTTTCCTTAAGGAAGAATTGTATATGATGCAGCCGGAAGGTTTTGTCGATCCTAAGAATGCTAACAAGGTGTGCAAGCTCCAACGCTGGATTTATGGGCTGGTGCAAGCATCTCGGAGTTGGAACATTCGCTTTGATGAGATGATCAAAGCGTTTGGGTTTACGTAGACTTATGGAGAAGCCTGTGTTTACAAGAAAGTGAGTGGGAGCTCTGTAGCATTTCTCATATTATATGTAGATGACATACTTTTGATGGGAAATGATATAGAACTCTTGGACAACATTAAGGCCTAGTTGAATAAGAGTTTTTCAATGAAGGACCTTGGAGAAGCTGCTTATATATTAGGCATCAAGATCTATAGAGACAGATCAAGACGCCTCATAGGTCTTTCGCAAAGCACATACCTTGATAAGATATTGAAGAAGTTCAATATGGATCAGTCTAAGAAGGGGTTCTTGCCTGTGTTGCAAGGTGTGAAATTGAGCTCAGCTCAATGTCCGACCACGGCAGAAGATATAGAAGAGATGAGTGTCATCCCCTATGCCTCAGCCATAGGTTCTATTATGTATGCCATGCTGTGTACCAGACCTGATCTAAACCTTGCCGTAAGTTTGGTAGGAAGGTACCAAAGTAATCCCGGCAAGGAACACTAGACAGCGGTCAAGAATATCCTAAAGTACCTGAAAAGGACTAAGGAAATGTTTCTCGCTTATGGAGGTGACGAAGAGCTCGTCGTAAAGGGTTACGTCGACGCTAGCTTCAACACATATCTGGATGACTCAAAGTCACAAACCGGATACGTGTATATTTTGAATGGTGGGGCTGTAAGCTGGTGCAGTTGCAAGCAGAGCGTCGTGGCAGGATCTACATGTGAAGCGGAGTACATGGCAGCCTCAGAGGCAGCGCATGAAGCAATTTGGGTGAAGGAGTTCATCACTGACCTAGGAGTCATACCCAATGCGTCGGGGCCAATCAAACTCTTCCGTGACAACACTGGATCTATTGCACTTGCCAAGGACCCCAGGTTTCACAAGAAGACCTGGCACATCAAGCGTCGCTTCAACTCCATTCATGAAAATGTTCAAGATGGAGACATATATATTTGTAAAGTACATACGGACCTGAATGTAGCAGATCCATTGACTAAACCTCTCCCTAGAGCAAAACATGATCAACACCAGAATTCAATGGGTGTTCAATTCATCACAATGTAACTAGATTATTAACTCTAGTGCAAGTGGGAGACTGTTGGAAATATGCCCTAGAGGCAATAATAAAAGGATTATTATTATATTTCCTTGTTCATGATAATTGTCTTTATTCATGCTATAATTCTGTTATCCGGAAATCGTAATACATGTGTGAATAATGGACACCAACATGTCCCTAGTAAGCCTCTAGTTGACTAGCTCGTTGATCAATAGATAGTCATGGTTTCCTGACTATGGGCATTGGATGTCATTGATAACGAGATCACATCATTAGGAGAATGATGTGATGGACAAGACCCAATCCTAAACATAGCACAAGATCGTATAGTTCGTTTGCTAGAGTTTTCCAATGTCAAGTATCCTTTCCTTAGACCATGAGATCGTGTAACTCCCGGATACTGTAGGGTGCTTTGGGTGTACCAAACGTCACAACGTAACTGGGTGACTATAAAGGTATACTACGGGTATCTCCGAAAGTGTCTGTTGGGTTGACACGGATCAAGACTGGGATTTGTCACTCCGTATGACGGAGAGGTATCACTGGGCCCACTCGGTAATGCATCATCATAATGAGCTCAAAGTGACCAAGTGTCTGGTCACGGGATCATGCATTACGGTACGAGTAAAGTGACTTGCCGGTAACGAGATTGAACGAGGTATTGGGATACCGACGATCGGATCTCGGGCAAGTAACATACCGATTGACAAAGGGAATTGTATACGGGGTTGCTTGAATCCTCGACATCGTGTTTCATCCGATGAGATCATCGAGGAGCATGTGGGAGCCAACATGGGTATCCAGATCCCGCTGTTGGTTATTGGCCGGAGAGCGATCTTGGTCATGTCTACATGTCTCCCGAACCCGTAGGGTCTACACACTTAAGGTTCGGTGACGCTAGGGTTGTAGGGATATGTATATGCAATAACACGAATGTTGTTCGGAGTCCCGGATGAGATCCCGGACATCACGAGGAGTTCCAGAATGGTCCGGAGGTAAAGAATTATATATAGGAAGTGCTATTTCGGCCATCGGGACAAGTTTCGGGGTCACCGGTATTGTACCGGGACCACCGGAAGGGTCCCGGGGGTCCACCGGGTGGGGCCACCTATCCCGGAGGGCCCCATGGGCTGAAGTGGGAAGGGATCCAGCCCAAAGTGGGCTGGGGCGCCACTTCCCCCTAGGGCCCATGCGCCTAGGGTGGGGGAAACCCTAAAGGAAGAGTCCTAGGAGGGGAAGGCACCTCCTAGGTGCCTTGGGGAGGAGGGATTCCTCCCTTGGCCGCCGCCCCCCCTAGGAGATTGCATCTCCTAGGGCCGGCGCCCCCCCCTAGGCCCCCTATATATAGTGGGGGAAGGGAGGACCTCTCACCTTTTCCTTTGGTGCCTCCCTCTCCCTCTCCACCACCTCCTCCTCCTCCATAGTGCTTGGCGAAGCCCTGCCGGAGTACTGCAGCTCCATCACCACCACGCTGTCGTGCTGCTACTGGAGCCATCTTCCTCAACCTCTCCTTCCCCCTTGCTGGATCAACAAGGAGGAGACGTTACGCTGACGTACGTGTGTTGAACGCGGAGGTGCCGTCCGTTCGGCGCTAGGATCTCTGGTGATTTGGATCACGTCGAGTATGCCTTCCTCATCCCCGTTCTTTGAACGCTTCCGCGCGTGATCTACAAAGGTATGTAGATGCAATCCGATCACTCGTTGCTAGATGAACTCCTAGATGGATCTTGGTGAAACCGTAGGAAAATTTTTGTTTTCTGCAACGTTCCCCAACAGTTACGACATGGTCTGCCGTTGGCATCTTTGGTATCCAAAGTGCCCGGATTCCTTGATGTGTTGTTGCTGCGAGCCAGCCAGCTATCCTCGCCCGCACAAAAGCGGGTCATGAGTGTCGTGAGGGATGCCATACACTTCGGCTTCTCCTGGCCGAGGTGCTAAGCCAGCCACTCGTCACGGATGTTATGCTTGAATGTCGCTAAGGCCTCTGCATCCGGATAGTCGACAATTTGGTTTTTCTTAATTAGGAACTGTATCCAGAATTGCCTGGCTGATCCCCCTGGCTGCTGAGTTATGTGGCTCAAGTAATCAGCATCCGGTGGTCGCACATAAGTGCCCTGGAAGTTGTCAAGGAATGCGTCTTCCAAATCCTCCCAACTGCCGACAGAGTCTGCTGGCAAGCTATTCCGCCAATGCCGAGCTGGTCCTTTGAGTTTGAGTGGGAGGTACTTGATGGCATGCAGATCATCACCGCGAGCCATGTGGATGTGGAGGAGGAAATCCTCAATCCATACAGCGGGATCTGTTGTACCATCATACAATTCAATATTTACGGGTTTAAAACCCTCCGGGAATTCATGATCCATAACTTCATTAGTGAAGCATAGGGGTTGTGTGGCGCCACTGTGCCGGGCCATATCACGACGCAGTTCATATGAGTCTTGTCTGCTGTATTCGGCCCGGCCGGACTTACTTTTAGTGTATCCGGCGTGACGGTCATCGTCCCGCGTTGGCGCGCGGCTCTGTGACCCGTATATCGACCTTGCATGTTTTGCCCTGATTTCCAATACGTCTCACAGGTCCCGTGTGTTGCCCCGAGCCTTGGTATTTTTGTTTTAGTGGCGGTGGGGTGCAGGCTGAACTTCAGGCTGAAACGCCTCTCTGGCTCGGCCATGAGGTGGCCGGTTAGCCGCATCGTACACTGGTGATGTAGGTTTCAATGCTTCCTCCTCGAGGTGAGGTAGCAACCTGCGCTTTGGGTAACTCTTGGAGAGGCGCTCGAGTTCGTATTCCTCGGCCGCAAGGACTTCGGTCCATCTGTCTGCTAGCAAATCTTGATCAGCTCGAAGCTGTTGTTGCTTTTTCTTCAAGCTATTTGTTGTGGCTATAAACCGGCGCTTGAAGCGCTCCTGCTCGACGGGATCGTCAGGCACGATAAATTCTTCGTCGCCGAGGCTCACCTTGTCTTCGGAGAGAGGCATGTAATTGTCCTCCTCCGATTCTCCATCTGATGCCCGCTCTGGAGGGCTAGCTTGTTTACCCTCCCACTCTAAATCGTGCTGGAGGGGATTGTTGTCGTCTTCGGCACTATCCAGAGTGTTATTGTCTCTTGTTCCTGTATCACTACTTTTGCTATGGCGGGACTTAGAGCGGCGCCGCTGACGTCGGCGCTTGGGTTGCTTCTTAGGGGGGTCATCCTCCGCTGTCTCATCGCCATTGCCTTCTTGGGAGGTGTCCACCATGTATATATCATATGATGAGGTGGCGGTCCAGCGCCCTGTGGGCGGTTGAGGGAGTCCTGGATTAGGGGTTGTTCACATAGCCGGAATATACCTTCAGCCGGACTCCTGGACTATGAAGATACAAGATTAAACACTTCGTCCCATGTCCGGAAGGGACTTTCCTTGGCGTGAAAGGCAAGCTTGGCGATACGGATATGTGGATCTCCTACCATTGTAACCGACTTTGTGTAACTCTAACCCTCTCTGGTGTCTATATAAACCGGAGGGTTTTAGTCCGTAGGACAACATACACAACAACAATCAGACCATAGGCTAGCTTCTAGGGTTTAGCCTCTCCGATCTCGTCGTAGATCTACTCTTGTACTACCATATCATCAATATTAATCAAGCAGGACGTAGGGTTTTACCTCCATCGAGAGGGCCCGAACCTGGGTAAAACTTCGTGTCCCTTGCCTCCTGTTACCATCCGGCCTAGACACACAGTTCGAGACCACCTACCTGAGATCCGCCGATTTTGACACCGACAGCGGTGGTTCCTGTTCATCTCCTGCATCATCGTCCATACCATCGATGTCTTCGGAGTCGAAGTCGAGCATGTCGGTTAAATCGTCGACAGTGTCTACTAAGTGGGTGGTGGGTGGGGAGCGAATTTCTTCGTCGTCCGCATCCCATTCTAGCCGGACATAGTTCAACCAAGGTTCTCCTGACAAGGAGAGAGACCTTAATGAATTTAGCACGTCGCCAAGAGGTGAGTGCTGAAAGATATCCACGGAGGTGAACTCCATGATCGGCGCCCAATCGGATTCGATAGGCATGGACATAGGCGGCTCGGAGCCAGTGGCCGGAGACGAATCCAGTGGTTTGGCAACACGGCTCTCGTAAGGGGTGAAGTCAGTATCCGGCTCTATCGCCACTGAGAGTGCGGCCTCCATGGCGGGGTCTATCCACCCATCCTCGGATGGCGCAATTTGCTCCGTATTGAAGGCCGGAGTAGTTGCAAGTGTGATCTCCCGAACACTGTCCGACGACAGAGCTAAATCATGCTCGTCGTGATCGTGTGGCGCACCTGACATGGGCTCAAATCCATTGAAGATCAAGTCTCCGCGGATGTCGGCAGTGTAGTTTACGTTTCCAAACCTGACCTGATGGCCAGGGGCATAGCTCTCGATTTGCTCCAGATGGCCAAGCGAGTTGGCCCACAGTGCGAAGCCGCCGAATACAAAGATCTATCCAGGGAGGAAAACCTCACCCTAGACTGCATCGTCACCGATGATCGAAGGATCCATCAAGCCTTATGGTGATGGCATAGTGGAACTCTCAATGAAAGCACCAATGTCGGTATCAAAACCGGCGGATCTCGGGTAGGGGGTCCCGAACTGTGCGTCTAAGGCAGATGGTAATAGGAGGCGGGGGACAAGATGTTTACCTAGGTTCGGGCCCTCTTGATGGAGGTAATACCCTACTACCTGCTTGATTGATCTTGAAGATATGAGTATTACAAGAGTTGATCTACCACGAGATCGTAGAGGCTAAACCCTAGAAGCTAGCACATGGTATGATTGTTATTGTCCTACGGACTAAACCCTCCGGTATATATAGACACTGGAGGGGGCTAGGGTTACACAGAGTCGATTACAAGGGAGAAGATCTACATATCTGTATTGCCAAGCTTGCCTTCCACGCCAAGGAGAGTCCCATGCGGACATGGGACGAAGTCTTCAATCTTGTATCTTCATAGTCCAACAGTCCGGCCAAAGGATATAGTCCGGCTATCTGAAGACCACCTAATCCAGGACTCCCTCACTCGTCCATAGTGAAGGCTTCACACGGGCCATGTCACAGGTTAAGTGGTCCATCCCCAACCCCTCTAGTTCAAGCGCCGTCGATCTCTTTGACAACCATCCGCCAAGCGGTCAACGATTTGCAAGCTTTATAAGCCATCGAGCCCATTTTGTCATTTCCGAAGGACACGTTCTACGGCGGCGGCTTGTGATCCTCAATTTCCAAGTCAGATCTCATCGACCATGACCATGACCACGAGGAGGGCACCCACGAAGGTTCTTCCAAGGTGAAACAGCCCACCTGTGACATCAGAGAGCGCACCATGGGTCTGTGCTCTTCCAACTGGAAGGATCCCGTCCATCAAATGTGAGGCAACATTATATCAGCAAATCTTACCTTTTCTAGCTTGACAACCCGTACCCTTTGTTGTAGTAGAATTTGCCGTGTGGTGCTTTAACTGTGTCGTGTTTAATTATTTCAGTTATGCAAAAATGTATTGTTCAATAGGGCTATGTGATGTTGAAGTATGAATTGTCCACTTCAGTTTCACGAATGGCTATATTTGGTTGTTTTATTGTGAGTAGATGTCTTGTTTATGTGTATTTGGTTGTTAGGTTGGTTGGAGTGAGCATTTTTTTAGTTATCGAGCAGATGCCTTGTTTATATGTATTTGGTTCTTAGTTTGGTTGTAGTGAGCATTTGTCTAGTTGTCAAACATATGCCTTGTTTATCTGTATTTGCTTGTTAGGTTGCTTTTTTTAGCATTTGTCCATTTATCAAGCAGATGCCTTGTTTATCTGTATTTGGTAGTTAGGTTGCTTTTTAGCATTTGTCCAGTTATCAAGCAGATGCCTTGTTTATCTTTATCTGCTTGTTAGGTTGGTTGCAGTGAGCATTTGTCCAGTTTTCAAGCATATGCCACGTTTATCTGTATTTGCTTGTTAGGTTGGTTGCAGTGAGACTCTGTCTAGTTTTCAATGGCTATATTTGGTTGTTATACTAGTCATTTATGCCTTGTTTATTTTAGTCATTCACAATGTGTTGTTCATTATGTGCAAGTCGGAACTGTGCCGCTTGATTACATCAATACCAGTTTGAACGACTATATTTGGTTCCAGTTATTCCTAGTGTAGTTAACACATGCCCTTTATTTTAGTTTTACACATTTGACAAGTGTGATGTTTAAGCATTACCTACATTCTATTTATTTTCAACAATAGTAGTTTGAATTGCAATATTTGATGGTTGTTAAGCCTGCTGTAGGTAACATTGCCTTCCATTTTATATCTGCTTTAACAGCATGCTGAAACCGACACATTCAAGCTATCATTTGGAGATGATGTTGTTTACTTGTTCTATATTTGTTTGATGTTAAGGTTGTTGTACTTATCATGCCTTTCCACTACTTATGCAGGACAACATTGGGAGTGGCCACCATTTTCCGCCGAGTTTAGCTTCATCCCTCGGCTTGTACTCCCCCCATTGTTCCATAATGTAGTGCATATAGATCCAGGCCTGGACACTTGTTAGCTTCTAATATTGACTTGTTTCTTGTAGGTACATATGCCCTTGGCAAGGATCCATGCATCGACCTTTTTTTGCGTATGGGGCAATGAGATATTCATGAACAAGTATCAAGTGAGGAAACTGATAAGGATTATTAGCAAAAAGATATGAATGGTGGCAAGCAAATTATTTGTTTATGCTCTATCCAACACAACAGTGAGCTATAGGATGGTAACTACAAACTCTGCAGCCTCGTCTTTTTACGGCCCATAATGAGTTGTTAGACAACAATGTCTGAATCTTTTTCGTTCCCAGTGGTTCCCGAAGTTGTTCACTCAAGATTACCTCAAAAAGTACATGATTGGTGGACACACAATGAAGGTCAAAGTATTTCATCCAGACTATAATGAGCATCAAGAAGTCGTAATGAATACAGTGAAGTATGGACGGGAAGCCATCACAAGGGGTTGGCCTAGAATCGTGCGCGCATTACGTATGGAGGAGGGCACAATATGGGCATTCCGCTTCACCTTCTCCAGCAACCAGAATGTCTTTCGCCTCTCTCTTTACAGTCTTTAGTACAACTGTGGCTCATCATTCTTTACTTGGTGCTTTTGTAGTTCATTATATGTACATGTGCATCAAATTATGCATTCCTGGTTGAATCTATATTTTTAATAAACATGGTTGGATATGAAATAAGTGATTGCCTACTTTCAAATTCAAAACATGTGATTTTCAAATTAGGGATTACACTGCACATGGTTTGCGAAAGCGAAACGTCTGCGATAGATGTGGAGATCAGAAACGTTTCTAGGATCCACTACATGGGCGATCAATATCCACTGCAGACACGACATCCTCTTGAAAAGTGTTTGCATTATCCCACCTTGCACAAACGTTTACCACATAAAAACTGTGTGTGATGGACAACCTTTGCCGCACAGTTTCTTCCATGCACCGTATATGATGCATTCAATAACGCAAATGATAAAATTGTTAATATCATGTGCAATGGCAACGCTATCACAAACGATTTAACAGGGAAAATTGTGTGTGATGTACCTGTGAACGAAAACGTTTTCCTTGTAGCGACTGTGCGGGATGCACATACGAACGGAAACGTTTAGCGGGGACTGACTATGTGGGATGTACTTTCGAACGGAAACAATTACGCCTATATAATTATATTTTTTAGCTCTACTGTACGTATTTCTGTATTTGAGCGCTCGCCGGTCGCACATGAACTCATTTTGCCGAGTGTGTGTGCTAGGAGGGCATATCCTCGACAGTTTCTGGGTCGTGTGGGAAGGACCCCCTATCGCCGCCGCTCACTAGGCGACAGTTCCAACTGCCGTCGCGGAAAGGGGTTTAAAACCATTTGTATAGCACTGGCGCGTACTAGTGATGGTGTTGAATATTGTGTATATGATGTCTAAACTATGCAATGCAAGACACCATATGCATGATATGAGCAGTATAACCATGCCAAGTTAGAACATACACTTGGGGGAATAGGACTGGTCATCTATCTCTGAATCCATCTCTGAGGAGCTATCGGGACCCAACAAGAGATCTGTTTCGACATGTAGCACTCTATGCTCTGAAGGCCTTGTTTTCACTCCAGATTTTTCCATCACCCACTCAAATGGCCGATCACAAGAAGTGTAGTTTAATGTACAAACATTGACGACAAATGGAAATGTAATGAAGAAAAGGATGGGAAAGATATCATTCAAATATATCATGCCTGGTTAAACAGGATGGCATTGCACATTTCACATATATTATGGCTGGCTAAAAGACATGAGACTACATAATCCCCATATATGTGTTGGAAATATGCCCTAGAGGCAATAATAAAAGTATTATTATTATATTTCCTTGTTCATGATAATTGTCTTTTATTCATGCTATAACTGTATTATCCGGAAATCGTAATACACGTGTGAATACATAGACCACAATATGTCCCTAGTGAGCCTCTAGTTGACTAGCTCGTTGTGATCAACAGATAGTCATGGTTTCCTGGCTATGGACATTGGATGTCGTTGATAACGGGATCACATCATTAGGAGAATGATGTGATGGACAAGACCCAATCCTAAGACTAGCACAAAAGATCGAGTAGTTCATTTGCTAGAGCTTTGCCTATGTCAAGTATCTCTTCCTTTGACCATGAGATCGTGTAACTCCTGGATACCGTAGGAGTGCTTTGGGTGTATCAAACGTCACAACGTAACTGGGTGACTATAAAGGTGCACTACAGGTATCTCCGAAAGTATCTATTGTTTTATGCGGATCGAGACTGGGATTTGTCACTCCGTGTAAACGGAGAGGTATCTCTGGGCCCACTCGGTAGGACATCATCATATGCGCAATGTGACCAAGGATTTGATCACGGGATGATGTGTTACGGAACGAGTAAAGTGACTTGCCGATAACGAGATTGAACAAGGTATTGGATACCGACGATCGAATCTCGGGCAAGTAAAATACCGCTAGACAAAGGGAATTGAATACGGGATTGATTAAGTCCTTGACATCGTGGTTCATCCGATGAGATCATCGTGGAACATGTGGGAGCCATCATGGGTATCCAGATCCCGCTGTTGGTTATTGACCAGAGAACGTCTCGGTCATGTCTGCATGTCTCCCGAACCCGTAGGGTCTACACACTTAAGGTTCGATGACGCTAGGGTTATAAAGGAAGCTTGTATGTGGTTACCGAATGTTGTTCGGAGTCCCGGATGAGATCCCGGACGTCACGAGGAGTTCCGGAATGGTCCGGAGGTAAAGATTTATATATAGGAAGTCCTGTTTCGGCCATCGGGACAAGTTTCGGGGTCATCGGTATTGTACCGGGACCACCGGAAGGGTCCCGGGGGCCCACCGGGTGGGGCCACCTGCCCCGGGGGGGCACATGGGCTGTAGGGGGTGCGCCTTGGCCTACATGGGCCAAGGGCACCAGCCCCAAGAGGCCCATGCGCAAGGAAACTTGGGGAGGGAAGAGTCCTCAAGGGGGAAGGCACCTCCGAGGTGCCTTGGGGAGGATGGACTCCTCCCCATCCTTAGCCGCACCCCCTTCCTTGGAGGAGGGGGCAAGGCTGCGCCCTCCCCCTCTCCCTTGGCCCTATATATAGTGGGGAAAAGGAGGAGCAATCAGACCTAAGGCCTTTGGTTGCCTCCCTCTCCCTCCCGTGACACATCTCCTCTCCCGTAGGTGCTTGGCGAAGCCCTGCAGGATTGCCACGCTCCTCCACCACCACCACGCCGTTGTGCTGCTGTTGGATGGAGTCTTCCTCAACCTCTCCCTCTCTCCTTGCTGGATCAAGGCATGGGAGACGTCACCGGGCTGTACGTGTGTTGAACGCGGAGGTGCCGTCCGTTCGGCACTTGATCATCGGTGATCTGAATCACGACGAGTACGACTCCATCAACCCCGTTCACTTGAACGCTTCCGCTTAGCGATCTACAAGGGTATGTAGATGCAAACTCTCCTCTTCCTTTCTACTCGTTGCTGGTCTCCCCATAGATAGATCTTGGTGATTCGTAGGAAAATTTTTGAATTTCTGCTACGTTCCCCAACAGTGGCATCATGAGCTAGGTCTATTGCGTAGATTCTTTGCACGAGTAGAACACAAAGTAGTTGTGGGCGTTGATGTTGTTCAATATGCTTACCGTTACTAGTCCAATCTTGTTTCGACGGTATTGTGGGATGAAGCGGCCCGGACCGACCTTACACGTACTCTTACGTGAGACAGGTTCCACCGATTGACATGCACTTGGTGCATAAGGTGGCTAGCGGGTGCCAGTCTCTCCCACTTTAGTCGTAACGGATTCGATGAAAAGGGTCCTTATGAAGGGTAAATAGCAATTGGCATATCACGTTGTGGTTTTGCGTAGGTAAGAAACGTTCTTGCTAGAAACCCATAGCAGCCACGTAAAACATGCAAACAACAATTAGAGGACGTCTAACTTGTTTTTGCAGGGTATGCTATGTGATGTGATATGGCCAAAAGGATGTGATGAATGATATATGTGATGTATGAGATTGATCATGTTCTTGTAATAGGATTCACGACTTGCATGTCGATGAGTATGACAACCGGCAGGAGCCATAGGAGTTGTCTTTATTTATTGTATGACCTGCGTGTCATTGAAGAACGCCATGTAAACTACTTTACTTTATTGCTAAACGCGTTAGTCATAGAAGTAGAAGTAGTCGTTGGCGTGACAACTTCATGAAGACACGATGATGGAGATCATGATGATGGAGATCATGGTGTCATGCCGGTGACAAGATGATCATGGAGCCCCGAAGATGAAGATCAAAGGAGCCATATGATATTGGCCATATCATGTCACTACTCTATTTGATTGCATGTGATGTTTATCATGTTTATCCATCTTGTTTGCTTAGAACGACGGTAGTAAATAAGATGATCCCTTACAACAATTTCAAGAAGTGTTCTCCCCTAATTGTGCACCGTTGCTACAGTTCGTCGCTTCTAAGCACCACGTGATGATCGGGTGTGATGGATTCTTACGTTCACATACAACGGGTGTAAGACAGTTTTACACAGCGAAAACACTTAGGGTTAACTTGACGAGCCTAGCATGTATAGACATGGCCTCGGAACACGGAGACCGAAAGGTCGAGCATGAGTCGTATAGTAGATACGATCAACATGAAGATGTTCACTGATGATGACTAGTCCGTCTCACGTGATGATCGGACACGGCCTAGTTGACTCGGATCATGTAATCACTTAGATGACCAGAGGGATGTCTATCTGAGTGGGAGTTCATAAGATGAACTTAATTATCCTGAACATAGTCAAAAGACCTTTTGCAAATTATGTCGTAGCTCGCGCTTTAGTTCTACTGTTTTAGATATGTTCCTAGAGAAAATATAGTTGAAAGTTGATAGTAGCGATTATGCGAACAGTAGAAAGCTTATGTCCTTAATGCACTGCTCAGTGTGCTGAACCCCAAACGTCGTTTGTGGATGTTTCGAACATCGAACATACATGTTTTGATAACTACGTGATAGTTCAGTTAAATGGTTTAAGTAGAGGCACCAAAGACGTTTTCGAAACATCGCGGAACATATGAGATGTTTCGAGGGCTGAAATTGGGATTTCAGGCTCGTGCTCACGTCAAGAGGTATAAGACCTCCGACGATTCTCTTAGCCTGCAAACTAAGGGAGAAAATCTCAATCGTTGAGCTTGTGCTCAGATTGTCTGAGTGCAACAATCACTTGAATTGAGTGGGAGTTGATCTTCCAAATGAGATAGTGATGTTTCTCCAAAGTCATTGCCACCGAGCTGCTAGAGCTTCGTGATGAACTATAACATATCAGGGATAAATAAGATGATCCTTGAGGTATTCATGATGTTTGACACCGCGAAAGTAGAAATCAAGAAGGAGCATCAATTGTTGATGGTTGGTGAAACCACTAGTTTCAAGAAGGGCAAGGGCAAGAAGGGATACTTCATGAAACGGCAAATCAGCTGCTGCTCCAGTGAAGAAACCCAAGGTTGAACCCAAACCCGAGACTAAGTGCTTCTGTAATAAGGGGAACAGTCACTAGAGCAGAATTACCCTACATACTTGGTAGATGAGAAGGCTGGCAAGGTCGATAGAAGTATATTGGATATACATTATGTTAATGTGTACTTTACTAGTACTCCTAGTAGCACCAGGGTATAAGATACCGGTTCGGTTGCTAAGTGTTAGTAACTCGAAATAAAAGCTACGGCATAAACGGAGACTAGCTAAAGGTGAGCTGACGATATGTGTTGGAAGTATTTCCAATGTTGATATGATCAAGCATCGCACGCTCCCTCTACCATCGAGATTTGGTGTTTGCGTTGAGCATAGACATGATTGGATTATGTCTATCGCAATACGGTTATTCATTTAAAGAGAATAATGGTTACTCTATTTATTTGAATAATACCTTCAATGGTCTTGCACCTAAAATGAATGGTTCATTGAAATCTCGATCATAGTGATACACATGTTCATGCCAAAAGATAGTAATGATAGTACCACCTATTTGTGGCACTGCCACGTAAGTCATATCGGTATAAAATGCATGAAGAAGCTCCATGTTGATGGATCTTTGGACTCACTCATTTTTGAAAAGTTTGAGACATGCGAACCATGTCTATTGGTATATATGCATGAAGAAACTCCATGCAAATGGACCGTTTGAACTCACTTGATTTTGAATCACTTGAGATATGCAAATCATACCACATGGGCAAGATGACTGAAAAGCCTCGATTTCAGTAAGATGGAACAAGATAGCAACTTGTTGGAAGTAACACATTTTGATGTGTGTAGTCCAATGAGTGCTGAGGCATGCAGTGAATATCGGTATGTTCTTACTTCACAGATGATTCGAGTAGATGTTGAGAATATTTACTTGATGAAACACAAGTCTGAATTATTGAATGGTTCAAGTAATTTCAGAGTGAAGTAGAAAATCATTGTGACAAGAGGATAAAATGTCTATGATATGATCATAGAGATGAATATCTGAGTTACGAGTTTTGGCACACAATTAAGACATTGTGGAAATTGTTTCGCAATAAATACCGCCTGGAACACCATGGTGTGATGGTGTGTCCGAACATCATAACTGCACCCTATTGGATATGATGCATACCATGATGTCTCTTATCGAATTACCACTATTGTTCATGGGTTAGGCATTAGAGACAACCACATTCACTTTAAATAGGGCACCACATAATTCCGATGAGATGACACCGTATGAATTTTGGTTTAGAGAAACCTAAGTTGTCGTTTCTTAAAAGTTTGGGGCTGCGACGCTTATATGGAAAAGTTTCAGGTTGATAAGCTCGAACCCAAAGCGGATAAAAATGCATCTTCATAGGAAACCCAAAACAGTTGGGTATACCTCCTAATTCAGATCCGAAAGCAATATGGATTGTTTCTAGAATCGGGTCCTTTCTCGAGGAAAGGTTTCTCTCGAAAGAGTTGAGTGGGAGGATGGTGGAGACTTGATGAGGTTATTGAACCGTCTCTTCAACTAGTGTGTGGCAGGGCACAGGAAGTTGTTCCTGTGGCACCTACACCAATTGAAGTGGAAGCTTATGATATTGATCATGAAACTTCGGATCAAGTCACTACCAAACCTCGTAGGACGACAAGGACACGTACTACTTCGGAGTGGTAAGGTGATCCTGTCTTGAAGGTCATGTTGCTAGACAACAATGAACCTACGAGCTATGGAGAAGCGATGGTGGGCCCGAATTCCGACAAATGGTTAGAAGCCATGAAATCCGAGATAGGATCCATATATCAGAACAAAGCATGGACTTTGATGGACTTGCTCGATGATCGGCAATCCATTGAGATAAATGGATCTTTTAAGAAGAAGACGGACGTGGATGGTAATGTCACCATCTATGAAGCTCGACTTGTGGCGAAGTGTTTTCCGACAAGTTCAAGGAGTTGACTACGATGAGATTTTCTCACTCGTAGCGATGCTTAAAGTCCGTCGGAATCATGTTAGCATTAGCTGCATTTACGAAATCTGGCAGATGGATGTCAAGACAAGTTTCCTTACTAGTTTTCGTAAGGAAAGGTTGTATGCAATACAATCAGAAAAGTTTTGTCGATCCTAAGGATGCTAAAAGGTATGCTAGCTCCAGCGATCCTTTTAAGGACTGGAGTAAGCATCTCGGAGTTGGAATGTACGCTTTGATGAGATGATCAAAGATTTTGGATTTATACAAAGTTTATAAGAAACTTGTATTTCCAAAGAAGTGAGTGGGAGCACTATAGAATTTCTGATGAGTATATGTTGTTGACATATTGTTGATCAGAAATGATGTAGAATTTCTAGAAAGCATATAGGGTTATTTGAAAGGTGTTTTCAATAGAAAACCTGGATCAAGCTACTTGAACATTGAGCATCAAGATCAATAAGATAGATCAAAATGCTTAATAATACTTTCAAATGAGCACATACCTTGACATGATCTTGAAGGTGTTCAAGATGGACCAGTCAAAGAAGGAGTTCTTGCCTGAGTTGTAAGGTATAAAGCTCGACCATGGCAGAATAGAGAGAAAGGACGAAGGTCGTCCCCTATGCTTTAGACGTAGGCTCTTCAGTATGCTATGCTGTGTACCGCACCTGAAGTGTGCCTTGCCATGAGACAGTCAAGGGGTACAAGAGTGATCCAAGAATGGCTCAAAGGACAGCGGTCAAAGTTATCCTTAGTAACTAGTGGACTAAGGAATTTTCTCGATTATGGAGGTGGTAAAAGAGTTCGTCGTAAAAGTTACGACGATGCAAGCTTGACACCTATCCGGATAGCTCTGAGTAGAGAGACCGGATACATATAATGGAGCAATAATTTAGGATAGCTCCAAGTAGAACAGTTGTTTGGAATAGCTCCAAATAGAGCGTGGTAGCTGCATCTAGGAGATGACATAGAGATTTGTAAAGCACACATGGATCTGAAAGGTTCAGACCCGTTGACTAAAACCTCTCTCACAAGCAACATGATCAAACATAAAACTCATTGAGTGTTAATCACATAGTGATGTGAACTAGACTACTGACTCTAGTAAACTCTTGGGTATTAGTCACATGGCGATGTGACCTGTGAGTGTTAATCACATGGCGATGTGAACTAGATTATTGACTCTAGTGCAACTGGGAGACTGTTGGAAATATGCCCTAGAGGCAATAATAAAAGTATTATTATTATATTTCCTTGTTCATGATAATTGTCTTTTATTCATGCTATAACTGTATTATCCGGAAATCGTAATACACGTGTGAATACATAGACCACAATATGTCCCTAGTGAGCCTCTAGTTGACTAGCTCGTTGTGATCAACAGATAGTCATGGTTTCCTGGCTATGGACATTGGATGTCGTTGATAACGGGATCACATCATTAGGAGAATGATGTGATGGACAAGACCCAATCCTAAGACTAGCACAAAAGATCGAGTAGTTCATTTGCTAGAGCTTTGCCTATGTCAAGTATCTCTTCCTTTGACCATGAGATCGTGTAACTCCTGGATACCGTAGGAGTGCTTTGGGTGTATCAAACGTCACAACGTAACTGGGTGACTATAAAGGTGCACTACAGGTATCTCCGAAAGTATCTATTGTTTTATGCGGATCGAGACTGGGATTTGTCACTCCGTGTAAACGGAGAGGTATCTCTGGGCCCACTCGGTAGGACATCATCATATGCGCAATGTGACCAAGGATTTGATCACGGGATGATGTGTTACGGAACGAGTAAAGTGACTTGCCGATAACGAGATTGAACAAGGTATTGGATACCGACGATCGAATCTCGGGCAAGTAAAATACCGCTAGACAAAGGGAATTGAATACGGGATTGATTAAGTCCTTGACATCGTGGTTCATCCGATGAGATCATCGTGGAACATGTGGGAGCCATCATGGGTATCCAGATCCCGCTGTTGGTTATTGACCAGAGAACGTCTCGGTCATGTCTGCATGTCTCCCGAACCCGTAGGGTCTACACACTTAAGGTTCGATGACGCTAGGGTTATAAAGGAAGCTTGTATGTGGTTACCGAATGTTGTTCGGAGTCCCGGATGAGATCCCGGACGTCACGAGGAGTTCCGGAATGGTCCGGAGGTAAAGATTTATATATAGGAAGTCCTGTTTCGGCCATCGGGACAAGTTTCGGGGTCATCGGTATTGTACCGGGACCACCGGAAGGGTCCCGGGGGCCCACCGGGTGGGGCCACCTGCCTCGGGGGGCCACATGGGCTGTAGGGGGTGCGCCTTGGCCTACATGGGCCAAGGGCACCAGCCCCAAGAGGCCCATGCGCAAGGAAACTTGGGGAGGGAAGAGTCCTCAAGGGGGAAGGCACCTCCGAGGTGCCTTGGGGAGGATGGACTCCTCCCCATCCTTAGCCGCACCCCCTTCCTTGGAGGAGGGGGCAAGGCTGCGCCCTCCCCCTCTCCCTTGGCCCTATATATAGTGGGGAAAAGGAGGAGCAATCAGACCTAAGGCCTTTGGTTGCCTCCCTCTCCCTCCCGTGACACATCTCCTCTCCCGTAGGTGCTTGGCGAAGCCCTGCAGGATTGCCACGCTCCTCCACCACCACCACGCCGTTGTGCTGCTGTTGGATGGAGTCTTCCTCAACCTCTCCCTCTCTCCTTGCTGGATCAAGGCATGGGAGACGTCACCGGGCTGTACGTGTGTTGAACGCGGAGGTGCCGTCCGTTCGGCACTTGATCATCGGTGATCTGAATCACGACGTGTACGACTCCATCAACCCCGTTCACTTGAACGCTTCCGCTTAGCGATCTACAAGGGTATGTAGATGCAAACTCTCCTCTTCCTTTCTACTCGTTGCTGGTCTCTCCATAGATAGATCTTGGTGATTCGTAGGAAAATTTTTGGATTTCTGCTACGTTCCCCAACAATATGATATAGAAACTAAACAGGTGGCATTACAGAACAGGTGGTAAATAGGAGAGGTCAGCCGCGTTCGAATCCGCCTTAGAACAGATATCTTCCTATGCATTACAATCTGGAGAGGGGGGAGGGTGTTCCATTGAACCAACCATGGAGCGATGTTTGAATGACATTGTATTGCCGCGCAAAACTCTTCTCTTGTTCTCTACATGTTCAGCATGATTGTGTACAATATCTGACATGGATACGGAAAAATATACTGAGATTAAGGAGAGCATGCAAAAATCTAGAGTGATGGTAACAACCAGTGGATGGATCCAAAAATAATGATAGCAGGAAGATGATTGCTTTAATGATGATTGCTTTACTATTTGTTTCCAACCCAAGATGAACAACATAGGCATACCCTAGGTGAACTAGATATTAGTCAGAGATACTATTCATTGCTGCCTCGATATGTGCCCCACAACTAATTTAGAACTCAAGTTTGAACATTAATTTGGAGCTGACTTGGAGTCTAAGAGGTGAATAGGATGATAAAGTAGCAGGAAATATTAATGAATGCATAACATAAGCAGAAACAAAAGAGTGCGACCTCTCTTATGGACCCATGTACTGATACGTCTCCAACGTATCTATAATTTTTGACTGTTCCATGCTATTATATTATCAATCCTGGATGTTTTATAATCATTTTATAGTCATTCTACATCATTTTTTGTACTAACCTATTGACACAGTGTCGAGTGCCAGTTGCTGTTTTTTGCATGTTTTTTACATCGCATGTAATCAATACCAAAAGGAGTCCAAATGTAGTGAAACTTTTTCTGGATATTTTTTGGACCAGAAGACATCCAATGGGCCGGAGAAGCGCCTGGGGGTGCTCCGAGGGGAGCACAACCCACCAGGGCACGCCAAGAAGCCCAGGCGCGCCCTGGTGGGTTGTGCCCACCTCGGGTGCCCCTCGAACCGCCTCTTTGCTCTATAAAGACCCCAATATTCCAGAAACCCTAGGGGACTTGACGAAAATCAATTCCAGCCGCCGCAAGTTCTAGAACCACCAGATCCAATCTAGACACCATCATAGAGGGGTTCACCACTTCCGTTGGTGCCTCTCCAATGATGCGTGAGTAGTTCTTTGTAGACCTTCGGGTCTGTAGTTAGTATCTAGATGGTTCCTCTCTCTCGTTTGAGTCTCAATACAATGGTCTCCTGGAGATCCATATGATGTAATTCTTTTGTAGTGTCTTTGCTGGGATCCGATGAACTTTGAGTTTATGATCAGATCTATCTGTTTTTATCCATGAAAGTTATTTGAGTTTCTTTGATCTCTTATATGCATGATTGCGTATAGTCTTGTATTTCTTCTCCAATTTTTGGGTCTGTAGTGGGTTCGATCTTACGATGCATGATCCTAGTGACAGAAGGGGAACCGACACGTATGCATTGTTGCTATTAAGGATAAAACGATGGGGTCTAGTTCTACATAAATAGATCTTGTCTACATCATGTCATTGTTATTATTACATTACTCCATTTCTCCATGAACTTAATACACTTGATGCATGATGGAGAGCGGTCGATGTGTGGAGTAATAGTAGCAGGCAGGAGTCGACCGGTCTACTAATCTTGGACGTCATGCCTATATAATGATCATTGCCTGGATCATCATGATTATTTGAAGTTCTATCAATTTCCCAACAATAATTTGTTCACCCACCATTTTCTATTTTTCTTGAGAGAATCCACTAGTGAAAACTACGGCCCCCGAGTCTTTCTCATATTATTTGCCTATGCGATCTATTTTATTTGCCTTTTATTTTCGGATCTATTAAACCAAAAATACAAAAATACCTTGCTGCAATTTATTTTATTTGGCATTCGATCTATCAATATTTTCAACTTTCTCATGTCCGTTTGCCAATTTCTAGCACTGTTACACGAAAGGGATTGACAACCCCTTTTACACGTCGGGTTGCGAGTATTTGTTATTTGTGTGCAGGTGTTGTTTACGTAGTGTTGCTTGGTTCTCCTACTGTGTCGATAACCTTGGTCTCATCATTGAGGGAAAAACCTACCATCGCCATGCTGCATTATCCCTTCCTCTTTGGGAAAATACCGACGTAGTTCTAGCAGACATCAAAAGGAATTTCTAGCACCGTTGCTGGGGAGGATCATGTACATCTACCAGGTTCCTAATCACAAATCTCATCTGCTCGCAATTTACATTATTTGCCATTTCCTCTCGTTTTGCTCTCCCCTACTTCACAAAATTTGCTGTTTTATTCGCCCTCTTTGTCGTTCGCCATTTTCTTGCCGGATCTATCCGTGTTCTTGCCTTTTAGTCATAATGACTATCATCCCTACTCCTCCTTTGTCACCAGATTTTGAAGTTCTTCACTTCAAGCAAAGACAAGAAGAAAATTTGAAAGATGCTTGGTATAGGCATCTTATCGTATTTGCAATTTAAAGGGGGATGCTAAGATCTTGCTTTGTAATTTTTACATAGGGTTGGGTTTGCATCACAGACAACTCCTAGATTTTGCCGCTAAAGGGAATTTTATTGAGCTTGATGCTAGTGCTGCCTTGAAATTTTAGAAGGAATTTTGGGGGTTCCACCTCAAAAGGAGGGGTTTTCTTTCATCCCAGAGGGAGTTCAAATGTTAGATAAACTTGGTGATTTACATAAACATATGTTTGAAATACAGAAATATAATGAACCCCTCAAACATCTCAATGGTATTATCAATCGCATGAATACCTTAACTACTCTTTGTAACAAGCGATTGGATATTTTGGATCTAAAGATGGTTTCTTTTCCTGAGAATTTAGGGAAGCCTAAAGTGCCTCCCGGGTTTAAGAAAACCCTTACAAAAGTTGCCAAAAGTACAGATGACAAAACTTAGATCTTTGCTCTATGCCTAGCTAAGGGCGTGAAACTATAGCGCTTGTTGGGAGGCAATCCAATGAACAAAATTTATTTTTGCTTTTTGCTTTCCATTCTTGAGTGTTAGAAAAATTATGCTACTATTATGATTGTGTTTTTGTGTTTTAATTAGTGTATGTGCCAAGTAAATCCTTTAGGATCTTCTTGGGTGATAGTTGTTTGATCTTGCTGAAAAACAGAAACTTTCACGCTCACGAAAACAATTCTGATTTTTAACCAGAGTGTGATAAAATACCAATTCTTTTTACAGAAAATTAATATACAAATTGCCCAGGTTTTCCTACGTTATCAAGATTTTTGGTGTTACAGAAGTAGTCTGAATATCCAGATTGCTACGGACTGTTCAGTTTTCAACAGATTCTGTTTTCTTTGCGTTGTGTGCTTGTTTTGACAATTCTATGGTTTTCTTTGATGAGTTTCTGCCATAGAAAAGTTGGAATACAGTAGATATAACGCAAGAATAAAATGTGAATTGCTTTGCAACATCACTTATAGTAGTGATTTATTTTCTTATACTAACGGATCTCACAAAGGTTTTGTTGAGTTTTGTGTGATTGAATGTTTTCATGTTTTGGGTTATCTTAATAAGGAGTAAGAAGAGCCTAAGCTTGGGGATGCCCATGGCATCCCAAGTTATTATACAAAGAGAGCAAGCAACTAAGCTTGGGGATGCCCCGAGTGGCATCCCCTCTTTCTTCTAACGACCATCTGTATTTTACTCGAAACTCTATTTTTATTCGTCACATACTATGTGTTTTGCTTGGAGCGTTTTGTATGGTATGAGACTTTGCTTTGTTTTGCTTTGTGTTTTTAGTCTTGATTCCTTGCAGGAAACAACTATCTGAGAGAGCTAAAATAATGCCATGACTTGTTAGAATTGCTCTCTATGCTTCAATTAAATTTTTATGAGCTATGGATTTGCTTTGGTGCTTCACTTATATCTTTTTGAGCACGGTGTGCATTAGTATTTTTAAAGAAATGCTCTATTGCTTCACTTAGATTTATTTGAGAGTTAGGAAAATTGTCACACCCTAGCTAGTTCAAGCATTAGAGTGTGCATCATGTTTAAATTTCTCTTAAATTTGAAATGGGGATGACAGAACCCCCAGCACCCCCCTCGAACAACTAGGGTTTACTAAAAACTTTTTCAATGAACCTGAAATGCCCTTCTAAAAAGCCCACCCTTTTTGTTTTGGGTTGAAACCTTTGACAAAAATGGTGCACATTTTTCTAGGACATCTTAAGGTCATTGGATTAATTCTTATAGTATTTGCATTTGGGCATTTAAATGCTATAAAATATTTTAAACGCTCGAATAATCATAAACTAAAATGTTTGTTGTTGGATATATTCTAAGCAGTAGCCATGATTAATTTTATGATTTTTGGAAATGCCCTGGCATTTTTAATAAAGCCCTGAAGTTACAGAAATAATAGAATAATTGAAAAACAGAAAAGGAGAGAGAGAGAACAGAGACTTACCTGGCGCAGCCCACCTAGCCCACCAGCTCGGCCCAGTCCACTGGCTCCTGCCAGTCATCCTCCTCCTCTCGCCAGGAGGACGAGAAGCGCGTGGCCGGCACCCGCGGCCACACGCCGGCCACCTCCTGCTTCCGCCGATGCCCTGGACGCATCTACGAGTGCCACGCCGACCCCCTGGACCCCTCGACCGCTCCACTCTCCCCCCTGTCTCGCCTCTCTCGCTCTCTCCCCCGAAGCAGGGCGCAGCCGTCGCCGCCGACAAGCACCACCGCAGCCACCACCGTCCACTCATTGCCTCGCCATGCCAAGAAGTTCCGCCGTCGTCCACTGCTTCGCCTCGACCCATCCTCGAGCGCTCGCTCGCCCCGGAGACGCTGCACCGAGCTCGTCTTCAACCTCGGTCACCGGAGATCCCCCTCGCCGCCCCGCTCGCTCCAGCTCTTCCCCGAGCTCGCCTTTCGCTCCCCTGCAACCGCAGTGAGCTACTGACCCATCTCCCCCTCTCCGTTCTAGCTCTCGTGCACCGCACGCACCGCCGCGAGTTCGCCCGCACGCCCCGCCGCCTGTGCTCGACGCCGACGAGTCTCCGGCCATCTAATGGTCCGGCCGTCGTGCCCAGCTTCCTTCCCACGCCGCGTAGAGCACGTACGTGCCCCGCTTGAGCCTCCACGACCGTCACAAGGACGACCCCGACCTCACCCGAGCCCCGGCGACCGCCAAGGTCGACGCCGGCGATGACTCTGGCCACCCCAGGCCCAACCACCCATACCACTCGACGCGGACGAGTGCCCGCGTCACTTAGATGCCCTCCGCCGGCCATTTGGCCGCCGGAGGAAGAAACCCGCACCCCTCTGCCGTCCCTGGCCTTGCCGGCGACGAGCCTCGGGTCAACTCCGGCGAGTTTGACCCGGGTTGACCCCAGTTTGAATTCCCCTGACTCACTGACGTGTGGGCCCGAGGCCACTAATTAAACTAGATTAGTATTAGTTTAACACTAACTAAATTTAGTTAGTTACTTGACACTGACAGATGGGACCCACAGGTCAGGGTTGACCTGGACCGTCTCAGTTGACCGCTGACGTCACACTAACGTCAGGCTGACGCAGTAAATCCTTTTCTGGATTTATTCTTTAATAGAATATTCCAGAAAATAGCCAAAACTTCTAAAAATCATTGAAAATCAACCATAGCTCCAAATCAAACAATTTATATATGAAAAATGATCAGAAAAATTCAATCTACCCATCTGTAATGGTTTCATGCATGACAAAACAAGTTAACCTTGTTGTTTAAGCAAAATAAGATAATGCACTAATAAGGCTATGTTAAATGAGCTAACATTTGAATCTTTGATTCAAATGAGTTCATTCCTTTCTGTTTTAGCTTGCATTAGGCCAAGACACTTTCATTTTGCCATGTCATAGCATGCATCATATTGTTGCATATTGCCATGTGTTGATTACATTCGGTGTGTCTTTCGTGGTAGGTTCTGACTCCGATGATAACCCCGAGTATCCGTCTGAAGGGCAGTACCCTACTACTACTACATCAGGCAAGCAACCCATTGATCATTTCGATACAAACTCATGTTCTCGCTTCTGCTCTTGTTTACTGCATTAAGAGAACGCGATTCAAACTCATGTGTGCTACGGTAGTTGAACACTTTCCTCTGCATGACTTGTCATTGCCATAGTAACTAGATGAAACCCACTAGCATGTGTAGGAGTTGATTGAGCCATGTATGTGTTTCCTACCTTGCCATGCCTGCTATGCTTAGAGTTGTGTCAGGTCTGGTTCATCTGGGTGATGGGCTAGAGTGAAATGTTTATGTCGGTAATGTGAGGGATGTGTTGGACATGATTTGGTAAAGGTATCGATGAGAGGCCATGTAGGAGTACATGGTGGGTTGTTTCATTGAGGCCGTCCATAAGAACTGAGATCTGTATGTGTGATTTAAGATTCAGTTACTACCATACATTGGGCCCGAAACTAATGGACCCTCTTGGCTTCTTATTCACCCTAGTACTCTGTCCAGGAGTTGCAATTAGTTTCTGGTGTTTGTAGGTTATGTGTTGGCGGCTATGCGTAGCGCTGACCCTAGGGGTGGGCTATGTTGCGGTAGATACACCATGGCACGGTGTACCGAGTCACCCGTTTGGTGTCTCGGGAACCCTGTTCACATCGTTCGGGGCCGTATGTGGAAACCTCGGCCGGACTCCCTGCGGATGGAACCTGGATAGGCGATAAACCTGGACTAGAGGCTTGAGTGTTTAGGTAGGCCGTGGCCGACACCCTCGTTGGGCTTCCGCTTGAAGGTTGCCGAGTACATGTCGTGTAAACGGCGGTAAGTGGTGAAAGTGTGTGTGAAGAAGTACACCCATGCAGGGTATAAAACTATTCGAATAGCCGCGTCTGCGGTAAAGGACTACTTGGTTGCCTATACAGTTCATAGACAAGTTAATGGATACTACTAAAATACTCAAGATAAGTGTGAGTACCGAGGATGGCCCTCTCGTAGGATGACGAGGGAGGATCCCCGGTGGAGTATTGCGTTGGTGAGTAGTGGACTCGTGTGTGAAAACTATTTTTACTAGTGGAGGTCCGTAGGATAGCTTAGCCAAGAGTCAAAGCTGGCTTGCTGCAATAACCCCACCACCTTCTTGAGAATGAGCATGTATAGTAGGTTCTGATGTAAGACTTGTTGAGTACCTTTGTACTCATGTTTGCTTAATTAATGTTTTCAAACGACAACACCGCCCCCTCCGATGGGTTTTATGTAGACCTCGACGTCGATGAGTAACTCGCCACCCAGGTGGTGACCCTGGCCATGGAGGGCCCTATGTAGATAGACAGGCTTCGAGAAGCCTTCTTGCTTTCTAGTGTCTGTACTCAGACTATTTGCTTCTACATGTGCTTGTATGCTTGTATGACTTGAGTGTCGGGTCATGTGACCCCTATCTGTATGAACATGTTATGTATGGCTCTCTAGAGCCTTTAAATAAAGTACTTGAGTTGCAGAGTTTTGTTGTGATGCCATGTTGTATGTACTCATATCGGGCATATTGTGTGTATGATTGAAATGCCTGGTATGAGTGGGATCCGACAATCTAGTTGTTTATCCTTGGCAGCCTTTCTTATGGGGAAATGTAGTCTAGTGTTCCTCGAGCCATAGTAGTCCGCTACAGCCCGGTTCACCGGAGTCCTGCTAGCCCAGCACTACAGCTCAGGACACTTGACTGGCCGGCATGTGTTTCAGTTTGTTGCTATGTCTGTCCCTTCGAGGAAATTTCACGCGGTGCCATCCGGAGTCCTGCCTAGCCTGCTACAGCCCGGGTTCCCCGGAGTCCTGTTAGCCCAGTGCTACAGTCCGGATTCACTCGCTGATGACCGACATGCTCGATGTGATTCATGTATGTCTGTCTCCATAGGTCTGCACCGCTTTGGGTTCACGACTAGGCATGTCGGCCCGGGTTCTCTGTCATATGGATGCTAGAGACACTATCATATACGTGAGCCAAAAGGCGCAAACGGTCCCGGGCCATCGTAAGGCGACACCCGTGGGGATACCCTACGTGAGGCTGCAATGTGATATGAGGTGTTACTGGCTAGATCGATGTGACTTGGAATCGGGGTCCTGACAAAAATTTTCAAGAAATTCTCTCTTGCTTCACTTAAATTAATTTGAGAGAAAGAAATATTATGCTTAGGATCTTAACTTATATTTGTTTGAGCTTATCAAAAGCAACACATGAAAATTAGTCCCAAAGTGATAGATATCCAAAAAGGATATAATAAAAACTTTCATAAAGATCATTGGACAAAATAAACTTGATTCTTAGTCATAGTTTTGAGATACGATGATGTGATATGTGAGTCATGTTGATGAGTAATTGTGCTTTAGTAAGAATATGGGTGTTAAGGTTTGTGATTCCCTATGCAAGAACGAAAGTCAATGACCATGCAATGAAATTACATCCTACTTGTGGTGCATTATTCGGTTTTAATTATGCTTAATGCTCTCTTATGAGATTATACGTTTCTTGGTTGGTCGCTTCTCAATCTTTTGCTAGCCTTCATTTTGCACTAATATGATCACTACTTGTGTATCCAAAATCCTTTAAACGAGTTTTGCCACATGAGTCCACTATATCTACCTATATGCGGTATTGTTTTGCCGTTCTAAGCAAATTATGTGCCATCTCCAATATTCAAATAAATTTCTCTTTTGTGTGCTCGTACCGCTCGTGAGGCAGTGAGGGGTGACTAATAATTTCCATGCTAGATGTGTTATTCTCACGATGATTGTTTATTCACTTGTCATTGCACAAGAGTAAGGCAAAGGTATTAGGGACGCCTAGTCCCAAAATGAAAAATGAATTTACTTTATGTTGTCAAATAATAAATTCCTTGGAAAGTGTTGGTATGGAAGGCACCCGTGGATACGGTTAGCCATGGAAAGTGAAAGTATGGTGGAAAAAGGAATAAACTTTAACATCTGTTTGGGAACCGCCTTTGATATATCTAGCATGGAAAGTGTTGGGAGCTCGAAGTCATTTTCCTTGGTGGGAAAAGTGTGCCTCACAAAATGTTTTTATCTCTCAATTTTTGCTTTGGACTCTAGCACCTCTACAAATCCCTACTTCCCTCTACGAAAGGCCTTTCTTTTACTTTATGAAATTTTTATTTGAGTCCGCATTTTTTCTTCTAAAGGACCAAATAGGGGGCACTATGATCGTACTTGATCATTGGGTGTAGTTAATATGCGAGTGTGTTTCATGAATGGATCAATGATTGAGCATGATGGACTAGGGATAACTTATTTTAGTGTTGATATTTTGAAATACATGGTTGCTTGTTGGTATGCTTGAGTATCTAAATTATCATGTCAAAACTAGACTATTTCTTTGAACGATATAAAAGTCCAAATGTCCATGCTATAAAGAAAACAGTATGAGATGACATGTTAGGCAGCATTCCACATCAAAAATTATGTTTTAATCATTTACCTACTCGAGGACGAGTAGGAATTAAGCTTGGGGATGTTGATATGTCTCCAACATATCTACTATTTTTGATTGATCCATGTTGTTATATTATCAATCTTGGATGTTTTATAATCGTTGTATAGTGATTTTATATCATTTTTTGGTACTAACCTATTGACATAGTGCCAAGTGCTAGTTGTTGTTTTTTGCATGTTTTTACATCGCATGTAATAAATACCAAACGGAGTCCAAATGCAGCAAAACTTTTTGTGGATTTTTTTGGACCAGAAGACATCCAATGGGCCGGATAAGCGCTTGGGGTGCTTCGAGGGGAGCACAACCCACCAGGGCGTGCTTGGAGGCCCAGGCGCACCCTGGTGGGTTGTGCCCACCTCGGGTGCCCCCCGGGCCACCTCTTTGCTGTATAAATACCCCAGTATTCCAGAAACCCTAGGGGAGTCAACAAATATCCATTCTAGCCATCGCAGAGTCAAGAACCACCAGATCCAATCTAGACACCATCACGGAGGGGTTCACCACTTCCATTGGTGCCTCTCCGATTATGCGTGAGTAGTTCTTTGTAGACCTTCGGGTCCTTAGTTAGTAGCTGGATGACTTCCTCTCTCTCGTTTGATTCTCAATACAATGGCCTCTTGGAGATCCATATGATGTAATTCTTTTGCGGTGTGTTTGTTGGGATCCAATGAACTTTGAGTTTATGATCAGATCTAACTCTTTTTATCCTTGAAAGTTATTTGAGTTTCTTTGATATCTTATGTGCATGATTTCATATAGCCTCGTATTTCTTCTCTGATATTTTGGTTTTGTTTGGCTAACTTGATCTATTTATCTTGCAATGGGAAGAGGTGCTTTGTAGTGGGTTCGATCTTACGGTGCTTGATCCCAGTGACAGAAGGGGAACCGACACATATGTATCATTGCTACTAAGGATAAAACGATGGGGTCTATTGCTACCTCTTGAGCATGTGTTGGTTTTCGCTTGAAAAGGAAAGGGTGATAAAGCAAAGCAGCGTAAGTATTTCCCATAGTTTTTGAGAACCAAGGTATCAATCCAGTAGGAGGCCACGCGCGAGTCACCTTGTACCTACACAAACAAATAAGAACCTCGCAACCAATGCGATAAAGGGGTTGTCAATCCCTTCACGGCCACATGCAAGAGTGAGATCTGATAGAGATAGTACTGATAAGATTAATTATTTTGATATTTTTATGATATAAATTGAAAGTAAATATTGCAAAATAAAATATATTGGAAACTTGTATGATGGAAAATAGACCCGGGGGCCATAGGTTTCACTAGTGGCTTCTCTCAAGATAGCATAAGTATTACGGTGAGTGAACAAATTACTGTCGAGCAATTGATAGAATTGAGCATAGTTATGAGAATATCTAGGTATGATCATGTATATACGCATCACGTCCGTGACAAGTAGACCGACTCCTGCCTGCATCTACTACTATTACGCCACACATCGACCGCTATCCAGCATGCATCTAGAGTATTAAGTTCATAAGAATGGAGTAGGACTTTAAGCAAGATGACATGATGTACAGGGATAAACTCATGCAATATGATATAAACCCCATCTTTTTATCCTCGATAGCAACAATAAAATACGTGTCATTTCCCCTACTGCCACTGGGATCGAGCACCGCAAGATTGAACCCAAAGCTGAGCACTTCTCCCATTGCAAGAAAGATCAATCTAGTAGGCCAAACCAAACTGATAATTCGAAGAGACTTGCAAAGATAACCAATCATACATAAAAGAATTCAGAGAAGATTCAAATATTGTTCATAGATAATCTTGATCATAAACCCACAATTCATCGGATCTCGACAAACACACCGCAAAAGAAGAGTATATCGAATAGATCTCCAAGAGAATCGAGGAGAACTTTGTATTGAGATCCAAAGAGAGAGAAGAAGCCATCTAGCTAATAATTATGGACCTGAAGGTCTGAGGTAAACAACTCACACATCATCGGAGAGGCTATGGTGTATATGTAGAAGCCCTCCGTGATAAATGCCCCCTCCAGCGGAGCGCCGGAAAAGGCCCCAAGATGGGATCTCATGGGTATAGAAGGTTGCGGCGGTGGAATTAGGTTTTCATTGTGCTCTCTGATGTTTTCAGGGTATGTAGGTATATATAGGAGGAAGAAGTAGGTCGGTGGAGCCACGAGGGGGCCACGAGGGTGGAGGGCACGCCCCCTGCCTCGTGGCTTCCTCATTGGTTGCTTGACGTCCACTCCAAGTCCTCTGGATCACGTTTGTTCCAAAAATCACGCTCCCTAAGGTTTCATTCCGTTTGGACTCCGTTTGATATTCTTTTTCTATGAAACACTGAAATAGGCAAAAAACAGCAATTTGGGCTGGGCCTCTGGTTAATAGGTAGTCCCAAAAACATTATAAAAGTGTATAAATAAGCCCATTAAACATCCAAAAGAGAATATATAATAGCATGGAAAAATCAAAAATTATAGATACGTTGGAGACGTATCAAGCATCCCCAAGCTTAATTCCTGCTCGTCCTCGAGTAGGTAAATGATAAAAACAGAATTTTCAATGTGGAATGCTTCTTAGCATAATTTTCAATGTAATTCTTTTTATTGTGGCATGAATGTTCAGATCCAAAAGATTCAAGATAAAAGTTTAATATTGACATAAAAATAATAATACTTCAAGCATACTAACTAAGCAATCATGTCTTATCAAAATAACATGGCCAAACAAAGTTATCCCTACATAATCATATAGTCTGGCTATGCTCTATCTTCATCACACAAAATATTAAATCATGCACAACCCCGATGACAAGCCAAGCAATTGTTTCATACTTTTGATGTTCTCACACTTTTTCAACTTTCATGCAATACTTGAGCGTGAGCCATGGACATAGCACTATAGGTGGAATAGAATGGTGGTTATGGAGAAGACAAAAAAGGAGAAGATAGTCTCACATCAACTAGGCGTATCAACGGGCTATGGAGATGCCCATCAATAGATATCAATGTGAGTGAGTAGGGATTGCCATGCAACGGATGCACTAGAGCTATAAGTGTATGAAAGCTCAACAAAATAAACTAAGTAGGAGTGCATCCAACTTGCTTGCTCACGAAGACCTAGGGAAATTTGAGGAAGCCCATCATTGGAATATACAAGCCAAGTTCTATAATGTAAAATTTCCACTAGTTTATGGAAGTGACAACATAAGATCATGGAGCTACTTTGAAGCACAAGTGTGGAAAAATGATAGTAACATTGTCCCTTCTCTATTTTTCTCTCATTTTTTATTTGGGCCTTCTTTTTTTCTTTTGGCCTCTTTTCATTCTTTCTTTTATATTTTTCGTCTGGAGTTTCATCCCGACTTGTGGGGGATTCATAGTCTCCATCATCCTTTCCTCACTGGGACAATGCTCTAATATTGATGATCATCACACTTCTTTTTACTTACAACTCAAGAATTACAACTCAATACTTAGAACAAACTATGACTCTATGTGAATGCCTCCGGTGGTGTACCGGGATATGCAATGAATCAAGAGTGACATGTATGAAAAAAATTATGAACGGTGGCTTTGCCACAAATACGATGTCAACTACATGATCATGCATGGCAATATGACAATGATGAAGCGTTTCATAACAAACGGAACGGGGGAAAGTTGCAATGCAATATATCTCGGAATGGCTATGGAAATGCCATAATAGGTAGGTATGGTGGTTGTTTTGAGGAAGGTATATGGTGGGTGTATGATACTGGCGAAAAGTGCGCGGTAATAGAGAGGCTAGCAAATGTGTAAGGGTGAGAGTGCGTATAATCCATGGACTCGACATTAATTAGTCATAAAGAACTCACATACTTATTGCAAAAATCTATTAGTTATCGAAACAAAGTAACGCATGCTCCTAGGGTGATAGATTGGTAGGAAAAGACCATCGCTTGTCCCCGACCGCCACTCCTAAGGAAGACAATCAATAAATAAATCATGCTCCGACTTCATCACATAACGGTTCACCATATGTGCATGCTACGGGAATCAGAAGCTTCAACACAAGTATTTCTCAAATTCACAACTACTCAACTAGCATGACTCTAATATCACCATCTCCATATCTCAAAACAATTACCAAGTATCAAACTTCTCATAACATTCAATGCACTTATATGAAAGTTTTTATTATGTCTAAAAGAAAATTAGCATGCTATTCTAAAGGACTCTCGAAATAATATAAGTGAAGCATGATAGATCAATTATTTCTATAAAATAAAACCACCACCGTGCTCTAAAAGATATAAGTGAAGCACTAGAGCAAAAACTATATAGCTCAAAAGATATAAGTGAAGCACAGAGAGTATTCTAATAAATTCTGATTCATGTGTGTCTCTCTCAAAAGGTGTGTACAGCAAGGATGATTGTGGTAAACTAAAAAGCAAAGGCTTAAATCATACAAGACGCTCCAAGCAAAACACATATCATGTGGTGAATAAAAATATAGCTCCAAGTAAAGTTACCGATGAACCAAGACAAAAGAGGGGATGCCTTCCGAGGAATCCCCAAGTTTAGGCTTTTTTGTTTCCTTGGATTTTACCTTGGGGTGCCTTGGGCATACCCAATCTTAGGCTCTTGCCACTCCTTGTTCCATAATCCATCAAATCTTTACCCAAAACATGAAAACTTCACAACACAAAACTTAACAGAAAATCTGGTGAGCTCCGTTAGCGAAAGAAAACAAAACACCACTTCAAGGTACTGTAATGAACTCATTATTTATTTATATTTGTGCTAAACCTACTTTATTCCAACTTTTATATGGTTTATAAACTCCATTACTAGACATAGATTCATCAAATAAGCAAACAACACACAAAGAAACATAATCTGTCAAAAACAGAAAAGTCTGTAGTAATATGTATCAAACGCAAACTTCTGGAACCCGAAAAATTATAAAATAAATTTATCTATGTGAGGAATTTATCTATTAATCATCTGCAAAAAGAATTAACTAAATATTACTCTCCAGTAATAAGTTGTAGCTAATATCATGAGCGCTAAAGTTTCTGTTTTTTTACAGCAAGATCAAAAAGACTTTCCCCAAGTCTCCCAAAGGTTCTACTTGGCACAAACACTAATTAAACACAAAAAACACAACCAAAACAGAGGCTAGATAAATTATTGATTGAATAATAGCAAGGAAAAATATTAGGTTGTCTCCCAACAAGCGCTTTTCTTTAAGCCTTATAGCTAGGCATAAGATTTCAACGATGCTCACATGAAAGACAAGAATTGAAGCACAAAGAGAGCATCATAAAACACATGACAAACACATCTAAGTCTAACATACTTCCTATGCATAGGCATCTTATAGGCAAACAAATTATCATGGTAAGTAAAAACTAGCATATGCAAGGAAGCGGAAAGAAACAATAGCAATCTCAACATAACGAGGGGTAATTTAGTATGATGAAAATTTCTACAACCATATTTTCCTCTCTCTCATAATAATTACATGTAGGATCATAAGCAAATTCAATAATATAGCTACCACAAAAAATATTTTCAACATGATCCACATGCATGCAAAGTTGACACTCTTCCAAAATAGTGGGATTGACATTAACTAAAGCCATGACCTCTCCAAACCCACCTTTATCAAAAACTTTATAAGATTGAACATTCTCCAAATATCTGGGATCTAAAGTTGACACTCTTCGAAACCCACTTTCAATATTATTGCAAACATTATAATCAATCTCATATTCATCATGGGGCTTAAATAAATTTTCAAGATCATAAAAAGAATCACCCCGGTCATGATCATTGCAACAAGTAGTAGACATAGCAAAACTAGCATCCCCAAGCTTAGGGTTTTGCATATTATAAGCACAATTGACATTAATATAATTTATACTATCATCATTGCAATCATGCTTTCTATTCAAAGATCCACCGTGAATCACTCCATAAAGTACTTCGTCACAATTTTTAGATTCACGAATTTCAAGCAAAACTTCATAAAGATAATCTAGTGCACAAAACTCACTAGCAATTGGTTCATCATAATTGGATCTCTTAAAAAGATTAGCAAGCGGATGAGGATCCATAGATCTTAGGTTCTCTGTTTAGCAATAAATAAACAACTATTCCAACAAAATGAGCAAACAAGCCAAGTAGGACATCAAAGCAAATGGAAAGGCGAACAGAAGAAGGGCAAATAAAACGTCAAGGGTGAAGTGGGGGAGAGGAAAATGAGAGAAAAATGGCAAATAATGTAATGCAAGGGATAAGAGTTTGTGATGGGTACTTGGTATGTCTTGACTTGTGGGTAGATCTCCCCGGCAACGGCGCCAGAAATCCTTCTTGCTACAACTTGAGCATGCGTTGGTTTTCCTTTGAAGAGGAAAGGGTGATGCAGCAAAGCAACGTAAGTATTTCCCTCAGTTTTTGAGAACCAAGGTATCAATCCAGTAGGTGACCACGCGCGAGTCACCTCGTACCTACACAAACAAATAAGAACCTCACAACCAACGTGATAAAGGGGTTGTAAATCCCTTCACGGCCTCTTGCAAGAGTGAGATCTGATAGAGATAGTAATAATAAGATAAATATGTTTAGTATTTTTATGATATAAATTGAAAGTAAAGATTCCAAAATAAAATAGATTGGAAACTTGTATGATGGAAAATAGACCCTGGGGCCATAGATTTCACTAGTGGCTTCTCTCAAGATAGCATAAGTATTACGATGGGTGAACAAATTACTGTCGAGTAATTGATAGAATTGAGCATAGTTATGAGAATATCTAGGTATGATCATGTATATAGGCGTCACGTCCGTGACAACTAGACCGACTCCTGCCTGCATCTACTACTATTACTCCACACATCGACCGCTATCCAGCATGCATCTAGAGTATTAAGTTCATAAGAACGGAGTAACGCTTTAAGCAAGATGACATGATGTAGAGGGATAAAATCATTGGTTACTTGACGCCCCGTGGATTCCTCGTTGGTTACATGACGTCCACTCCAAGTCCTCTGGATCACATTTGTTCCAAAAATCACGCTCCCGAAGGTTTCATTCCGTTTGGACTCCTTTTGATATTCTTTTTCTGCGAAACACTGAAATAGGCAAAAACCGGCAATTTGGGTTGGGCCTCTGGTTAATAGGTTAGTCCCAAAAACAATATAAAAGTGTATAAATAAGCCCATTAAACATCCAAAAGAGAATATATAATAGCATTTAACAATCAAAAATTATAGATACATTGGAGACGTATCATCTATTTCTAGATAAATAGAACTTGTCTACATCATGTCATCGTTCTTATTGCATTACTTCATTTCTCCATGGACTTAATACACTAGATGCATGCTAGATAGCGGTCGATGTGTGGAGTAATAGTAGTAGATGCAGGTAGGAGTCAGTCTACTAATCTTGGACGTGATGCATATATAATGATCATTGCCTAGATATCATCATGATTATTTGAAGTTCTATCAATTGCCCAACAATAATTTGTTTACCCATCGTCTGCTATTTTTCTCGAGAGAAGTCACTAGTGAAACCTATGGCCCCCCGTGTCTCTTCCTCATATTATTTGCCTTTGCAATCTATTTTATTTGCCTTTTATTTTCAGATCTATTAAACCAAAAATACAAAAATACCTTGCTGCAATTTATTTTATTTGGTGTTCGATCTATCAATATTTGCAACTTCCTCACGTCCTTTGCCAATTTGTGGCGTCGTTACCCGAAAGGGATTGCCAAACCCTTTTACACGTCGGGTTGAGAGTATTTGTTATTTGTGTGCAGGTGTTGTTTACGTAGTGTTGCTTGGTTCTCCTACCGGTTCGATAACCTTGGTCTCATCACTGAGGGAAATACCTACCATCGCTGTGCTGCATCATCCCTTCGTCTTTGGGGAAATACCGATGTAGTTCTCGCAGACATCATGTACTCCTTAGGTTCATGTGCTGAGTCGATGATGGTGATGCCGTTGTAGTGGGTGCCGGCGGCAGGGAAGGAGATCTGAGGCAGCGAAATATGGTTAGGAGTCGTGATGTATGGTTTGGTGGATGCTTCTATCGATGGAGAAGCTTAGGTGAGGTGGACGTCGTCACGGTAGGAGCAGGACAAACCACACAAAGTTTTCTTCGACATTTACCTGTAACTGAAGTAATTCTGTAAGGGATCCTTTCACTTTCATGATTCTAATAACACCGAAATAAGATAGCAATGCACATGGTAAACAGAGCATTTGTGAACACATGATTTCTGTCAACTTGGGTGTTTGGTTCACAGGAATTGGAAGAACAGAGGAATGCAAAGAAACATGGCCAAATTAAAGTGAAACCATATGTAAGTGTGTACAGTTAGAATGTTATTCTGCCACTAATGCTCTTGGTCTTATTTTCGTGCATAGGATTTTGAAAAGTATGTCCCGGTGGATGTTTTGCTCCATTCCTTTCAACAAAATGCAAGAATAATTGAATAGTAGAGTGCCATAGGAAAATTTCATATTGCTATGTTTTTCCTTTGAACCAAAATAGACCTAATGGATCAACATGAATGTAGAGTAATAAGTGATGCGGCAAGTGTACAACCTCTTTGCCGTAGTCATGTCAACCTCAACATCATTGGGTTGGTCGCTAAAGAAGTTGAGGCAGACATGGCTGTCGGAGGTGTGGAGGAAGATCTAAGGAATCTGTAGACGTCGTCTAGGGCACTGCTCTGCTGTGATGGATGGTTTCGTTGTTGGAGCAGCTCCGGCGAGCCGTAAGATGTCAAGGATAAAGTAGTACAAGACAGACATCGTTAATATCAAGTGGGATTCTAATAGCATCTCCAATAAATGATGTAAAATACATTACCAAAAAGTGATAGATGTAAAATTTACATCACCAAAAAACACCTGACTAGAACAGATGAGGTAAAAACTGTTGAATCTAAACTTAACTGTCGAAACTGAAATTTACTGTGGATCTGAATGTTATTGTCGAAACTGAACGCAATCATAGCAGGAGGCACTTCAAATGTAGTTTAGGGAGGGCTTGCAGTTCATCTTCAACCTGCACCGCCCTGAGCCGCCAGCCACCACCGGCCAAACCGCCGGTCCCCGCCGCCTTCAGCCAGCGACGCTCCCACGCCGCCTCGTCGCCCCGAAACCACTCCCCACCGCCGGTCCGCCGCCGCCCCAGCCAGCCCTCTAGCCTTGCCCCCCATCGCGCCAAGCTTTTTCTCCGGCGATCCCCATGCACCGCACGCCCACCACCAGCGACCATCGCCCCCACCCTGAACCCTAAGATAGATAGTGGGGTACCTCTCCAGCGAGCACCCTTCCCTGCTGCGGGTGGTTCTTCCTTAACTCTAGCGAACCCACCCCCTGAAAACCAAGTGATCCAAAAGTCAATTCAGTCGATTGAAGTGTAGCTAAATCGGAGCAGAGCACACTACTAGATGGGATTGACACTAATGGCGCACCAGACAAGCGGTGCGCCATTAGTATATACTAATGGCGCACCACCTTCTGATACGCCATTAGAGCTGAAACTACTAATGGCGCACCTGGCCCAGGGTGCGCCATTAGTATCAAAAATTTTATTATATTTTTTATTCCTTTTTTTGCAAAATTACTAATGGCGCACTGTTCGACCGTGCGCCATTACTAGTTTAAACTAGTAATGGCGCACTGTGGAACAGTGCGCCATTAGTATGTTTTTTTTTGCAAAACTACTAATGGCGCACCACCAGAAGGTGCGCCATTAGTAACCTAGATTACTAATGGCGCATTTAGAGTTGGTGCGCCATTAGTAAGTGGGCAACAACAAGATATTTTGGACAGCCTCTCCTACCCACACTCACTTTCTCCCCACATCATTCTCTCCACCTCCTCCTTGTCTCGGGTGCCTCCTCTTTTTCACCTCATTTCCACCATAGATTCATTCAATTTAAGTGGTTAAATTACCTTGTTTTGATAGGTAAGTAAGGGGGGAAGCTATATTTATGTTGTTCTCCCTACAACAATGTGCACATGCACTTTTTATGGCCTAGCTAGATCTATGTATGTTCGTGGTGTTGCATATGTTTGTGGTGTTGCATATGTGTTTGTGTTTGGAGGTGTACCGGTATTTGAAATGCGATAGTTGCCAATATTTTGCCGGAATGTTGATTCATTTCCGTTTCGGCGAGAATTTTGGCATTAAGCATTCTTTTTGGTCCTATTTTTAGGGAAAGTCATGCCAAATTTTTTCTTGGTTCTAAAATATCGTTTTGCTCTACCCCGCAGGCGACCATGGCCCGCATGATGACCGAAGGCATCATGAATAGGTTTTTGAGGTCCGCTAAGGCTGAGATGCTTCAAAAGAATGAGAAGGAGATAAGATGTCCGTGTCGAAGATGCAAGCTGAAGAGCCTTATTGCGGACCCGGAATCCGGGTAGGTGCGGGACCACCTGCTCTTGCGTGGTTTCATGGATGGCTATCGGTGGCAAGGTGATGGAGATGACTACGAAGTCGTCCATGGGGGCCGGGCAAGAAATGAGGAAGGGCAGCAAGACAACCAACGCGGCTCGGGCGGGCGAGAAGATGAAGAATCCCCAGGAGATGATCACGACGGTGATGCTGTACACAGTCATCATGTAGAAGATGCAGGACATGATGATGAGGAAGATGCTGGAGCAGACGACGGGCATGATCATGAAGATGATGATGCCGGCGGAGCAGACGATGCTGGACCATCGATGGGATGGGTGCAGGACCCTCATATTCAAGAGCTGCTTCTCAAGCAGACGGATAACACAAGAGCTGCCGCCCGAGAGAAAGCCAAGATGGATCAACTTGAGTTAGACGCGGTTACTCCATTGTATGAAGGATGTAGGCCCGAGGATACCCGCCTGAAAGTAACGCTCATGGCTCTGGAGACGAAGGTAAAACACAAAATGACCGACGCATGCTTCGACGAGAACATGTCATTCTGGCACGAACGTCTTCCCAAGGGGAACAAGTGCCCGACCAGTTTGGAGGAGGCGAAGAAAATCGTGTGTCCTCTGGATTTACCGCACGTGAAATACCATGTGTGCATGAACAATTGCATCATTTATCGGGACGAGCACGCGGAGTCTACCATATGTCCGATGTGCGGCGTCACTCGATACAAGAAGAGGAAGAAAGCTCCTCGAAAAGTGGTGTGGTACTTTCCAATCACTCCTCGTCTGCAGCGGTATTTTGCGGACCCTAAGGTAGCAAAGCTCCTGCATTGGCACGCGGATAGGGAGGAGAAGAAGCGAGAAGATGACGCAAATGATCCGGAGATAGATAAAAAAGACAAGATGCTGAGTCACCCTAAGGATGCGAGCCAGTGGCAAGCGTTGAACTTCGAAGACCCAGAATTTGGGAACAATCCAAGGAACATCGTGTTGGGCGCGAGCACCGATGGAGTCAATCCGTTTGGCAGCCAGAGAAGCACACATAGCACCTAGCCTGTGTTTGTGTGGATGTACAACCTTCCCCCCTGGTTGTGCATGAAGAGGAAGTGCATTCACATGAGTATGCTAATTGAAGGACCGAAACAACCAGGGAATGACATCAATCTGTATCTGGGGCTGCTGAAAGAGGAGCTTGACATGCTGTGGAAAACGCCAGCCAATACGTGTGACGCTGCAGAGAAAGAATATTTCCCTATGAGAGTCGCGCTGCTCACGATGGTGCACGACTATCTCGGTTATGGATATGTCGCGGGGCAGGTGGTCCACGGATTTTCTGGATGCGTTAGGTGCATGGATGACAGAACGTATCGCCAGCTAGATAGAGATCCTGGGTCTTCGAAAACCGTGTTCATGGGACATCGAAGGTGGCTTCGCGACGATGACCCGTGGAGAAAACGCAAGGATCTGTTCGATGGTGAAACCGAACCCCGAGGACGCCCGCGTACGAGGAGCGGCAAGGAAATAGACGAGCTGTTGAAAAATTGGAAAGACTGCCCACTTCCGGGAAAGAAGCAAAAGGCACCAGAGCCGGGAAAGAAGCAAAAGGCGCCAGAGCCACTGCTGAAGGTATGGAAAACGAGGTCTGTTTTCTAGGACTTGCCGTACTGGAAGATCCATCGTGTGCCTCACAGCCTTGATGTCATGCATATCACGAAGAACGTGTGCGAGAGTCTGCTTGGTACCCTACTCAACATGCCAGAGAGGACCAAAGATGGGCCGAAAGCAAGGGCAGACTTGAAATCAATGGGCATCAGGCAGGAGCTTCACGCTATATATGATGATGATGATGATGATGATGATGATGATGATGAGGCGAAGAAGGACACGGAAAGTCATCGCAAAGGCAAAAAGGCCAAGAAGACCGGAAATGACTACCCTCCCGCGTGCTTCACTCTAAGTCAGGAGGAGATCGAGCAGTTTTTCACCTGCCTCGTAGGAGTAAAACTTCCTTACGGTTACGCGGGGAAGATAAGCAGATACCTAGACCCAGCGAAGCTAAAGTTCAGCGGGATGAAGTCTCACGACTGTCACGTGCTGATGACGCAGATACTTCCAGTTGCAATCCGTGGGATCATGGACGCACACGTCCGTGAAACCCTATTTGGCCTATGCAACTTTTTCGACGTCATCTCTCGGAAGTCTGTTCGCGTGAGGCAACTCAGAAGGCTACAGGAAGAGATCGTGGTGATGCTATGCGAGCTTGAGATGTACTTCCCGCCCGCATTCTTCGACGTTATGGTGCATCTGCTGGTCCGTATCGTGGACGATATCATCCAACTCGGGCCGACGTTCCTGCACAGCATGATGCCGTTCGAAAGGATGAATGGTGTCATCAAAGGATACGTTCGCAACATGTCACGTCCAGAGGGAAGCATAGCCAGGGGCTTTCTGACCGAAGAGTGCATCTCCTACTGCACGAATTATTTAGGCATCGAGAACCCCGTTGGTCTGCCCGTCAACAGGCACCTCGGCAGGCTCGCTGGATGGGGTCACCGTGAGGGTCGCCGCGAAATGCATGTCGACTTCGAGGGTCGACTCGCCGACTTTGAAAGAGCAAACCTAGTCGCGCTACAACACATATACATGGTCGATCCTTGGGTGGTAGAGCACAAAACCTTTATCAAGAAGACGTACAATGACCGAGACCAACAAAGGACGGACGGAGATCTACTCAAAGAGCACAACTCATGTTTCACGCGTTGGTTCAAGCAGAAGCTTCTGTCGTACCCTTTACATGAGGATTCTTCCGCGGAAGAACAACTCATATTCGCCTTGTCACAGGGCGCCGAGCACAACCTGATGACCTATGAGGCGTACGATATCAACGGCTACACATTCTACACCGAGGCCAAGGACATGAAGAGCGATGGTTATCAAAACTCCGGGGTAACGATGGAATCCTACACCGGTAACGACAAGGACAGATACTACGGAAGGATCGAGGAGATCTGGGAGCTGAGCTACGCTGGAGAGAAGGTCCCGATGTTCCGTGTCAGATGGGCCAAGAGCGTCCTAAAAGAAGACCGGTATTTCACCACCATGGTTATACCCGAAGCCAAATCCAAGACCGTGGGCGCAAACGTCACCGCGAAAAATGAGCCATGGGTACTGGCTTCCCAAGTGGACCAATGCTTCTTCATTACCGACCCGTCAAAGCCCAGTCGTGTTGTCGTGAGGAGAGGCAAAAGGAAGATCATCGGAATGGATGGAGTAGCCAATGAGCAAGACTTCGACAAGTACAACGACCCGAGGATCGAACATGACAACGATGATGAAGTAGCAGCATACACCACAAGAAGAAGCAGGACCACCCTACCTAAAGCACGTCCGTTCCACAGAAGAACTCCATTTGCGAAAAAGAAGGGCAAGAAGATTGTGAACAGATAGCTAGCTAAGATCGATTGTATTTAAATCGTAACCTTCATTTCTCGATTGTATTTCATGGGCACTTTTTGAACTATCATGAATATTTTTAAATTTCATGGACACTCGATCTCGATCCCCCTCCATCTCGATCGCTATCCCACCTCGCCAGATCCGGTCCCCCTCGCCGCCGAGCACCCCCCGGTCCACCGGCCGCCGCCGACCCCCCGCACCCTCGATTCCCCTACTCAACCGCCGTCGCCGACCCCCCGCACCCCTCCCCTACTCAACCGCCGCCGCCGACCCCCCGCACCCCCCGCGCCCTCCCCCGCTCCACCGGCATTACTGTTTGATGATATTTTTTAAAAAATTATTACTGTCTTATAAAAAATATTACTGTTATGATTTAAACAAGTTTGAACATATTTAAACACAAATAAGTATCAAACAGCATTTTAAATGCATAAAAAAAATTTGTGGAGCCTGGGAATCGAACCCAGGACCTCCTGGTGTGAGAACTAGCTGCTGACCAGTCGAGCTAGTAGAGGGAACTTGGTGTGGATCAGGTCAGGTGGAAGATAACCTGTTGGCTCGAGCAGAAATCAAAAAAAAATACTAATGGCGCACCACGGTGAGGTGCGCCATTAGTATGGATGTACTTATGGCACACCGAGGGGTGGTGCGCCATTAGTATTGTGCCATTGCTATAAGAAAAAAAACTACTAATGGCGCACCATGAGGTGGTGCGCCATTGCTATATGATACCCCTTCGCCCGATCCCCCCTTCCCTCTCCCCCTCGCCAGTTCCCTCTCCCTCGATCCACCACGCCGCTCCTTCCCTCGTCCCTCCCTCCACCGCGCCGCCGCCGCCGCTGCCCCGACCCACTGCGCCGCAGCCGCCCACGTGCCCCCGCCGCCTCCCTCTCCCCTTCCTCCTCCTCAAGCTCGCGACCTCCTCAGACGGACGGCAGCGCGAGCCTCCCCGCGCTCCTCGACGGACGGACGGACGGCGGCTAGCCTCGTCGGACGCGCTCCTCGACGGCGGCGCGAGCCTCCCCGCGCGGCTGCTGCTCATCGACGACGGTTAGTCTATGTCCCTCCCTCCCTCTCTCCCCCGCTCATCCCCATGCCCCCACGGGGCGGCGACCTAGGGTTAGGAGCAGGAGCTCGCCGCCGCCGCCCCGTCGTGTCACCGCTGCTGCTTCTTGATCGGTTTTATTAGTTGGGGAAAGCGCATTAGGTTCTTATTAGTTCTCCGTTTCTTCTTGGGTGGTCTCGAAGTGATTTCAGCGAGGTAATTTAGTTCCCGATCCTCGGGTCGGTGCCTCTTGGTGGTGCCTTGGCCCTTTGCAACCAATGTGGTTGGGGAGATTAAGCTCTGACATTGTAGGTGGTGTTCATTACGACCAACGGCACCACACCATGTGTGTTCTTTGGTCCTTGAACCAGTACATAGTTTCACCGGCATTAATGCCTTTAATTGAACTAATTTTTGAATGCTGAGTTTCCCTTGACTTGTCAAGTTGGGACAGTTTGAGATTCAAAGGTTTCAGTGAGTAGACTGGATATTTTGTGTGTAGTAATGTTCTGGTGCTTATTGCTTTGGATACTTTTTGTGTATGCTTTGCTGATACTTGTCTTAGTAAAGCTGACACTGCTTTCTCTAATTAAGTTCTTCGTGTCTTCCTTTTAATCTTAGAATGGCACAGTCATATGTGTTTGTCAGTTAAATTCAGTCACCATTCTGAATTTTGACAGTACTCTAGACCTGCTTGTAAATTATTCCAGTTTGAAACTGAGATCTGCATGTACACCATCGAGTAAAGCTATTTCAGACACAATAAAGTTGCAAAATTCAGATACTTCATAGACATGTGTGTGTTGCTTTTGTTTCTGCTAAACTGTCTATGGTAGATAAACTGAGCGTTGTGGCCATGCTTGATGCAGGAGCTCAAGAACCTACGGCCGCAGCTCTACTCTTCCTCCAAGTACTGCGAGAAGTCCTACCTCAGCACCCACCAGAAGTAGATGTGAGTAGCCACCTCAGCTGTTCCTCCTCTCCTCCATTAGAACAGTTGATCAGTGTAAAGTAGTCTGAGTTAGAGAAATGTTGATCAGTGTTATGAGTGTTGGCCAAAAAGCTCTGTCAGTAGCTAACTGCCTCATGTTCTGCTCTGTGAACTGCTACGTGGTGCTGCTCATGGATGATGGTAGGAATTTATGCAAATATTCAGAGACACAAAATATTGAAGTTGCTGTAACTGATTACTTTCCCAAGTGAGAAAAATACATTCTATTCTACCTATTTCAAACTCAGTGATTGTTGCAGCCAAGAAATGCCTAGCCAATGTTAAATGGTCCTATAAATGACAGTACCCTAACAACTATTCTGCTCATGATCTTATTTTTATTTCTTTGATGAAAGTTGGTTCTTTTCTTCCCAAGTTCACAAAAAATCTTTTACATTTCTAGTGGTTGCGAAAAGCATAATATGACTAGGACAAACATAAACTTTGAGGCTGAAAGGAAATCAAGTAATGAACCACGTAGGAATAGAAGGTAAACAAACTATGCTAGTTGAGAATGTACCTCAGGAGTCGATCAGAAGTGCGACGTCTCAATATTTCCTGAAAACCCATATTGGCTAGGATAATTTGCTTTTATTACCTTATTTACACCAAGTTTTAGTTAAACAATGATACTTGAATAATTTTTTGCTATTTCTGTTATGGTTTTGTGGACAGTATTTGACCTTATGGTAACTAGTTGGGGTCAGATTTTGGGGTTTTGATTATTGGTATGAAGTACTGACAGAGGATCTTATTCACACCAAGTTTTAGTTAAACGCTGGTACTTGAATGATTTTGTGCTACTTCTGTTGACAGAGAATGGCATGTTAATACCATATAGGCACCCAAATAATGTTGCTATGATGTATTGGGGGAGAAATGGTCCAGTATTGCTTGTAGTGGTTTGTCCAAAATGTTGAATGATACTGCTTGGAGATGCATATATCATTTCACCTCTTCACATGCCAATGTATTTTCCATGTTGTGATGGAGGCCTTTTTTGCCTTGTCCACCCGAGAGGCCCTTGAGTTTGCTGGAATGTCGATTAACTTCCGTTCCGGCAAATTCGGGTACTCCATATGTCCTATTTTCAGCAAAGGTCATGCTGAAATTTTCCGTGAATTTTAGCATGACTTTGCTAAAAATAGGACATATGGGGTACTTGTGACTAATGCATGGGCCGGGGTATCTTAGTAGATAATTAAGTAGGATCAAGTGCCCCAGCGTACTTGTGACTAATGCATGGCTTTTAGGGTGCCTCGGTGTCGATAAAAACCGAAATGAGGAAAGCTTAGGCTTTTAGGGTGCCTCGGCGTCGAAAAACCCTCAATGATAAAAGCTTAGCTTTTAGGATGCCTCGGTGTCGACAAACCCTAAATGATGAGACCATGATCTTGTTCCTTGACAATAACCAACTTTTTGACCAAACTTTGTTCCTATTTAGAGAGAAAAATGGCCAACAACGATGAGGCCGGGGGTTCGGGCGTTAAGGCATTCTGGGAGCTGTCCCAAGAGATGGAGGAACAACCTCACTTGTATGAGGACGTCGCCTTCCCCACCGATCCTGAGACCACTGATGGTACCACCGAGGATGACCCCACTGATGCCACCACTGATGGTGCCGCCGAGGATGCCACCACTGATGATGGCGGCGTACGCACAGATGGCAGCCAACCGAAGAGGCAACGGAAGGACCGGCGCCCGACCGTGCTCCGCACCCTCAAGGAGGAAGTTACTGAAGTGGACTCCGACGGGAATCCAACGGCGCCTGAACGAATAGTCAAGGGGTACTCGCTTCAGCTTGGGTGCATTCTCCGGAGCACCGTCTCGATCAACACCGAGAACCTGAGGCATCCTGACTGAGGGAATTTGTGCAACCTTCTCTTCACGAAGCTGCACGAACGATACAAGTTCCCCGTTGAATTTGAAAACACAAGCCTCAAAGGGAATAAAGTGAACAATGCTGCCCTCACGAAGATGAGCAAGGCCCTGTCTACTTGGAAAAGCAATGTGAAGAAAATGATCGAGAAAGGTGAGAGTTATGAGAAGAACAAGGAGAAAAATCCTTCGATCACCGAATATGACTACAATGACTTCAAGATCAATTGCTCGAGCACCGCAAAGTCCGAATCAAGTAAGTGGGGGAAAGAAATGCGGGAGCTGAACTTAGGGGAACACACACTCGGTCCCGGCGGTTACAGAGTGGCGGAGCCTATATGGGACAAGGAGGAGGCGGACCGTGCCGAGCAAGGCCTACCGCCCCTCTTCGATAAATACGGTGACAAGCAGACCAGGAACTTTGCTAGGGCCCGGTACAAGAAGGACCCGAAAACAAAGGAGCTTACCACGGATCCGAAGACCAGGGCGCTTGAGCTTGTTCTGGTAAGGAATACACCCCCGCGTAATTAGCTCCATATGGTTGCATTCTAATTAATGAAGCCAAATTTCTAAATGGTTCACATTCCTTCCGCAGGCGACTGAAAGAAGTAGCGCGGGGTCGACTAAGAGCAACCCTTGGGACACCACTCTAAATAGGGCGTTGAATGTAATGAAGAACAAGGATAAGCTCAGTATGCCGACGTCAGCTGGTCGGGTGGCCGGCAAAGGCGTGTCGACAAAATGGTCGTCATACTATAACACTGGTGGGCGAAAGGAGAAAAAGACCAGCTCGGAAAGCCAGGCACGCGAGGTTCAAGAAATCAGGGCAAAGGTGGCGCAGATTCCGGAGATTGTCCAAGAGCAAGTAGAACAACAACTCGGAAGGACGATCACCGCCATTGTGCCTACCTTGATCCAGGGGATTAGTGCGTGGATTGCGGGCGGCCAACAGGGGCCGCCCCCGATTCCTAGCTTCACGGCCAGCAAGTCGCAGAACGCGATGGCGGGGCCATTGGTGTCTCCGACGCCGGCACGGGAGCTTAATGCACCCGGGTGTACACCGGCAGGCACCTCTGCAGCAAGCGGCCCCTCCGTCAACTGCACGCCCGCCATTGGCGGTGCCTCGACATTAGCCGAGCTCGACGCCATCATCACGGTAACTAATTAAGCCTCTCTCGGCCGAGGACTTCATCTCCTTGCCTTTGACTGGGCATCCCTAACGCCCTACATGTTTTCGCAGGGCGCCGCCGACGTTCCGTGCACTCTCCTGCACTTGGTGCACAATGAGTTGGTCGATGTCGCCAAGGGCAAAATCGTTCAACCGGGCAACCCCTTGTTCCACGGTACTCAGATGCCACCCAACTAGTTTAGGGTTCAACTGGTTCGGGTGCTGCCAGGTTGCGATGAGTTGTTACCTCCGATTCGACCGGTCGGGGCCGCCGATGATGACGTGATGACCCTCAGCGCCTGCCTGAGATGACCCCTGCTTTGGCCGAAGAGCCAGATTCGTTTGGGGGCGGGGGACACCACCCCAAAGACAACACCGCCGATCGCCAAGTCGGCCCCAAGTCGGCCCCATGTCAAGACCGCCGCAACGGTGCCGGACATCCCTATGCCACTGGATCCAAACATGCATATGGCACAGGATCAGAACGACGACGACGACGATACATTTGCCAACTTCGATCAGTACTTTGCCGATCATGGGTACGGTGGCGACTTCATGGGGCCTCCTTCTCAAGAACCCAACCCAACAAAAGACGCGCGCGATCTAGCTGGTACCGCGGAGAAGCCAAGTTGCAACAGGCGTCGTCTGCCATTCAGCTCTCAAGAGACGCCTCCAGTTGCCGACTTCACCGAGCCTCAGATAGGCTAGGTGCGAAATATTATCAGCCCCAGCACACTCAAGAAGGAGGTCTGTGAGCAGAACTCGGTCCCATTACAGGAGAAGAAGAAGGCATGCAAAAGAAAGACTAACAAGGGTGCGGGCCTGCCGGCACCGAGTACGATCCGTGCTCAGGACGGGCCACCTTCACCTGAGGATATCTCGAGGAGGGTGCATGTGGCGGGTAGGCCGATGCTACCGAGAAATATGCTCGATGCTGCAACCGGTGCTATGCGGAGTCTGCATGACAGTGTTCTTTCTTTGGAGAAGCGGCGTCTCGGAGAGAAGGATGTGGCATACCCGGTTTTCGCGGCCAAGGTGCCAAAGGGCAAGGGCTTTGTGGATAACTCCATCGGGGGTACGATCGTCCTGCGGTTTTATGACATCCATGCTATGTTGAACCTTCATCCGCTGCACTACACCTTCGTTCGGCTATTTTCGCTGAGTATGGAGATGTGGATCATTCACGACAAGACCCCGGTCATCATGATAGTCGACCCCTTCTACATGCGTGCCAAGATCTTGGGCAGCGCTGGGGACCGGCAAGTCGCGACTTCTTACCTCGAAGGCGTCATTTTGGCAAACCAAGATAAGGATAACTTCCTCGTGCCTTACTTTCCCGAGTAAGTCCTCCCCTCAACCGCCCCGTAACATATGAATTCTTAGATTTCGATCATTTTTCTTTTAACATTCCATGTTTTCTGCAGTGACACACATTGCACGCTCATCCTCCTAAGCCCCAAATATTCCATGGCCACGTATTTCGACCCGGACCATCAGACGAACGTAGACTACACAAATGTCAAGAAGGTTCTTGATGATGTTCTCCCCGGCTACGTCAAATCTGGAGGCACCTTCACCAGGCCTATTCGTAAGTACGGCAAGCACGTGTTCTCCCACAATACGACGTTCTACTGCGTCAAGCAGCCGCCTGGCGGTCAGAAGGGTGCCTACTACGCCATCCATCACATGCGGGCGATCGTACGGGACCATCATCAACTTCTGCTACCGAGTAAACTCAAAGATTGGGCCGCGAGCGTGTCGGCAATCCAGGACGCGGACATCAGACAAGAATTCTTTCGCATCCAGTCGGAGTTTGCGGAAATCATCCATCAAGATGTCCTTCGTACCTCGGGGCAGTTCTACCTCAAAACTCAACCGTCCAACAGTGACATCGACACAATGCTACAAATGCAGGCTGACAACGACCGTTATTTCATGACTCCCAAGATAGACGGCGGCTTCATCCACGCTCCGGTCCCTTGAGTCGAGTCGAAAGCAGTGATGTTGTGCCTAGTTCTGAAACATCGATTGGCTCATGTTGTAATTAAACTTTAATGAACTTGTAGTATGTCTCTTTGGTTTCGAGAGTCGTTCAACTTAGATGTAATCGATGCTATTAATGTCTTTCTTTTCTCTTCCGATCGTTCTATTGCATACTTATATATTGCTTATGTATTGTCTGTGAATTGGTACTAACATTTCGTTTGGCTACTGCATAGCGATGCCATCGTATGTCGTGTACAAGGGTAAGGTTCCTAGAGTCTACGACGACTGGGAGGAGTGTCGGAGATAGGTTCACCGATTCAGTGGTAACAGTTACAAAGGGTACACCACTAGGGCCGAGGCCGATTCTAGATACGCCTGCTATCTAGCGGGAGAGGGGAGGGAGCGCTGGAGGAACCGGATGAAGACGAGTTTCATCGTGATGATGCTCATCGTGATGACCGCAGCTCTCTTCTATGTGATGGTAGTTTAGATGATCGATATCGACTTGTAATGTGAAGACAAACTCGCTACTCGCGGTCTCAAGACTTGTAATATAATGTTCTATCTTTGTTCGGTCTTTTCAATTCGGAGACTAATATGATGAATTGTATTCGGAGACTAATATGATGAATTGTATTCAGAGACTAATCTTCTATTGTATTCGATGAATTTGTTGTTGATGTGTGTTGTCTATATTTTGTCCAATTATACATTTTGTAACCTGTGCAAAAAACAGAAAATAAAAAAATAAAAAAAACCTAATATTCATACTAATGGCGCATCACATCACAGTGCGCCATTAGTATGCCAAAGGATACTAATGGCGCATCATTAAACAGTGCGCCATTAGTATGCCGAAGTTACTAATGGCGCATCTTGTTGTTGTGCGCCATTAGTATGCCAAAGCACCTGGGTATACATGGCCCCCTGGGAGGCATACTAATGGCGCACTGTTGTATATACTAATGGCGCATCTGAGGTGCGCCATTAGTATACCAGATACTAATGGTGCACCTGTGGTGCGCCATTAGTAAAATATACTAATGGCGTGGCACTAATGGCGCACCACTAATGCGCCATTAATGGCCAAATTAGGTGCACCATAGTAGGCCTTTTCCTAGTAGTGGAAGCAACACGAGCGAGGGGGAGAGCAGTAGCAGCAGCGCGAGCAAGTGAGCGAGTGAGAGCCGGAGCAGCAGCACCAAATCCGGCTGGTATGGAAGTCACCACCGAAGGGGCCTCGCACTGGGGGAGAGCCGCCGTGGAGATGCCGCCCGCGGCGCCGACTTTGAGGTAGCCACGCCATGGGGGTGCGGGATGGAGCACCGTCGGCGCCAAGAGGTCTTGTTAAGGAGAATGTGCGATGCGATGAGTGTATAACCTCTTTGATGGCGCCGAGTAGGCCTCGGCTTCGTTCGAGGAGTCGGTGAGGATGTTGCGGTTCCGGTGGAGCAGGTTAAGGTGGCGCTGTGGGGATGGAGCAGCCGTTATAGACGAGGCAATCGTCAGAGCAGCACCTTGGAGGTGGAGGACGGGGCGGCTGAACCGATGGGACGGCGAGATGGACAATGGATCCTCATCCAAGGAGGTGGATGAGGGACGTCGAGCTGTTGCGTTGGACGACGTCGTCCAGGAAGAGGCTCCGGCTGGGCAGCGGTGAGGTGGCGTATGGAGGAGGGTGGGGTTTTGTGGCTGGAGCAGAGAGGTTATGGCGGCCTGGGATTTCGAATGGCGAAAAGGAGGCGATGGGAGAGGGAACCATGACTTACGGACGCGCTTGTCCAAAATGTAGGGTGTGTTACAGAAGTTCCCCCACCGATTTGAACTAGCGGCCCATTCGCCTCAGGGTTAGAAGGGGGATTTCACGTGTCGGGATTTGGCAGTTGGAGGGAGTTTTCGCGCGTGTTGTAATTTCAGCATAGCAAGGCGCGGGTTGTGAAGGCACGTGTTTTGGAAGCATGATATCTGAATTTTTAGGATATAACAAGGCGCTGGTTGAATTTTAGGGACAAACCTAACGTGTAATATTGTACTTGTACGTACCAAATCAATTCGCACTTCCCTCAATGAAAAAAACAAAAAAATAATACTATTCACAACACACAAAGAGAGAGTCTTGTCCCATTTTACTATATAAATGCTATTCAAAGCAATGAATTCATGTTATGTCCAATTGAATTTTTTCACTGAATGTATAATGCATGTAACCTACTCATACTAACATTTTAGTGCATTCCAAATGTCTATTCTACCACCGCAATTCGAACTAAATTTGAATTTGTTTCTCTATTTGTTATATGCAAATTTGAAGTGCATATATGTCATATTTTGAACATGTCACAATCTTAGTTGCTTAACCGAGTGGCCTATGTTTTGCCAGAAATGTCAACTCGTTTACGTTCTGGTAAATTTCAGGCGCTCGATATGTCCTTCTTTTAGCAAAGGTCATGCCAAATTTTTCTAAGTGTTTATTAATTTTGTTTTCATAATTAAGCATTTTGTTATCGACGTCGATGATGCCTATCCCGCAGCCTCATCGTCGACTCGGCGGAGGACTCCTGCTTGAGCCGAGGGGCCATGTCCTGGACTGTGCTCCGCCGGGCTGGTACTGGGTTGTGCTACCTTCTGGTGATTGCAGTCTAGTGAAGAGCCAGCCCGTCTCGACCCAGAGCTGCTTTGGTGGCGGTCACGTGGGCCTGCATCGGTGCAGAGGCTTGAGTCCCCCGCGCAGGTGGTACAACACCGTGTCATGAAGGAGAACGCGCACGTCCAGCGCTACATGGTTGTATTGGCGAACGACAGGTTCTCCAATACCTAGCAGATTCTTTGGGGATCTCACCGGAGCTATGATCCTGTGATGGTTCCACTACTAGGAAAAGGGCTATAGATGATATGGGCATTAATGGCGCACCATGTATGTGGTGCGCCACTCCTATATAGCAGTGGCGCACTAGATACAGGTGCGCCATTAGTAATATATATTACTAATGGCGCACCACACATCAGGTGCGCCATTAGTAGTTTAAAAAAATAAAAAAATTGTTAGTAATGGCGCACCATGGGATAGTGCGCCATTACTAGTTGACATAGTAATGGCGCACAACACCCACCGTGCACCTTTAGTGGTTTTGAAAAAAATGTTAGTAATGGCGCACCAGTGGATAGTGTGCCATTACTAGTTTGTTAATAATAGCGCACATTTTTTTTATTTTTTTCAAAACTACTAATGGCGCACCACACATCAGGTGCGCCATTAGTAACCCTGGTGCTAAATGCACCCCCCCTCAATTGACCGCCTTTTCAGTTTAAAAAATAAAAGAAAATGATGGAAATGTCAAATAAATAAAAGAAAATAAGTTTCTCATGTGATATGTGTTCTAGTTGTTGGGAAAATTTACAAATATGAATTTCGACTTTATTTGCAAAATCTCTCTGGAATTTAGTAAAATGGGCATAACTTTTGCATACGAACTCGGATTAAAAAGTTTTCATATGAAAAAAAAATTGAAAAAAAAATTTCTTAGTTTTTTTTGAATAAAATTGTTAGTAATGGCGCACTTCTATGTGGTGCGCCATTACTAAGCTAGATAGTAATGGCGCACCAGGTAGGCATAGTAATGGCATACTATAGGTGCGCCATTAGTATCTGGTATACTAATGGCGCACCAGGGGTGCGCCATTAGTATTAATTACTAATGGCGTGATGCTAGTGGCGCACCTGTAGTGCGCCATTAGTAGCCAAAACAGGTGCGCCACTAGCAGGCCTTTTCCTAGTAGTGTTCCTTCTCTTTGGGTGTCCACCGCGGCCCATTGAACCTAGAGGAGCTATTATTCGAGATGTATTAGTGATATTATATGATGATCTTTGCTACAAACTACTATATATGTATTCGATTATGGATTATTAATTACCTATTAGTTATTTGCTTATTGAATGCAAACGATAAGCGTGGTTTGTGCTACAAACTACTATATATGTATTCGATGATGGATTATATGATGATCTTTTCTACAAACCACGTTCGATGATGATCTTTGCTACAAAATACTACAAACTACAAATTTTAGGTGTTCTAGTTGTTATATGATGATCTTTACAAACTACTATATATGTATTCGATGATGGATTATTAATTACCTATTAGGAAATGTCTGACGATGAAAGGGAATTCGCTATGTGTGAGTACTGCGAAGATGAGTGCGGTATGTGCGACAGGCCTCACCTGGTAGAAGGTCGGCGCTTCAGCATCAAGCTCCAAGAGACCTTCGATGTTGAAACGGTACACAATGATGACAAGTGTTTTTTTTTATTTTTGCACGACTTCTCTGCTTCTTCAACGTGTAATTTTTGTCTTTTACAATTCGACTAGCTTATCACATGCCATGCAAGACGCTATGTCTTGGAGAAGATGGGTTTTGAAGATCATGAAAGCATGGAGACAAAGATAATTCAACTAAGGACCCATCATGGTTATCATTTTGCTGTAAATCTATACAATTCTGTGAACTCATCAAATTTTTGTTGCCTGAATTGGGAATCCCTTTGCAAGGCATATGATTTTCATGACGGTATGCTTCTCGCCTTCGATCTTGGTGATCCTGACATCGATGAAAAGAATATGACCATTTGGGTCCTTGTTGACACGCTTCCAGTTCTACCGTTGTGTGAGTTTCGCAAACATATTTATTAAGTAATTTATATTGTTTATTTCAAAATATTTGACAGCTTATTTCCATTGACAGCTTATTCTCATTCTTCAAAAAATGTATGGAAAATAGTAGACAGAACCTACTACTACAATGAAGAAGCATAATTAACTAATAAGGAGAAAGATGGTATTATTGCATTTTTGACTGATCTTGAGAATTACAATAGCTATTATCAAACTCTTCCACATTATGATCAATACGTGCCACTAGTGCACGTATTGAACTAAAGTAACATCAATGGAGATAGCATGGTGAGATTTTCTACTATTACGACATCTGTGCATCTTTTGCATAAATTCTTCTAAAACTAAACTACATTGCTAACTACAAAGTTATTACTATGTTTTTGAACTGAAAATCCCGATGGATTGTGTGCCTCATTTGATGTTGCCGAGAGGTCGCGTTGATGTTATGAGCTTAGGGCCACCACGGCCAGGTCAGCCGCAGTATCCACATCACTCCTGTCCATACTGGATTTCTAAAAGCGAGGAAGCCATGATAATAAATGATTTCAAAAAATGTTTCGACCATCGTAGAGAGCTACTTGGAAGGAACATTGTGCGTAGGCCAAGACTTGGAGAGAGGATGATCTCCGTTCTTTATTTTGGAGAGTCAATTTTCCTTAATGGAGAGTCAATGCCTATCTTGTTTTGTGATATTTTACCTAAGAGAGGGTAGAGTACGTCCTATGAGAGGAGTAGGTCATAGCTAGAATGTGTTATTATGTGCTACAATGTGTTAGAGTTGATGATGATGAGGAGGAGTTGTGATTATGACTAGTGACCAACTTGTTATATGATGTCTCATTGACGAACATTGTTTGGTGGTGATGACAAGTGGTAATGAATATGCTATTTAAACAGACTAGTTCATGATGAGTTGTTATTGTATAAAAGATATATCTGTTTAAACATGTACAACGCCAAAATGCGAAAAAAAAACCATAAATTTTAGCAGTGGCGCGGGCAAAAATATTACCAGCAGCACTCATTTACCAGTAGCGCTTTCCAGTGCCGTGCTACTAGTATCTGAACCTACCAGTAGCGCTGGCCTAAACAAGCGCTACTGCAAAAAATAGCAGTAGCGTCGTAGCAGTAGTGCTGGCGCTCGCGCTACTGGTAGCTCAAAAACCAGCGCTACTGGTAAGGTTTTCCCTAGTAGTGCTCGTGCATTCCATGAACTTTCACCTGCAGAAGAAAAACGGTGGGCCCGCATGTTGGAACAATGTAACGTGGCTGTCACCCCAGAAAATAAGCTGTCAGTATTCTCAGCTATGGTCACCTTTTTCAGGTGAAGACATCTGAGCGGATGACCAACAAATCATTCAATGCGATGTTGGCTGCTTTCCGCAAAGCTTTCCCAGATGCGTATGAGCTGCCACACACCTACAGTAAAATGAAGAATTTCCTTCGTGCAGTTGGATTGGATATGATATGATCCATGTTTGTAAGAATAATTGTGTTCTGTTCCGGAAGGATTGTGCCAACTTAAGTGAATACCCGAAATGCAAATCATTAAGATGGAAAGATGGCGATGCTGTGAAGAGGATTCCTCATAATGTTCTGAGACATTTTCCAATTACACCAACATTGTAGAGGTTGTTTCATGATGCTGAAACAAGAGAGGATGTACTATGGCATTCTAGGAACCAGGAGTACAGAGATCAGAATGTAATGAGCCATCCATCACATGGTAGTGAGTGGAAAAGCTTCAATCAGAAGCACAAAAAGTTTGCTGCTGACCCGAGAAACATTAGACTTGGCTTAGCTTCAGATGGATTTAACCCATTTTGCCACCAGAGTGCCACAAATAGCATGTGGCCAGTACTTGTTATCCCTTACAACATGCCTCCAAATGTCTGCACCAAAGAATCAAACTACATGATGACCTTGCTCATCCCAGGTCCAAAAAGTCCTGGAAATGATTTTGATTTGTTCATGGAGCCTCTTGTGGAGGAACTTCAACAGCTATGGAGGGGTGTTCTCACTCGAGACCTATATAGCAGCCCACCAGTTGATTTCTTTCTGCGTGTTGTTATAATTTGGTGCATCCATGATTATCCGGATTTGGGCACTATGTCAAGGCGGCGTACCAGACCAATGAGCCTTTTATTTTGGCAAATCAAGCAACACAGATATTTTTCTTGGAAGACACATTTGCACGTAGCGATGACTAGAGAGTATTGCAGAGGTTTGAGCAGAGGAATTCGTTTAATGAAGTTGCATAACAAGATGATACTTACACTGCTCCTGATGTACAAGATAACACAGATGTTCCTAATATCTTTGAGAACCATCACATCAATGACGCCGCCGAAAAGATTTCCTGTCGTGCTGTGGACATACAAGAGTTGATCAAGAAGAAGCCAACTTTCGAGAACGTTGAGGATGAAAAAGAAGATGACACGGTGGGGAATTACGATTCAGACTAATACACATGGTGAAGATGTTGACACTGCTACTACAGATGATGATTACATTGCTTTTGTCGTATTTGCCTGTCAAATGACGTTTTTATCTACTATGTGAAATTGTGTTTGCTATGACAATTGAAACCTGATGAACATGTTGTTTAGTATTTTCCTGTGAGAACATCACTTGTTATGTATGCTGATTTGTGTTTGGTGATTGTATGACGACTAAAACACGATGACATTGTTGTTTAGTTGTACTCATATTTGGTTGTGAAACTTGAATTTGACGACATAGTTTGTTGTTGGACTGCAATTTGCTCGATGTCTTCGAATGAGAACAAAGCTAACCCGACAGGGCCTCTGCTAACTTATTTAGGCCTCCTTTGGTTCATAGGATTGGAAAATCATACGAATAGGAAAGTCATAGGAAATGAGATGACATGCATCTCAAATCCTATGCATAGGAATAGGAAAGGAGATGCCCTTTGATTCAGACCATAGGATTTTTTCCATTGAGTCTAGGCTAATGTTTATTTTCCTATGAATTGTGGAGGATAGAAAGAATTCCTCCATAGGAGTAGGATTTCATTCCTACAAACCAAAGAGCTCTGAAGGAATTTTTCCTATAGAAATCCTATCCTATGAAAATCCTACAAAATTCCTCCAGACCAAAGGAGGCCTTATTTATTACCAAAAGGGCCTCTGCTATTTATTTATTTATGAGAAAAAGGGGATACCCCCTGATTTCCGTTAATAGAAATCATTAGATGTTCACAACACTATGCCTAGCCTGCTACACAGGTTTCATTCATTACTAGTTTCAGCAAAGTACTCATGTCATAGCCATTGAATACATCATGAGTGCTACATACACTGCAAATAAAGAGACAATCATCCTACAGAGCACATCGATTTTGCCCATTATCTTCACAAGATCTTTCATCTCCTCATTGCTATCAAGGCCGTTCAGCACCTGTTGCTTGGCCATGATCAGAGGAACTGCACTTTAACCTTCTGCTTTGCATCTTCCTCTTCTCTCGTTCCTTCAGTTACTTGTCCAACACCCCAACCTGCTGGTATTGGGATTCCTTGGCTAACCAAATAATCAGCATAGTTGCACTCCCCCACATTAGCAACTTCCCAGAAATACAAATCACACGAATCTTCCCTTTTCCGCACGAATCAAATTGGAAGATCATCAACCAAACTATTAAAAAAATCAGCAATTGAAAGCAGCAGAACAACACTTAAACATATTATTACCCCATGATTCGGGCATTTGTAGAAGACTCGGCCAGGGTTGAGGATTGTGATTGAGATGCGACGGGTGACTCTGCGTGATTTGCAACAGTGGCACCACACCAACAGCAGCGGGTTGCGATGAGAAACCGGCGGCGGTGCGCGTGCCGGCGGGGGTGTGATGAGACCCATAGGCGATGGTACGGGTGGCGACTTGGCGCATATTTGGTTGTTGCCTGCTGAAGAGTAGGTGGATGAGCAGCCAGCGGACATGGTTGTTGCAGCCAGAGCTTCTGATGCTAGGCAGAGTAAGTAGAGAAGAGGAGAAGCGAATGTTGGATATGTCAGTTTCATTACTTGCAGAGTAGCATAGCACCATATATAGTCATAGTCTAGGTTTAGATTCGAACCAGCTACAGGGGCACGTCTCTCTTGTTTCTAAAACTCAGCAACGTCTCTTTACTGGTACACTAGCTTGTTCTGTATGCCTTCTCAAGTCTTTGATTCCTCCACCTAACATCTGGGACCCACCGGAAGGGCCTCTATATTTTGCGAAAAAACCTGCCCCGCTGACAGGTCGGACCCACTAGCTATCTTCACACGCAAGGAAGTGCCTCCTTATCACGCAAAAAAAATGAATACTCCCCCTGCCAGCTGGAACCCAGCATCGTTGGAGGCTGACTTGTGGTCCTACCAAGTTGACGGGGATGGAGGGCGTTGCCAACTTAGTCAATATGGATGATTCTAGCTACAGTTACCGTACGATGTTCATCCAACAGCAGTAGTGCTTCTTCAACCTCTGGTCTTCTTGCTCCAGCCGCCCAAACCAGCGCCGGTCGTGCCGCGTGCTCCTGCCTCCCGTGGTCGGCTGTAATGCCGCGGAGGCCTCACCGCCCCCTACTACTCACACTGCTAGCCAGGGCATCCCTCTACTCACCCACACCCCCTGTTATTCTGCGGCGACGACAGCCTCACACCGCGGCCGAACCAGTGAACCCTCGTACTCCTCTCCGCATGGGCATCCACTATCGCGTCTTCCCCGGCTCTGTGTTGTCCCCTTCCTAGGCCTCGTTGTCATCCACCACCTTGGTGCTCTCGGCACGGCGTGGTCAATGTGGTCAACGACCGACTTCCATCGGAATAGTAGTGTACGTGGAGAGGCTGACAGCTGGGTCCACGGCCGCAGTTGGGTCCACAGCCACAGCCCAGTTTTTTTGTGATTTGCCAAGTAAGTCGCTTTGTCAGGCCTGTTGGGATGCAAATCTTTCAAGTCGAGGACAGCTTCATTCAGCTGGCCGAGAAAATGGCCTATCAGTAATGAGAAATGGGTTGTACATTTTTAAAACACATCAAACCGGCAATTAGTTTCAAATTTCTTTTTTTTCATTTCGAGATTTTAAATTGCATTGATTTTTATGTGTGGACAATTTTTTGGATTTTATATTGATATAGATTTATTTTTAAAATCAGTTTGAGTGTGACTCAAAATTTCAGGATTAAAAACAGTTCGGACTGCACCGAAATATGCGAAATTCCATATAATTTTTTAACCATGGCCACAATATGAGTTGTAATGGTAACAAAAAGAATATGGGCTCCAAAAAACCTTAAGAATTAGCAAATGGGCTATAAATTATTAGAAATAATGGCATATGGGTTGTATGATGGCTTTCCTCAAAAAAAGGTTGACACACAAGCAGTGATTGTTGGATGTGCAACCAACGGCCGTCGTGCTTCTTCAATCTTTGCTCCTCCTGCTCCAGCCACTCAAACAAGCACCGGCAGGACTGCCTGCTCTCTCCTCCCCGTGGCCGGCTGTGCTGCCGTGCAGGCCTCACCGCCCACCATACTCCCATCGTTGGCCTAGCCATCTCTCTACTCACCCTCACCTGCTGTTATTCTCCGGCGACGACAAACAAACCAGTAAACCCTCGTACAGTCGTACTCTCCTCCACGTGGGAAACAACTACCGAGTCTTCCCTGCCTCCGTGTCATTCCCTTCCTAGGCCACATCGTTGTCCACCGCCCTGGTGCTCTCGACGCTGCCTTGTCAACGTGGTCAACGACCGACATGCATCTGAAGTGGACTGTACATGGAGAGGCTGACAGCTGGGTCCACTTCCGCACGCAAGGAAATGCCTCCTTATTACGCGCAAAATAATGATTCCTCCTCCTGACATCTGGGACCCATCGAAAAGGCCTCTGTATTTCGCGAAAAAAATGTTACCGCCACTGACAGCTTGGACCCAGCAGCTATATCTTCGCACGCAAGGAAGTGCCTCCTTATTATGCACAAAAAAATAAATACCCCCCTACTAGCTGGGACCCAGTATAGTGGCAGGCTGACTTGTGGGCCTACTAAGTTGACGTGGACGGAGGGCTCTGTCAACTTAGTCAATATGCACGATTCTAGCTCCAGTGACCGTACGATGTCCATCCAACGCCCGTAGTGCTTCTTCAACCTCTGGTCTTCTTGCTCCAGCCGCCCAAACCAGCACCGGTCGTGCCTCGTGCTCCTGCCTCCCGTGGCCGGCTGCGATGCGGCGGAGGCCTTACCGCCCCCTACTACTCCCACCGCTGGCTAGGCCATCCCTCTACTCACCCACACCCCATGTTATTCTGCGGCGATGATGGCCTCACACCGTAGCGAACCAGTGAACCCTCATACTCCTCTATGCGTGGGCATTCACTGACGCATCTTCCCCGGCTCTGCGTCGTCTCCTTCCTAGGCCTCACCGTCATCCACCGCCCTGGTGCTCTCGGCGCGGCATGGTCAACGTGGTCAAGGAACGACTTCCATCGGAAGAGTACTGAGGCTGATAGCTGGGTCCACGGCAGCCGCAAGGAAGTGCCTCCTTATTACGTGGAAAATAATTATTCCTCCACCTGACAGCAGGGACCCACCGGATGGGCCACCGTATTTGGCGAAAAAATGTTTCCCCCTGATTGCTGGAACCCACCGGACGGGCCACCGTATTTCGCAAAAAACCATTCCCCCCGCTGTCAGCTCGGACCCACCGGAAGTGCCTCCTTATTACACACAAAAAATGAATATTCCGCTGCTAGTTGGGACCTGATGTCTACTACACAACCTTCTTCTTGTAGACATTGTTGGGCCTCCAAGTGCAGAGGTTTGTAGGTCAGTAGCAAATTTCCCTCAAGTGGATGACCTAAGGTTTATCAATCCGTAGGAGGCGTAGGATGAAGATGGTCTCTCTCAAGCAACCCTGCAACCAAATAACAAAGAGTCTCTTGTGTCCCCAACACACCCAATACAATGGTAAATTGTATAGGTGCACTAGTTCGGCGAAGAAATGGTGATACATGTGCAATATGGATAGTAGATAAAGGTTTTTGTAATCTGAAAATATAAAAACAGCAAGGTAACTAATGATAAAAGTGAGCGTAAACGGTATTGCAATGCGTTGAAACAAGGCCTAGGGTTCATACTTTCGCTAGTGTAAGTTCCCTCAACAATAATATCATAATTGGATCACATAACTATCCCTCAAAATGCAACAAATAGTCACTCCAAAGTCACTAATTGTAGAGAACGAACGAAGAGATTATGGTAGGGTACGAAACCACCTCAAAGTTATTCTTTCCAATCAATCTGTTGGGCTATTCCTATAAGTGTCACAAACAGCCCTAGAGTTCGTACTAGAATAACACCTTAAGACACAAATCAACCAAAACCCTAATGTCACCTAGATACTCCAATGTCACCTCAAGTATCTGTGGGTATTATTATACGATATGCATCACACAATCTCAGATTCATCTATTCAACCAACACAAAGGACCTCAAAGAGTGCCCCAAAGTTCTATCGGAGAATCACGACAAAAACGTGTGCCAACCCCTATGCATAGGTTCATGGGCGGAACCCGCAAGTTGATCACCAAAACATACATCAAGTGAATCACGTGATATCCCATTGTCACCACAGATATCCACGGCAAGACATACATCAAGTGTTCTCAAATCTTTAAAGACTCAATCCGATAAGATTACTTCAAAGGGGAAACTCAATTCATTACAAGAGAGAAGAAGGGGAGGAGAAACATAAGATCCAACTATAATAGCAAAGCTCGCAATACATCAAGATCGTGCCAAATCAAGAACACGAGAGAGAGAGAGATCAAACACATAGCTACTAGTACATACCCTCAGCCCCGAGGGAGAACTACTCACTCCTCGTCATGGAGAGCACCGGAATGATGAAGATGGCCACCGGAGAGGGATTGCCCCCTCCGGCAGGGTGCCAGAACGGGTCTAGATTGGTTTTCGGTGGCTACAGAGGCTTCTGGCGGCGGAACTCCCAATCTAATCTCCGTTCTGGAAGTTTTATGATACGTAGGTATATATGGGTGCTGGAGGTATGTCAGAGGAGCTACGGGAGCCCCACGAGGCAGGGGGCGCGCCCTAGGGGGAAGCGCGCCCCCCACCCTCGTGAGCACCTCCCGTATCTCCTGACGTGGAGTCCAAGTCTATCCGGTGGCTTTCGTTCCAAAAATAACTTCTCCAGTTGATTTCGTTCCGTTTCGACTCCATTTGATATTCCTTTTCTTCGGAACACTGAAATAGGCATAAAATAGCAAATCTGGGCTGGGCCTCCGGTTAATAGGTTAGTCCCAAAAATAATATAAAAGTGGAAAATATAGCCCAATATTGCCCAAAACAGTATATAATATAGCATGGAGCAATCAAAAATTATAGATACGTTGGAGACGTATCAAGCATCCCCAAGCTTAATTCCTGCTCGTCCTCGAGTAGGTAAATGATAAAAAGATAGTTTTTGATGTGGAATTCTAGTTGGCATAATTTCAATGTAATTTTTCTTACTTGTGATATGAATATTCAGATCCGAAAGATTCAAGACAAAAGTTCATATTGACATAAAAATGATAATACTTCAAGCATACTAACTAAGCAATTATGTCCTCTCAAAATAACATGGCCAAAGAAAGTTCATCCCTACAAAATCATATAGTTTATTCATGTTTCATTTTCGTCACACAAGAATGCTCTCATCATGCACAACCCCGATGACAAGCCAAGAAATTGTTTCATACTTTAGTAATCTCAAACTCATAAACTTTCATGCAATACATGAGCGCGAGCCATGGATATAGCACTATGGGTGGAATAGAATAATGATAATGGAGGTTATGTGGAGAAGACAAAAAGGAGAAAGTCTCACATCAACGAGGCTAATCAATGGGCTATGGAGATGCCCATCGATTGATGTTAATGCAAGGAGTAGGGATTGCCATGCAACGGATGCACTAGAGATATAAATGTATGAAAGCTCAACAAAAGAAACTAGTGGGTGTGCATCCAACTTGCTTGCTCAAGAAGACCTAGGGCATTTGAGGAAGCCCATTGTTGGAATATACAGGACAAGTTCGATAATGAAAAATTCCCACTAATATATGAAAGTGATAACATGAGAGACTCTCTACTATGAAGATCATGGTGCTACTTTGAAGCACAATATATGAGACTCGCTATATCATAGTGCTACTTTGAAGCACAAGTGTGGAAAAAAGGATAGTAGCATTGCCCCTTTTATTTTATTTTTTATTTTTTTTATATTTATTTTTTGGGCCTTTTTTTTTCTTTGTCCTTTCTCTTTTCTCTTTTTTGGGACAATGCTCTATTGAATGATGATCATCACACTTCTATCTATCTACAACTCAATGATTACAACTTGATACTAGAACAAAGATGACTCTATATGAATGCCTCCGGCGGTGTACCGGGATGTGCAATGAATCAAGAGTGACAAGTATGAAATAATTATGAACGGTGGCTTTGCCACAAATACTATGTCAACTACATGATCATGCAAAGCAATATGACAATGATGAAGCGTGTCATAAATGAAACGGTGGAAAGTTGCATGGCAATATATCTCGGAATGGCTATGGATATGCCATAATAGGTAGATATGGTGGCTGTTTTGAGGAAGATATAAGGAGGTTTATGTGTGACAGAGCGTATCATATCATGGGGTTTGGATGCACCGGCGAAGTTTGCATCAACTCTCAATGTGACAAAGGGCAATGCACGGTACCGAAGAGGCTAGCAAGGATGGAAGGGTGAGACTGCGTATAATCCATGGACTCAACATTAGTCATAAAGAACTCACATACTTATTGCAAAAATCTACAAGTCATCAAAAACCTCGGCACTACGTGCATGCTCCTAGGGGATAGATTGGTAGGAAAAGACCATCGCTCGTCCCCGACCGCAACTCATAAGGAGGACAATCAAATAACACCTCATGTTTCAAATTTGTTACAGAACGTTTACCATACGTGCATGCTACGGGACTTGCAAACTTCAACACAAGCACTTCTCAAATTCACAACTACTCAACTAGCACGACTTTGATATTATTACCTCCATATCTCAAAACAATCATCAAGCATCAAACATTTCATAGTATTCAACACACTCATAAGAGAATTTTATTATTCTTGAATACCTAGCATATTAGGATTTTAAGAAAATTACCATGCTATTAAGACTCTCAAAATAATCTAAGTGAAGCATGAGAGTTCATCTATTTCTTCAAAATAAAACTACCACCATGCTCTAAAAGATATAAGTGAAGCACTAGAGCAAATGACAAACTACTCCGAAAGATATAAGTGAAGATCAATGAGTAGTCGAATAATTATGCAACTACATGAAGACTCTCTAACATTTAATAATTTCAGATCTTGGTATTTTACTCAAACAGAAAGAAAAGCAAAATAAGATTACATTCTAAGAATGGCAAACATCATGTGAAGAAGCAAAAACTTAGGATCAACCGAAACTAACCGATAGTTGTTGAAGAAGAAAGGTGGGATGCCAACCGGGGCATCCCCAAGCTTAGATGCTTGAGAATTCTTGAAATATTATCTTGGGGTTCCTTGGACATCCCCAAGCTTGAGATTTTGTGTTTCCTTAATTCCTCTCATATCACGGTCTCCCTAAATCTCAAAAGCTTCATCCACACAAAACTCAACAAGGACTCGTGAGATAAGCTAGTATAAACCATTGCCAAAACCTTATCATACTCTACTGTAGAAAATCACTAAAATTATTATTCAACATTGCATACTAAATTCCTCTGCATATTTAATAGTCATATCCTCAAATAGAATCATTAAAGAAGCAAACATATGCAAACAATGCAAACATAACAGCAATCTGCCTAAACAGGATAGTCTGTAAAGAATGCCGCAACATCCATACTTCCCTAGCTCCAAAAATTATGAAAGAAAATTCCCACTGTATTAAATTTATCAGAGCTTAATATGCAAAAGGTTTCAACATTTTATCACATTCTGACTTTTCTAGGGAATTATTGCAACAGAGGTAAACTTTCTGTTTTCAAACAGCAACATGTATACTTGTAACATAGGCATAGTAAAGACTATTAATGCCACTTTTATTGAAATAAAAGATGCAAAACATTGTTCTAAATAACAGCAAGCAAATCCTAACAAAATAAATTGACGCTCCAAGCAAAACACATATCATGTGGTGAATAAAAATATAGCTCCAAGTAAAGTTACCGATGAACGAAGACGAAAGAGGGGATGCCTTCCGGGGCATCCCCAAGCTTACGCTCTTGGTTGTCCTTGAATATTACCATGGGGTACCTTGGGAATCCCCAATATTACGATCTTGCCACTCCTTATTCCATAGTCCATTGAATCCTTACCTAAAACTTGAGAACTTCACAACACAAAACTTAACAGAAAACTCGTAAGCTCCGTTAGTATAAGAAAACAAAAGACCACTTCAAGGTACTGTGATGAACTCATTCTTTATTTATATTGGTGTTAAACCTACTGTATTCCAACTTCTCCATGGTTTATAAACTATTTTACTAGCCATAGATTCATCAAAATAAGTAAACAACACAATGAAAACAGAATCTTTCAAAAACAAAACAGTCTGTAGTAATCTGAATCAAACGTATACTTATGGAACTCATAAAATTCTCAAATAAATTGCTGGACCTGAGTAATTTATCTATTAATCATCTGCAAAAATAATTAACTAAATATCACTCTCCAAATAAAAATGGCAGCAATTCTCGTGAGTGCTAAAGTTTCTGTTTTTTACAGCATGATCAACAAGAGTTTCCCCATGTCTTCCCAAAGGTTCTACTTGGCACGAACACTAATTAAAATCATAAAACCACATCTAAACAGAGGCTAGATGAATTATTTATTACTAAACAGGAACAAAAAGCAAGGAACAATAATAAAGTTGGGTTGCCTCCCAACAAGCGCTATCGTTTAACGCCCCTAGCTAGGCATGATGATTTCAATGATGCTCACATAAAGGATAAGAATTGAAACATAAAGAGAGCATCATGAAGAATATGACTAGCACATTTAAGTCTAACATGCTTCCTATGCATAGGAATTTTGTGAGCAAACAACTTGTGGGAATAAGAATCAACTTGCATAGGAAGGTAAAACAAGAATAACTTCAAAACTTTAAGCACATAGAGAGGAAACTTGATATTATTGCAATTCCTACAAGCATATATTCCTCCCTCATAATAATTTTCAGTAGCATCATGAATTAATTCAACAATATAACCATCACCTAAAGCATTCTTTTCATGATCTACAAGCATAGATAATTTACTACTCTCCTCACAGGCAAAATTCTTCTCATTCGGAATAGTGGGAGTATCATAGGAAACTCGAATACTATAAATTATTTCCATATTAAAAGAGTAATGTTCAGAGAAGGGGTAATCATAATCATGACAAGTTTTACAAATATAATCACTACTTTTTATAGCATAAGTATCATCACAATAATCATCATAAGTATGAGGCATGCTATCATCATTATAGACTTGCATATCAAAAGTTGGGAGACTAAAAATATCATCTTCATTAATCATAGATTCCGCAAGCTTGGGACAAACATTAATTGAAGCAAATATATTCTCAAATATGTCATCCTCATCAAACATAGATTCCCCAAGCTTGGGCCTTTTCATATCATAAGCATAATCACTCTCATCATTAATAGTATAGATAGCACCGATAGTATAGCAATTATTATATTCTTCCAAGAAAGTGCCAAAAAGATTTTCAAGATCATAAGAAGTATCATTATCTTCCACAATTATATTTTCATGAGGCACAATAGTAATAGGAGCAACATTATTTGGGAGAGATATCTTTTTACCTCTTTTCCTTTTTCTTTTCTTCTTCTACACCACATCATGTGTGGGTTCAATCCTCTTTTTGGAGCTCCTTATTAATGAGATTGGTTGAATAGGAGGCTCCTCCTCGTTACCTGATTCATCATAAGAAATAATAAGAGGATATTGGGAAGTCTCTTCCCTTTCATTAGTATTCTCTTCGTCTTCTATTTGTTTTCTTTTCTTTATGTAATTGGAAATATAAGGATTTTCAGTGCAATTCACCGCACAATACAAATAAATTTCCTCTAGGTCAAAATGAAGAACTCTATCAAGGTTAAACTTTGGAATACACTAAGTTATATGTTTCATTTCCTCATACCCCAAAAGAAGACTAATCTCTTTATTATGCTCAAGGGTAATCAAATTATCACAATTTTTGGATATGATTCTGTCATGAAACAATTTGCATTGGATATTTAAATGACCATGTTCATTGCAAAGTTCACAAGGGGCGCGAAAAATATTGAATTTTTCAGCACAATCATCAAGACTTTCTTGCAACAATTTGGTTTCTAAGTACTTATGCCTCTTGCAATATATATCTTCCCTATTTGGTGTGTACTTGCAAACCCAGTCTACTCCACAAAAATTGACATGCTTAGGAGGCATTTTCATCATAACTAGTGCAATCATCATTAGCATCATGGATATTCAAAGAATTCATACTAACAACATTGCAATCATGCTCATCATTCAAATATTTAGTGTCAAACATTTTAGAGATCTCTTCTTCTAGCACTTGAGCACAATTATCCTTTCCATCATATTCACGAAAGATATTAAAAAGGTGAAGCGTATGAGACAAACTCAATTCCATTTTTTTGTAGTTTTCCTTTATAGACTAAACTAGTGATAAAACAAGAAACTAAAAGACTCGATTGCAAGATCTAAAGATATACCTTCAAGCGCTAACCTCCCCGGCAACGGCGCCCGAAAAGAGCTTGATGTCTACTACACAACCTTCTTCTTGTAGACGTTGTTGGGCCTCCAAGTGCAGAGGTTTGTAGGACAGTAGCAAATTTCCCTCAAGTGGATGACCTAAGGTTTATCAATCCGTCGGAGGCGTAGGATGAAGATGGTCTCTCTCAAGCAACCCTGCAACCAAATAACAAGAGTCTCTTGTGTCCCCAACACACCCAATACAATGGTAAATTGTATAGGTGCACTAGTTCGGCGAAGAGATGGCGATACAAGTGCAATATAGATAGTAGATAAAGGTTATTGTAATCTGAAAATATAAAAAAAGCAAAGTAACTATTGATAAATGTGAGCATAAACGGTATTGCAATGCGTTGAAACAAGGCCTAGGATTCATACTTTCGCTAGTGTAAGTTCCCTCAACAATAATATCATAATTGGATCACATAACTATCCCTCAACATGCAACAAAGAGTCACTCCAAAGTCACTAATAGTGGAGAACGAACGAAGAGATTATGGTAGGGTACGAAACCACCTCAAAGTTATTCTTTCCAATCAATCCGTTGGGCTATTCCTATAAGTGTCACAAGCAGCCCTAGAGTTCGTACTAGAATAACACCTTAAGACACAAATCAACCAAAACCCTAATGTCACCTAGATACTCCAATGTCACCTCAAGTATCCATGGGTATGATTATACGATATGCATCACACAATCTTAGATTCATCTATTCAACCAACACAAGGACCTCAAAGAGTGCCCGAAAGTTCTACCGGACACTACTAGAAAAAGGGCTATAGATGGGATTGACACTAATGGCGCACCAGACAAGCGGTGTGCCATTAGTATATACTAATGGAGCACCACCTCCTGATACGCCATTAGAGTTGAAACTACTAATGGCGCACCTAGCCCAGGGTGCGCCATTAGTATCAAATTTTTTTTTAACTAGTGCGCCTGTCCAAACATACTAATGGCGCATCCAGACACAGTGCGCCATTACTAGTTGTAACTAGTAATGGCGCACCTGTCGGAAAGTGCGCCACTAATTTTGTTTTTTTTATTATGTTTTTTATTCCATTTTTTGCAAAACTACTAATGGCGCACTGTTCCATCGTGCGCCATTACTAGTTTAAACTAGTAATGGCGCACTGTGGGCAGTGCGCCATTAGTATGTTTTTTTGCAAAACTACTAATGGCGCAGCACCAGAAGGTGCATTTAGAGTTGGTGCGCCATTAGTAAGTGGGCAGCAACAAGATATTTTGGACAGCCTCTCCTACCCACTTCATTCTCTCCACCTCCTCCTTGTCTCGGGTGCCTCCTCTTTTTCACCTCATTTCCACCATAGATTCATTCAATTTAAGTGGTTAAATTACCATGTTTTGATAGGTAAGTAAGGAGGGAAGCTATATTTATGTTGTTCTCCCTACAACAATGTGCACATGCACTTTTTATGGCCTAGCTAGATCTATGTATGTTCGTGGTGTTGCATATGTTTGTGGTGTTGCATATGTGTTTGTGTTTGGAGGTGTACCGGTATTTGAAATGCGATAGTTGCCAATATTTTGCCAGAATGTTGATTCATTTCCGTTTCGGCGAGAATTTTGGCATTAAGCATTCTTTTTGGTCCTATTTTTAGGGAAAGTCATGCCAAATTTTTTCTTGGTTCTAAAATATCGTTTTGCTCTACCCCGCAGGCGACCATGGTCCGCATGATGACCGAAGGCATCGTGAATAGGTTTTTGAGCTCCGCGAAGGCCGAGATGCTTCAAAAGAACGAGACGGAGATAAGATGTCCGTGTCGAAGATGCAAGCTGAAGAGCCTCATTGCGGACCCGGAATCCGGGCAGGTGCGGGACCACCTGCTCTTGCATGGTTTCATGGATGGCTATCGGTGGCAAGGTGATGAAGATGACTACGAAGTCGTCCATGGGGGCCGGGAAAGAAATGAGGAAGGGCAGCAAGACAACCACCCCGGCTCGGGCGGGCGAGAAGACGAAGAATCCCCAGGAGATGATCACGATGGTGATGCTGTACATAGTCATCATGTAGAAGATGCAGGACATGATGATGAGGAAGATGCCGGAGCAGACGATGGGCATGATCATGAAGATGATGATGCCGGCGGAGCAGACGACGCTGGACCATCGATGGGCTGGGTGCAGGACCCTCATATTCAAGAGCTGCTTCTCAAGCAGACGGATAACGCAAGAGCTGCCGCCTGAGAGAAAGCCAAGATGGATCAACTTGAGTTAGACGCGGTTACTCCATTGTATGAAGGATGCAGGCCCGAGGATACCTGCCTGAAAGTAACGCTCATGGCTCTGGAGATGAAGGTAAAACACAAAATGACCGACGCATGCTTCGACGAGAACATGTCATTCTGGCACGAACGTCTTCCAAAGGGGAACAAGTGCCTGACCAGTTTGGAGGAGGCGAAGAAAATCGTGTGTCCTCTGGATGTACCGCACGTGAAATACCATGTGTGCATGAACAATTGCATCATTTATCGGGACGAGCACGCGGAGTCTACCATATGTCCGGTGTGCGGCGTCACTCGATACAAGAAGAGGAACAAAGCTCCTCGAAAAGTGGTGTGGTACTTTCCAATCACTCCTCGTCTGCAGCGGTATTTCGCGGACCCTAAGGTAGCAAAGCTCCTGCGTTGGCACGCGGATAGGGAGGAGAAGAAGCGAGAAGATGACGCAAATGATCCGGAGATAGATAAAAAAGACAAGATGCTGAGTCACCCTAAGGATGCGAGCCAGTGGCAAGCGTTGAACTTCGAAGACCCAGAATTTGGGAACGATCCAAGGAACATCGTGCTGGGCGCGAGCACCGATGGAGTCAATCCGTTTGGTAGCCAGAGAAGCACACATAGCACCTGGCTTGTGTTTGTGTGGATGTACAACCTTCCCCCCTGGTTGTGCATGAAGAGGAAGTACATTCACATGAGTATGCTGCTAAAAGAGGAGCTTGACACGCTGTGGAAAACGCCAGCCAATATGTGGGACGCCGCAGAGAAAGAATATTTCCCTATGAGAGCCGCGCTGCTCACGACGGTGCACGACTATCTCGGTTACAGATATGTCGCAGGGCAGGTGGTCCACGGATTTTCTGGATGCGTCAGGTGCATGGATGACACAACATATCGCCAGCTAGATAGAGATCGCGGGTCTTCGAAAACCGTGTTCATGGGACAACGAAGATGGCTTCGCGATGATGACCCGTGGAGAAAACGCAAGGATCTGTTCGATGGTGAAACCGAACCCCGAGGACGCCCGCGTACGAGGAGCGGCGAGGAAATAGACGAGCTATTGAAAAATTGGAAAGACTGCCCACTGTCGGGAAAGAAGCAAAAGGCGCCAGAGCTGGGAAAGAAGCGAAAGGCGCCAGAGCCGCTGCTAAAGGTATGGAAAACGAGGTCTGTTTTCTGGGACTTGCCGTACTGGAAGATCCACCGTGTGCCTCACAACCTTGATGTCATGCATATCACGAAGAACGTGTGCGAGAGTCTGCTTGGTACCCTGCTCAACATGCCAGAGAGGACCAAAGATGGGCCGAAAGCAAGGGCAGACTTGAAATCAATGGGCATCAGGCAGGAGCTTCGCGCTATATATGATGATCATGATGATGATGATGATGATGAGGCGAAGCAGGACACGGAAAGTCGTCGCAAAGGCAAGAAGGCCAAGAAGACCGGAAATGACTACCCTCCCGCGTGCTTCACTCTAAGTCAGGAGGAGATCGAGCAGTTTTTCACCTGCCTTGTAGGAGTAAAACTTCCTTATGGTTACGCGGGGAAGATAAGCAGATACCTAGACCCAGCGAAGCTGAAGTTCAGTGGGATGAAGTCTCACGACTGTCACGTGCTGATGACGCAGATACTTCCAGTTGCAATCCGTGGGATCATGGACGCGCACGTCCGTGAAACCCTATTTGGCCTATGCAACTTTTTCGACGTCATCTCTCGGAAGTCTGTTGGCATGAGGCTATAGGAAGAGATCATGGTGATACTATGCGAGCTTGAGATGTACTTCCCGCCCGCATTCTTCGATGTTATGGTGCATCTGCTGGTCCATATCGTGGACGATATCATCCAACTCGGGCCGACGTTCCTGCACAGCATGATGCCGTTCGAAAGGATGAATGGTGTCATCAAAGGATACGTTCACAACATGTCACGTCCAGAGGGAAGCATAGCCAGAGGCTTTCTGACCGATGAGTGCTTCTCCTACTGCACGAATTATCTAGGCATCGAGAACCCCGTTGGTCCGCCCGTCAACAGGCACCTCGGCAGGCTCGCTGGATGGGGTCACCATGAGGGTCGTCGCGAAATATATGTCGACTTCGAGGGTTGACTCGCCGACTTTGAAAGAGCAAACCTAGTCGCGCTACAACACATAGACGTGGTCGATCCTTGGGTGGTACAGCACAAAACCTTTATTAAGAAGACGTACAATGACTGAGGCCAACAGAGGACGGACGGAGATCTACTCAAAGAGCACAACTCATGTTTCACGCGTTGGTTCAAGCAGAAGCTTCTGTCGTACCCTTTACATGAGGATTCTTCCACGGAAGAACAACTCATATTCGCCTTGTCACAGGGCGCCGAGCACAACCTGATGACCTATGAGGCGTACGATATCAACGGCTACACATTCTACACCGAGGCCAAGGACATGAAGAGCGATGGTTATCAGAACTCCGGGGTAACGATGGAATCCTACACCGGTAACGACAATGACAGATACTACGGAAGGATCGAGGAGATCTGGGAGCTGAGCTACGCTGGAGAGAAGGTCCCGATGTTCCGTGTCAGATGGGCCAAGAGCGTCCTAAAAGAAGACCGGTATTTCACCACCATGGTTATACCCGAAGCCAAATCCAAGACCGCGGGCGCAAACATCACCGCAAAAAATGAGCCATGGGTACTGGCTTCCCAAGTGGACCAATGCTTCTTCATTACCGACCCGTCAAAGCCCAGTCGTGTTGTCGTGAGCAGAGGCAAAAGGAAGATCATCGGAATGGATGGAGTAGCCAATGAGCAAGACTTCGACAAGTACGGCGACCCGAGGATCGAACATGACGACGATGATGAAGTAGCAGAATACACCACAAGAAGAAGCAGGACCACCCTACCTAAAGGACGTCCGTTCCACAGAAGAACTCCATTTGCAAAAAAGAAGGGCAAGAAGATTGTGAACAGATAGCTAGCTAAGATCGATTGTATTTAAATCGTAGCCTTCATTTCTCGATTGTATTTCATGGGCACTTTTTGAACTATCATGAATATTTTTAAATTTCATGGACACTCGATCTCGATCCCCCTCCATCTTGATCGCTATCCCACCTCGCCAGATCCGGTCCCCCTCGCCGCCGAGCACCCCCTGGTCCACCGGCCGCCGCCGCCAACCCCCCGCACCCTCGATTCCCCTACTCAACCACCGCCGCCGACCCCCCGCACCCCTCCCCTACTCAACCGCCACCGCCGACCCCTGGCACCCCGCGCACCCTCCCCCGCTCCACCGGCATTACTGTTTGATGATATTTTTTAAAAAAATATTACTGTCTTATAAAAAAATATTACTGTTATGATTTAAACAAGTTTGAACATATTTAAACACAAATAAGTATCAAACATCATTTTAAATGCATAAAAAAATTTATGGAGCCTGGGAATCGAACACAGGACCTCCTGGTGTGAGAACTGGCTGCTGACCAGTCGAGCTAGTAGAGGGAACTTGGTGTGGATTAGGTCGGGTGGAAGATAACCTGTTGGCTCGAGCAGAAATAAAAAAAAATACTAATGGCGCACCACGGTGAGGTGCGCCATTAGTATGGATGTACTTATGGCGCACCGAGGGGTGGTGCGCCATTAGTATTGTGCCTGATCCCCCCTTCCCTCTCACCCTTCGCCCGATCCCCCCTTCCCTCTCCCCCTCGCCAGTTCCCTCTCCCTCGTCCCTCCCTCCACCGCGCCGCCGCCGCTGCTGCCCTCTCCCTCTAGCCTCTCTCCCTCCCTCGCCAGATCCACCTCTCGCCCAAACCTAACCCGACGCCGTTCGCCCGC
>NC_041382.1:54029647-54040828 GCF_002162155.2 Triticum dicoccoides
CGCCCTCTCCCCGCCTTCCCTCGCCCTCTCCCTCCCTCGCCCTCTCCTCTCCCCCAGAGCCCAGAAAGCCTCGCCGCCGTCGCACCATCCTGGACAACCACTTCTGCACATCGGTCGCCGGCCGCGGGGAGACACCATCGCTTCTTCTCGCTCGGGACGCCGCTGCTCGTCAAGGTAATCCTCGATTTGCTCTTCTCTTCCCTTCCCTTCCATTCCCTTCCCTTTGATTTTCTCATGCGCTTTGGCTTCCTTTGCTCACGCAGGTGCACGCGTCAGACGCCACCAACCTTTGATTTGCTGGCCGTGGCACAAGCAGCTCTGCCTGCACATCTGGTTTGGTCTCTTAGACTAGGTATAATCCCATCCCCCTCTCCTCTGCCCTGCTCTTTCTCTGCCTGTGCTGTTTAGGGATGGAATGCATGCCCAACTGTGCGATTGCTTAATTTGTGTAGCCATTATTCTAGCTAATTAGGTTGGTTCTTTAGCTGTCCCCATGTAATTACTCAGCCCGATCAAATTGCCTGGAACTCATTGGCGAAAACCATTAGTAATTAGATAAGTGAACTTTTGCATCTTATTTTTCACACAAAAACCCTCTTTTGGCACTTGAAAAATGAAATTTTATTTTTTTATTACAAAAAGTTAGAACCTCCCATGTGCAATCTTGTTTGGCATGCTAAGCACCATGTTTGTGCCAACTATCGTCACATTACATAAAATTGACATGGATATAGCCATGAACTTGGTCATTTGGCTTGAAAGCCATGAACCTTCATATTTTTTAGGAGAGATACCTCCCAAACAGACACATCTCCGTCCCATTCACATATCTTGTTCTAGAAAAACTATTTTGAGAACCATGAAACTAGATGAAAACTATTTGAGAACCACAGACAGCATTTCAAATACTCCATCCAATTCAAAATAGTGCACAGTAGTTTTGTCCCAAGCCAAACTTAGTAAATATCACCAAGTTTATAGAGAAACATATCATTGACATTTTTCCCTATAATCAACCTGGTCCAAATTTACAAGGTTTGGTTTTTGAACAGAAACTAACATGCAATGTATTCTGAAATGTTAGGAATATAGTATAATGCAATAGCACTGCCAACCAGCAATCAAACTAAACTGTGACAACCATTGGTGATTTTATCTGCTTCGTGTCCTCGTTGGCGCTAGGACCCTAGCATAGCAGCGTGCATACGTGTCTGTGCTGTGCACGGAACTGACCGATGTCAGGGCGGCTTTCACTACGTTTCAGTGGTTCTGGTAGGCCGAGCCACCTGCAATTTTTGTGCATTCCATCCCTAAACACCACCACGCAATCAATTGTTGGAGTATGTCTGTTTCCCAGTGCTGTTTGGAGCAGTAGCAGGATCCTTCTTGTACTCCTAACATAGCAGGTTGCTTGTACTTCATGTTTGACAGTTTGAGTACTTCTTGTTGAAGGTTGCTGGTACTTCATGTTTGAGCAGTGAACATGACAGGTTAATTTCAGATATGACACTGTTTGGACATTAATTTGAGTAGATGAACATTTTGTGGTTCTGCTAGGACTTGCTCCAGAGTTTTTAACCCTAGGATTTCTTTTCTTTTAGTTCTTTTCTTATAGAAAATTTACTAAAAATTCAGAAACTTGGAGTAGCTAAGTGTATTACTTGTGATGATGCTGCTGCTGCTGCTATACTACTTGTGATGATGTTGCTGCTGTACTACTTGTCATGCTGCTGCTAGTTGTGATTTTGTCAAGTGATGCTGCTGCTACTTGTGATCTTCTAAAATGACCCCTTTCTCCTGAAACGTTGATTAATTTCTGTTTCGGTTGAGAAATGGGGCACTCCTAGGTCAAGAAAATTAGCAAAGGTCATGCCCAATTTTCTTGACCTAGAAGGTGCCCGACTCTCAACCGAAATAAAAATTAATTTGCTTTAGTGGTTGGATTAGTTTAGTATTTTTTTCACACACTCAGACACCCTTGCTTGCCATGTGTGTGAGAGAGATAGTGAGAGGAGACAAGAAGAAGGGGGTTAGGAAGATGTTGCCTACTCATCAAAGCTAACCATTTCCCCCTTTTCACCCCTTTTCCTTTGTCTTTTGTGGGTTGCAAGGAAGCTACTGTCTTAGCTAGCTTAGCTTGTGCACAAATCCCAGTGTTACAATCTAGAAAATTAGCCTGGAAAGATGAGGTCCCATGCTGGCTGTACCACTGCATCATGCAACAGTGCCTTCAAGATCCAAGGCAATATCACAAACATCATAGGCAATTTGACCAAACTCACAACCTTGTATCTTTGCAGCAACCAACTTTCTAGACACACCCCTCAAGAACTAGGTTACCCTGAGAACGTGGACTTGAACCTTAGCAACAACACACTAACAGGTTCTATCCCAAAACACCTAGGCAATATCACAAACATCTCTCAATTGTTCCTTGACAATAACCAACATTTTGGCAACATTCCTCGAGAATTAGGTTATTTGGTCAACTTAGAGATCTTGTTCCTTGACAATAACCAACTTTTTGACCAAAATTTGTTCCTATTTGGAGAGAAACATGGCCAACAACGATGAGGCCAGGGGTTCGCGCGTCAAGCCATTCTGGGAGCTGTCCCAGGAGATGGAGGAACAACCTCACTTGTATGAGGACGCCGCCTTCCCCACCGATCCTGAGACCACTGATGGTACCGCCGAGGATGACCCCACTGATGCCAACACTAATGGTGCCGCCGAGGATGCCACCATTGATGATGGCGGCGCACGCATAGATGGCAGCCAACCGAAGAGGCAACGGAAGGACCGGCGCCCGACCGTGCTCCGCACCCTCAAGGAGGAAGTTACTGAAGTGGACTCCAACGGGAATCCAACCGCGCCCGAACGAATAGTCAAGGGGTACTCGCTTAAGCTCGGGTGCATTCTCCGGAGCACCGTCTCGACAACACCGAGAACCTGAGGCATCCTGACCGAGGGAATTTGCGCAACCTCCTCTTCACGAAGCTGCACGAACGATACAAGTTCCCCGCTGAATTTGAAAACACAAGCCTCAAAGGGAATAAAGTGAACAATGCTGCCCTCACGAAGATGAGCAAGGCCCTGTCTACTTGGAAAAGCAATGTGAAGAGAATGATCGAGAAAGGTGAGAGTTATGAGAAGATCAAGGAGAAAAATCCTTTGATCACCGAAGATGACTACAACGACTTCAAGATCAATTGCTCGAGCACCGCAAACTCCGAATCTAGTAAGTGGGGGAAAGATATGCGGGAGCTGAACTTAGGGGAACACACACTCGGTCCCGGCGGTTACAGAGTGGCGGAGCCTATATGGGACAAGGAGGAGGCGGACCATGCCGAGCAAGGCCTACCACCCCTCTTCGATAAATACGGTGACAAGCAGACCAGGAACTTTGTCAGGGCCTGGTACAAGAAGGACCAGAAAACAAAGGAGCTTACCACGGATCCGAAGACCAGGGCGCTTGAGCTTGTTCTGGTAAGGAATACACCCCCGCGTAATTAGCTCCATATGGTTGCATTCTAATTAATGAAGCCAAATTTCTAAATGGTTCACATTCCTTCCGCAGGCGACTGAAAGCAGTAGCGCGGGGTCGACTAAGAGCAACCCTTGGGACACCACTCTAAATAGGGCATTGAATGTAATAAAGAACAAGGATAAGCTCAGTAAGCCGACGTCAGCTGGTCGTGTGGCCGACAAAGGCTTGTCGACAAAATGGTCGTCATACTATAACACTGGTGGGCGAAAGGAGAAAAAGACCAGCTCGGAAAGCCAGGCGCGCGAGGTTCAAGAACTCAGGGAACAGGTGGCGCGGATTCCGGAGATTGTCCAAGAGCAAGTGCAACAACAACTCGGAGTGACAATCACCACCATTGTGCCTACCTTGATCCAGGGGATTAGTGCGTGGATTGCGGGCGGCCAACAGGGGCCGCCCCCGATTCCTAGCTTCACGGCCAGCAACTCGTAGAACACGATGGCGGGGCCATTGGTGTCTCCAGCGGAGGCGGCATTGGTGTCTCCGACGCCGGCACGGGAGCTTAATGCACCCGGGTGTACGTCGGCCGGCACCTCTGCAGCAAGCGGCCCCTCCGGCAACTGCACGCCCGCCGTTGGCGGTGCCTCGACATTAGCCGAGCTCGACGCCATCATCACGCTAACTAATTAAGCCTCTCTCAGCCGAGGAATTCATCTCCTTGCCTTTGACTGGGCATCCCTGACGCCCTACATGTTTTCGCAGGGCGCCGCCGACGTTCCGTGCACTCTCCTGCACTTCGTGAACAACGAGTTGGTCGATGTCGCCAAGGGCAAAATCGTTCAACCTGGCAACCCCTTGTTCCATGGTACCCAGATGCCACCCAACTTGTTTAGGGTTCAACTGGTTCGGGTGCTGCCAGGCTGCGATGAGTTGTTACCTCCGATTCGACCCGTCAGGGCCGACGATGATGATGTGATGACCCTCAGCGCCTGCCTGAGCTGGCCCCTGCTTTGGCCGAAGAGCCAGATTCATTTGGGGGCGGGGGACACCACCCCAAAAACAACACCGCTAGTCGTGCCGGCGCCAAGTCGGCCCCATGGCAAGACCGCCGCAACGGTGCCGGACATCCCTATGCCACTGGATACAAACATGCATATGGCACAGGATCAGAACGGCGATGACGACGATACACTTGCCAACGTCGATCAGTACTTTGCCGATCATGGGTACGGTGGCGACTTCATGGGGCCTCCTTCTCAACAACCCAACCCAACAAAAGACGTGCGCGATCTAGCTGGTACCGCGGAGAAGCCAAGTTGCAACAGGCGTCGTCTGCAGTTCAGCTCTCAGGAGACTCCTCCAGCTGCCGACTTCACCGAGCCTCAGATAGGCGAGGTGCAAAATATGATCAGCCCCAACACACTCAAGAAGGCGTTCTATGAGCAGAACTCGGTCCCATTACAGGAGAAGAAGAAGGCACGCAAAAGAAAGACTAACAATGGTGCGGGCCAGCCGGCACCGAGTACGATCCGTGCTCAGGACGGGCCACCTTCACCTGAGGATATCTCGAGGAGGGTGCATGTGGCGGGTAGGCCGATGCTACCGAGAAATATGCTCGATGCTGCAACCGGTGCTATGCGGAGTCTGCATGACAATGTTCTTTCTTTGGAGAAGCGGCGTCTTGGAGACAAGGATGTGGCATACCCGGTTTTCGCGGCGAAGGTGCCAGAGGGCAAGGGCTTTCTGGATAACTCCATCGGGGTACGATCGTCCTGCGGTTTGATGACATCCACGCTATGTTGAACCTTCATCCGCTGCACTACACCTTCGTTCGGCTATTTTCACTGAGTATGGAGATGCGGATCATTCGCGACAAGACCCCGGACATCGTGATGGTCGACCCCTTCTACATGCGTGCCAAGATCTTGGGCAGCGCTGGGGACCGGCAAGTCGCGAGTTCTTACCTCGAAGGCTTCATTCTGGCAAACCAAGATAAGGATAACTTCCTCATGCCTTACTTTCCCGAGTAAGTCCTCCCCTCAACCGCCCCGTAACATATGAATTCTTAGATTTCGATCGTTTTTCTTTTAACATTCTGTGTTTTCTGCAGTGACACACATTACACGCTCATCCTCCTAAGCCCCAAATATTCCATGGCCACGTATTTCGACCCGGACCGTCAGTCGAACGTAGACTACACAAATGCCAAGAAGGTTCTTGATGATGTTCTCCCCAGCTACGTCAAATCTGGAGGCACCTTCACCAGGCCTATTCGTAAGTACGACAAGCATGTGTTCTCCAATAATACGACGTTCTGCTGCGTCAAGCAGACGCCTGGCGGTCAGAAGGGTGCCTACTACGCCATACATCACATGCCTGGTGGTCAGAAGGGTGCCTACTTCTGCTACCGAGTAGACTCAAAGATTGGGCCGCGAGCGTGTCGGCAATCTAGGACGCGGACATCAGACAAGAATTCTTTCGCATCCAGTCGGAGTTTGCGGAAATCATCCATCAAGATGTCCTTCGTACCGCGGGGCAGTTCTACCTCAGAAATCAACCGTCCAATAGTGACATCGACACAATCCTACAAATGCAGGCTGACAACGCCCGTTGTTTCATGACTCCCACGATAGACGGCGGCTTCATCCACGCTCCGGTCCCTTGAGTCGAGTCGAAAGCAGTGATGCTGTGTCTAGTTCTGAAAGATCGATTGGCTCATGTTGTAATTAAACTTTAATGAACTTGTAGTATGTCTCTTTGGTTTCGAGAGTCGTTCAACTTAGATGTAATCGATGCTATTAATGTCTTGCTTTTCTCTTCCGATTGTTCTGTTGCATACTTATATATTGCTTATGTATTGTCTGTGAATTGGTACTAACGTTTCATTTGGCTACTGCATAGCGATGCCGTGGTATGTCGTGTACAAAGGTAAGGTTCCCGGAGTCTACAACGACTGGAAGGAGTGTCGAAGACAGGTTCACCAATTCAGCGGTAACAGTTACAAAGGGTACACACCTAGGGCCGAGGCCGAATCTAGATACGCCCACTATCTAGCGGGAGAGGGGAGGGAGCGTTGGAGGAACCGGATGAAGACGAGTTTCATCGTGATGATGCTCATCATGATGACCGCAGCTCTCTTCTATGTGATGGTAGTTTAGATGATCGATATCGACTTGTAATGTGAAGACAAACTCGCGGTCTCGAGACTTGTAATATAATGTTCTATCTTTGTTCGGTCTTTTCAATTCAGAGACTAATATGATAAATTGTATTCGGAGACTAAAATGATGAATTGTATTCAGAGACTAATCTTCTATTGTATTCGATGAATCTGTTGTTGATGTGTGCTGTCTATATTTTGTCCAATTATACATTTTGTAACCTGTGCAAAAAACAGAAAATAAAAAAATAAAAAAACCTAATATTCATACTAATGGCGCATCACATCATAGTGCGCCATTAGTATGCCAAAGGATACTAATGGCGCATCATTAAACAGTGCGCCATTAGTATGCCGAAGTTACTAATGGCGCATCCTGTTGTCGTGCGCCATTAGTATGCCAAAGCACCTGTGTATACATGGCCCCCTGGGAGGCATACTAATGGCGCACTATTGTATATACTAATGGCGCATCTGAGGTGCGCCATTAGTATACCAGATACTAATGGCGCACCAGTGGTGCGCCATTAGTAAAATATACTAATGGCGTGCTACTAATGGCGCACCACTAATGCGCCATTAATGGCCAAATTAGGTGCTCCATTAGTAGGCCTTTTCCTAGTAGTGGGAGAATCACGACGAAAATGTGTGCCAACGCCTATGCATAGGTTCATGGGTGGAACCCGCAAGTTGATCACGAAAACATACATCAAGTGAATCACGTGATATCCCATTGTCACCACAGATATCCACGGCAGGACATACATCAAGTGTTCTCAAATCTTTAAAGACTCAATCCGATAAGATTACTTCAAAGGGGAAACTCAATTCATTACAAGAGAGAAGAGGGGGAGGAGAAACATAAGATCCAACTATAATAGCAAAGCTCGCGATACATCAAGATCGTGCCAAATCAAGAACACGAGAGAGAGACATCAAACACATAGCTACTGGTACATACCCTCAGCCCCGAGGGAGAACTACTCCCTCCTTGTCATGGAGAGCACTGAAATGATGAAGATGGCCACCGGAGAAGGATTGCCCCTCCGGCAGGGTGCCGGAATGGGTCTAGATTGGTTTTCGGTGGCTACGGAAGCTTCTGGCGGCGGAACTCCCGATCTAATCTCCGTTCTGGAAGTTTTACGATACGTAGGTATATATGGGTGCAGGGGGTACGTCGGAGCAGCTACGGGGGCCCCACGAGGAAGGGGGGCGCGCCCTAGGGGGGGCGCACCCCCCACCCTCGTCAGCACCTCCCGTATCTCCTGACGTGGAGTCCAAGTCTATCCGGTGCCTTTCGTTCCAAAAATAACTTAACCAGTTGATTTCGTTCCGTTTCTGTGACACTCCAAAATTTTTACTTTGGTTTTCAGCAAAAAACTTGTGGTTTTTGAAAAGAGGCCATTTAAAATTTTCCAGAAAACCTTCCTCTTAAGAAACTTTCTTTTCTTTGGCAAGGTTTTTATTCTGGCTTCAAACTTTGGTGTTTGACCTTTTGAAACTTCTTCTCTGTTGGTTCTCTCTCAAAAGTATTTTTGGGAGTTTAATCTTTTTCCTTTAAAAAGAAACTCCATGAAAATTTGGGATTTTCTTATCTTGGAACCACCATGACTTGGCATTCTTGCCCATGTGGTAAAACCCCTCCAAAACCTCCCCTACAACTTGTGATCAACCTAAATTCTCTGTCCCAACTAATCCAAACTGGTTTTGGATTTTTATTCCAATTATTTTTCCCTCAATTCAATTCTGAAAATTATTTGGAGCCTGAGAGATTTTCAAAGCAAGTGCCCTATTGCATTTGAGTTTTGACCTCAAACCAATTCTCCTGGATTGTCCTTTGAACCCACAACCCAGAACCATCTTGATCCACTCCTCCTCTTTTCAAATTTTTCAAAATTCAGTCTCTGCAAGTTTGGACCAGATTTGCCAAATTTGGTGAAATTCATATCTACACTCCTCCAAAAATTCCACCAAAATTCAGGCAGCCTATTTGAGCAAGGAGAAGCCACTCCACCAAAAATCAGCTCAAGGAAAAATCACCAGAGGCCAATTTCATTCGGTCGAACACCTGGTGGGCACTGTTACTGTTCATAGTTCAGAAAATTCAGTTTTCAGTGTCATCTTCAGTCCGTCAGTTTCAGTCACGCGGCCACAGTGCCCTTGGCACGTTCCTCGCCGCCTCTTCCTCTTGTCCGAAGCTGCACACGCATGCGTGGAGCCTACCTGGCATCGGTAGCGCGCTGGCTCGCCCTCGCCGGCGTCTTCTGCGGCGTCGGGACCTCCCGTGGCGGCCGACATGAGGCACACCACGGCAGAACGCCGTTCCGCGCCGCCCATCGCTCCCTGGCTCTCCGCGTGGCCTCATGCACGCCAGCGCACGCCCGTAGCACAGCCACCATGGCCGGCAAGCACGGAACGCGCTCTCCGCCGCCGACGGGCCCGCACCATCACCGTTCCGTCGAGCTCGCCCTTAACACCCAAACCCCGGCCAGTTCAACACAAAAACGGACCTGTTGGACCTCCGTGATGATGCTCGACCCCCTAACCACCCCGACCGAGCACTGTGCCACCGTAATCACTCGCCGGTGATCCTCGTTCACGGCAACCGCCTCGGACCGCCTATATAAAGGGGTCCCGAGCTCACTCTCGTGCACGCAGCACCTCCACTACTCACCAACACCCCGCCAGGCCACTAGGGGGACCTCGAGGAGGTCTCCTCCCCCAGCTCCGGCCGCCTCGCCCCGCCTCGGCCTCCAGCTCGATTCACTTCGGTGAGGCCACCTCCGGCGCCCAAACCTCGTCCGTAGCCCTCTCTTGCACCCAGTAGTCTAACCCCCACCTCAATTTAATCTTTGCAGCCCTCTCCGACGAGCTCCATCCATGCCCGAACCACCGTCCGCCGGAGTTGAGACCGCCGTCGACGTGCTGCTCACCGGCGACCAACACCACCACCCACCATTGCGGAAGGACACGGTGAGCACATTGGTAACATCTGATCCCCATGCCTCGCCGTGGATCGCCGCCGGCGACCACAACAGCTCTCGGGCGCCGACGAGCCTCGTCCCTCCCATTTGAAAATTTAAACATGACAAGTGGGACCCGCTGTCAGCCTCTCTGTCCTTTCTAAACGAAGCGTTATCTGAAAACGCCTTCTGCCAAATACGTTTTCTCTTCGGGCTGGCGTAATCGCTACCGAAGCGTTTTCTGCTTTTATAAACTAGCCCCTGGAAATCTTCTGTTTCATTACAGATAAGTCCCTGGACAAAAACCCTTATAACTTTTAATCAGAAAAGTATTTTTGATTGATTCTTTCTCTATTCTCTTTAAAATTTTGTCTAGTTTTTTATCAGATTTATTTGGAAAATATTTGGTTTACCTTCTGTGCTCTGCTTGGTATTTATGTTAGCGCATATATCTTCTTTAAACGTAGATACCGAAGGAGGTGACGGAGCCGCGAACTTCACCGAGCTAGGCTCCGACTACTCTGAACCAGGCAAGCATGTTTGAACTTTTGATATGATGAGTGTCTTGGCATGTTTTGCATTTAGTTAGTTTCATGGCATGCCAGTGAGTATACCGATGAACGTTATTTTATGTGATAATGAGGTAAGTGAGTTCGATGATCCATACGTGGATGAATGTGAATATGAATGGCCATGTGTTGGCATGAGGATGGGTACGACGGCAGTGTTGTAGCATGCCAGTCTTACGCCAGACTATGTGACTTCAGTGTCAAACCATATCGGTCCAGTACCTATCATTTCCTTCCTTGTACTACCACATGTTTTCCACAAGGAATATGGTTTAGTAAGTTCCAAACCGCTTTCATGGTACACACCAAAGAGGAGAGGCCGTGATGATGGTTCCATGGCCCTGGATTAAAGCCAGTCATCCGGTCAGGGGGCATGGGTGTTTCCGGTTGGGACCGAGAGGGGGGCACCCCTTAGAGCGCGCGTATATAAATTTGATCCCATGCTATTCGAGATTGTGATCTCCCCGTCTCAAAAGTTTTTCTTGGACGATGACTAGGGTGATTCCTAGCATCGAGAGGTAGGATGGGTGTGTACCGGTTAGCTGTGTTTCCTTCTGAAATACCGTAAACGGAACTAGTCCTTCGTGACTACGGAAATCCGTTGACTGTGGGAAAATTTTTGTACAAACTCTGCAGAGTCATATATTCCTCCAAATCATCTCTTCCATGTCAAGTTTCGTTCCTTCTTATCCTAATCAATTGTCAGCTTTGATGACAGAGACTCCGGTGAATCGCATGAGTGCTAAGTCCAGTTAAATGATCACTCCTGTGGATGGACTAACCCGTTTGTTTTCATGAATTGAATATTTATTATGAGTATTATTTACTTGTGAATAAAATCCCTTTATGTGATGTCGCTCAGACGTCCGACTGTGGCATTCCTTTTTAAAGCCCTTTCTGCGATGTCGCTCAGACGTCCGACTGTGGCATTTCTTTTAAAGCCCTTTCTGCGATGTCGCTCAGACGTCCGACTGTGGCATTTCTTTTAAAGCCCTTTATGTGATG
>NC_041382.1:54040838-54041494 GCF_002162155.2 Triticum dicoccoides
TTTGATCCCATGCTATTCGAGATTGTGATCTCCCCGTCTCAAAAGTTTTTCTTGGACGATGACTAGGGTGATTCCTAGCATCGAGAGGTAGGATGGGTGTGTACCGGTTAGCTGTGTTTTCTTCTGAAATACCGTAAACGGAACTAGTCCTTCGTGACTACGGAAATCCGTTGACTGTGGGAAAATTTTTGTACAAACTCTGCAGAGTCATATATTCCTCCAAATCATCTCTTCCATGTCAAGTTTCGTTCCTTCTTATCCTAATCAATTGTCAGCTTTGATGACAGAGACTCCGGTGAATCGCATGAGTGCTAAGTCCGGTTAAATGATCACTCCTGTGGATGGACTAACCCGTTTGTTTTCATGAATTGAATGTTTATTATGAGTATTATTTACTTGTGAATAAAAGCCCTTTGTGTGATGTCGCTCAGACGTCCGACTGTGGCATTCCTTTTTAAAGCCCTTTCTGCGATGTCGCTCAGACGTCCGACTGTGGCATTTCTTTTAAAGCCCTTTCTGCGATGTCGCTCAGACGTCCGACTGTGGCATTTCTTTTAAAGCCCTTTATGTGATGTCGCTCAGACGTTCGACTGTGGCATTTCTTTTTAAAGCCCTTTCTGCGATGTCGCTCAGACGTCCGACTGTGGCAATTCTTT
>NC_041382.1:54041504-54051389 GCF_002162155.2 Triticum dicoccoides
TCTGCGATGTCGCTCAGACGTCCGACTGTGGCATTTCTTTTAAAGCCCTTTATGTGATGTCGCTCAGACGTCCGACTGTGGCATTTCTTTTAAAGCCCTTTATGTGATGTCGCTTAGTCGTCCGACTGTGGCATTTCTTTTAAAGCCCTTTATGTGGTGTCGCTAAGATGCCCGACTGTGGCATCATTTTCCTTATTTTTTATTTGTTCACCTTTCGAGGCGTCGCTTCAGACACCCGATCGGTCCTTATTTATGTTCTGTGGAATTTCAGGCGGACTACCGCCGTTTTCCCTTTTTACTTACTCGTTATGCCAGTTTTATTTATTGTGCATTAAGGAATTAATCATGTTGCATCCATGCATGCATTTGTTATATCTTACGTCCGAACTGTCTTGCAAGTACTTTCAAAGTACTCACTGGCTTGTTGATTTGGCCAGATGCTGACGAAGGCGATCTCATGGATGAAGAGTTCGATAGCGAGCCCGACACTTAGAGGAGTCCCAGTCAGTCTTGTGCGACCCTGGATTTGGCCACTGTTTTATATCCGCTTCCGCTACCAAATAAATTCATCGAGCCTCTCCTCGACGCTCGATGAGATGACAGATGTAGAGTCTTGTATTTCTCTCCCCGCTGTGTTTTTCCACCACCAGCCTATCCTTGAGTCAGTAGTATGTCTCCACACCACTGTGTTCTGTCCGCCATTATGTATGATTATCGGCGTGCTTGTAATAATTTGGTTGAGCAACCGTAGTTCGACCCTGTAATATATTTTATGCTACTGGCTTATTGTATCAAGAATTTGTCTGCCAGTGTGGAGGATTTCTCTCATACTGGACTTAAAAGATTGGCTTTTCAATAAAAAAATTTTATTGGAAAACCGGTCGTGACAAGCTTGGTACCAGAGCCAGGCTGACTGTAGGAAGCCACTAGGTGCCATCGCTAACTGGTTATTAGCCTGATAGAGCTAATTTATATTTTTGCAATGGTAGTCATTTTCTGTCAGTCAGCATAAATTTATGATCTGACCCTGCAGAATTTTGCCAACTTTTGTAGATGGCCGACGTCAGCTGCGAGTCTCAGACCTTCGCCAACGTACCCGATGGGTTCGTCAAGCTTCTTTCTTCCATCGTTCAGGTCGCGATGGGGCCATCCGTGCGCCCAGTCTTCACACTCTACCAGCACCGAGTCAACGACAGTCTGACCATGCACCAGGCCGCGGTGCAGTTCAGGGGAGGGCGTGGTGAGTTACGCCGCTTCCGGTTCATGGAAAGAGCCATGCCTACGGAGAGGCATGCTATGCAGATGGCAGCCCGCGAGGCGATAGCTCGTTTCAGGGATGTCCTTCCCGTGATGAAGACTCGTCGTTACCATTATCTTCCGAGCCATGTGCCTTACACCTGTCACTACGCATACTCCTGCCCCAGAGGGGAACGAGACGAGGCTTTTGAGATGCTCATTGAGTATCTCCGGGCCCTGGAGGCAGCCTTCGACAACCTGGTGGACGACTTCGTAGCTACCCGCATGGACTCAGTCCATGGCTGTGCTGCCAACAGGAGGGAGCTCCTACCCATCTCTTCGCCACCGACTTTTGTCTCGTCATCAGCATCTTTTACGCCTACTTGTCGCCTGCCTTCTACCGAAGAATTTAACCAAGTCATTGCACCCACTCCAGCGCGCACTACACCAACCTTCGCACCCACTCCTGTACGTGTTGCTCCGCCCCTGGCGACCGCTCCGCCCGCTCTGCGCAACACTACACGTATGGAGCCCATTAGCGAGGAGGAGGTCGAGTCCCCAACCTCGCTACGCCTCGCCCTCGGCAGGGCAAGGGAGGTCGTCAACATTTCTGCCTGAGTACGCTTAGCTGCCGCGTGTTGTACCACTTTGTCAGATATGTGCATAGGCTGGGAGAAGTAGCCTGTTTTCGCATCATGTAGGATCGGGAGAAGTGCACTAGCCTTAATAACATGTCAGGATTAGGTACGCATATCCTGAGTGATGTACTGTATAATTACCGCCCGCGTGTAAGATGTGTAATGAGCAGTCCTTCTCCGTGCGCAAGTCATTTTATTTTTCTTAAGTAAGCTGAGTTATTTAATTCTATTTGCCAGCCTTATGCATTTTATGGATTTGTTTTTGCGACTCTTTCCGCTTTTCTTATGGGTTTTACAAAATATATCCCCAGAGTGAAAAATGTCTCGTCCTTGGACTCGCTCCATGCCAATTCCATCAGAGGAAAATTATGATGCACAACCCAGCAACGAGTTCACTCAGGGACAGTCAAGCCAACCGGGAAATGAATCGGCACTTTCACAAATGTGCCGCCTTTATGAACAGAGTCAGCAACAACATCGTGAAATAATGAACCAAGTCATCAACATGGGAAATCACCATGGACAGTATCAGCAACATTCCAAGTTATCTGAGCTACAGAAGACACGTCCTCAAACATTTTCTCACACTGACAAGCCTCTTGAAGCCGAGGACTGGCTTCGAGATATGGAGAGGAAATTAATTATTGCAAAGTGTTCAGATCTCGAGAAAGTACTATATGCTCCACACTATCTCACAGGAGCAGTCGCATCGTGGTGGGAGAATTTTCTGCACATGCATCCCAACGAAAATGACATAACCTGGGATGATTTCAAGGAAGGTTTCCGTGGTGCACATATTGCCAAAGAGTATTATGAAAATCAAGAAGAGAGAATTTGATGACCTCAAACAAAGGAACATGACAGTGTCAGATTACAACAGTCAATTTACCCTATTATCCCGCTACGCCAATGAGGAGCGTATGACTGAAATCAAGAAGATGGAGAAATTCCTTGACGGTCTGGCGCTCGCACTTAAATGCCAACTGGTCGTGCACACTTTTCCTGATTTTAAAACGCTGGTGGACAAGGCCATTACTCTGGAAAATGAGAGACGCAGTCTGGAAGATATCCGCAAGCGAAAAAGGGACCAGACTAACCACACTCACAATCACCGAAGCAAGATAGATTTTAAAAAGGGTGGGACACCCAAATTCTCATCCAATGTCTCACGCCCAATCAAGAATTTTCATGCAAGGGACAAGGAATTCACCTATCGCCCCGGCGTTACTTGTTACACTTGTGGAGAAGAAGGGCACTATGCCAAACAGTGCCCCAAGCCAAGGAATTCAACCCCAAAGCCGAACAACGACAGCAATAATTCAGCGCCCAAACGAAACAATTTCAATCCCAACAATAACCACGGGAAGGGTCATCTGAACCATGTAACCAAAGAGGAGGCACAAAATGCTTCGGATATCGTACTCGGTACGTTTCCTGTCAACACAATACCTGCAATGGTTTTATTTGATTCTGGAGCTTCTCACTCTTTCGTCTCGAAAAGTTTTGTTGTGCAAAATAATTTTTCGATACTTCCTTTGGAGAAATCCATAATAATCAAGTCCCCCGGGATTCAGCAAGTTTCTCAGAATTACTGTCAGAATGTGGTCATTGAGTTTGAAGGATTGGAGTTTTACGCAAATCTTATTGTATTGGAAAATAAAGGACTGGATGTCATCCTAGGGATGGATTGGCTAACCACCAATAAAGGTTTTATAGACTGTTTCAACAGGACCGTGATTCTCACACACCACCAAGGGAAGACAATAAGAGTATCAGCCAAGGAAGGAAAAAGACCCCGGCAACCGAGATTAAATAAGGTGGACGTTTCTGAGCTAAACAAGGTTCCAGTAGTGTGTGAATTTCCAGATGTATTCCCTGAAGAGCTGCCAGGCATGCCACCAGATCGAGAAATAGAATTCCGCATTGAGCTAGCACCAGGAACCACCCCCATATACAAGAAACCATACAGAATGGCACCATCCGAGTTGATCGAATTGAAGAAGCAGATAAAGGAATTACTGGATAAAGGGTACATTCGGGCCAGCTCCTCACCTTGGGGATCACCAATTTTATTTGCTAAGAAGAAGGATGGAACGCTAAGATTGTGTATCGACTATCGAGCACTTAACATGGTCACAGTCAAAAACAAATACCCGATGCCAAGGATAAATGATTTGTTTGATCAACTTGCTCAGGCCAAGGTATTCTCAAAGATTGACTTAAGGTCAGGATACCATCAATTGAAGGTACGAACGGAAGATATCCCCAAAACAGCCTTCACCTCCAGATATGGACTGTACGAGTTCACAGTGATGCCATTTGGATTAACTAACGCCCCGGCATATTTTGTTCACCTCATGAACAAAGTATTTATGAAGTTTATGGACAAATTCGTCGTAGTATTCATCGACGATATTCTGGTATACTCCAAAACACCAGAAGAGCACGTAGAACATCTCAGGATTGTACTAGGAGAGCTAAGGAAACACCAATTGTATGCCAAGTTCAGCAAGTGCGAATTTTGGCTAAGACAAGTAGGTTTTCTAGGCCACGTGCTGACTCAAGACGGTATAGCAGTGGACCCAGAGAAAGTCAAGGCCGTACTTGACTGGAAGTCACCAGCCAGCGTAACAGACATACGAAGTTTCTTGGGAATGGCAGGGTATTACCGCAGATTTATTGAAGGATTTTCCACCATATCCAAGCCTATGACCCAGTTACTCAAGAAAGATAAGAAGTTTGAATGGACAGAAGCCTGCGAGAAAAGCTTCCAAGAGCTAAAGCGGAAGTTAACAACAGTACCAGTATTAATTGTACCCGATATACACAAGAATTTTGAAGTATTTTGTGACGCATCCAGAAAGGGTCTCAGATGCGTGTTGATGCAAGAAGGCAAGGTTGTCGCCTACGCTTCAAGGCAACTTCGCAAACACGAGGAAAATTATCCCACTCATGATTTAGAAATGGCAGCAGTTATTCATGCACTCAAGGAATGGAGGCATTTTCTACTTGGGAATCGATGTGAGATATATACGGATCACAAAAGCCTCAAATACATTTTTTACGCAGCAAGAACTAAATTTACGGCAACGCCGCTGGTTAGAATTGGTAAAGGATTATGATGTTGGTATCCATTACCATCCAGGGAAAGCAAACGTAGTGGCCGATGCCCTGAGTCGGAACCCCAGCTCCGACGGGAACTATCTGCACAGCTTGAGGCCCGAATTCCATCAAGAATTTGTCAAGCTCAACTTGATAATGGTAGCAGAAGGCACCATATCAAACTTGGAAATACAACCACACCTTGTGGAGAAAATTAAAGAGGATCAGTCCGGTCACCCCAGCATTGAAGGAATTAAAAGGAAGTTGAGTATGGGCAAGGCCTCGGAATTCGTCATAGACAATGAAGGAATATTATGGTACGGAGAAAGGCTATGCGTGCCAAACATAGAAGACCTTAAACAGCAAGTTTTAACTGAAGCACACACCACTCCATATTCGATCCACCCTGGAGGAACCAAAATGTATAAGGATATTCAGGAAAGATTTTGGTGGCACGGTATGAAAAGGGACATAGCCGCTTTCATTGCATGCTGCGACTCGTGTCAACGCATAAAAGCTGAACATCAGAGACCAGCCGGACTACTGCAACCTAACAAAATACCTGAGTGGAAATGGGATGAAATAGGGATGGATTTTATTGTCGGATTACCTCGGTCACGACACGGGAATGATGCCACATGGGTCATCACTGACAGGTTGACCAAAGTAGCACACTTTATTCCAGTAAAGACAACCTACACCACTCAGAGGCTTGCCAGGATTTATCTTTCCCGCATAGTCTGTCTGCACGGTGTCCCGAAGACTCTAATTTCCGACAGAGGCACTCAGTTCGTCTCAAGATTTTGGGAGCAATTACAACAGGCTCTGGGAACCCAACTAGCCTTCAGTACCGCATACCATCCTCAGACTGATGGACAAACAGAACGCGTAAACCAAGTTTTAGAAGACATGCTGAGAGCATGTGTCCTCACCTATGGAACCAGTTGGGAGGACAGCCTGCCATATGCCGAGTTCGCATACAACAACAGTTACCAGGCCAGCCTGCAAATGGCTCCTTTCGAAGCCCTATACGGAAGGAGATGTCGTACCCCGTTAAATTGGTCAGAGACCGGAGACAGCCGCATCTTCGGACCAAATATGCTCAGAGAAGCCGACGAAAAAGTCAAGCTAATCAGGGACCGACTTAAGACTGCTCAAAGTCGACAGAAAAGTTATTATGATCAGAAACATCGTAGGGTCAGCTTCGAACCCGGTGAATTTGTATACTTGAGAGTATCCCCGATGAGAGGATTGCAACGGTTTAAGATTAAAGGAAAATTAGCACCAAGATTCATTGGACCATTTTGCATAGTGGCACGAAGAGGCACTGTAGCCTACCAGCTAGACTTACCCGAAGACTTGTCCGACATTCACGACGTGTTCCACGTCTCTCAATTAAGGAAGTGCGTAAGCAACCCAGAGAAACAAGTATCTCATGAGAACATTGACATACAGCCAGACCTCACTTATCGAGAACGTCCCATAAAAATATTAGAGGAGTCTGAAAGGAGGACCCGACAGAAAACCATCAAGTTTTTCAAAGTCCAGTGGAGCAATCACACCGACAGTGGAGCAACCTGGGAAAGCGAGGATTTTCTTCGGACAGAGCATCCACACTTATTTAAGGATCAGCTGAAATCTCGGGGACGAGATTTTTCCTAAGGGGGTAGGTGTTGTGACACTCCAAAATTTTTACTTTGGTTTTCAGCAAAAACTTTGTGGTTTTTGAAAAGAGGCCATTTAAAATTTTCCAGAAAACCTTCCTCTTAAGAAACTTTCTTTTCTTTGGCAAGGTTTTTATTCTGGCTTCAAACTTTGGTGTTTGACCTTTTGAAACTTCTTCTCTGTTGGTTCTCTCTCAAAAGTATTTTTGGGAGTTTAATCTTTTTCCTTTAAAAAGAAACTCCATGAAAATTTGGGATTTTCTTATCTTGGAACCACCATGACTTGGCATTCTTGCCCATGTGGTAAAACCCCTCCAAAACCTCCCCTACAACTTGTGATCAACCTAAATTCTCTGTCCCAACTAATCCAAACTGGTTTTGGATTTTTATTCCAATTATTTTTCCCTCAATTCAATTCTGAAAATTATTTGGAGCCTGAGAGATTTTCAAAGCAAGTGCCCTATTGCATTTGAGTTTTGACCTCAAACCAATTCTCCTGGATTGTCCTTTGAACCCACAACCCAGAACCATCTTGATCCACTCCTCCTCTTTTCAAATTTTTCAAAATTCAGTCCCTGCAAGTTTGGACCAGATTTGCCAAATTTTGTGAAATTCATATCTACACTCCTCCAAAAATTCCACCAAAATTCAGGCAGCCTATTTGAGCAAGGAGAAGCCACTCCACCAAAAATCAGCTCAAGGAAAAATCACCAGAGGCCAATTTCATTCGGTCGAACACCTGGTGGGCACTGTTACTGTTCATAGTTCAGAAAATTCAGTTTTCAGTGTCATCTTCAGTCCGTCAGTTTCAGTCACGCGGCCACAGTGCCCTTGGCACGTTCCTCGCCGCCTCTTCCTCTTGTCCGAAGCTGCACACGCGTGCGTGGAGCCTTCCTGGCGTCGGTAGCGCGCTGGCTCGCCCTTGTCGACGTCTTCTGCGGCGTCGGGAGCTCCCGTGGCGGCCGACAGGAGGCACACCACGGCAGAACGCCGTTCCGCGCCGCCCATCGCTCCCTGGCTCTCCGCGTGGCCTCATGCACGCCAGCGCACGCCCGTAGCACAGCCACCGTGGCCGGCAAGCACGGAACGCGCTCTCCGCCGCCGACGGGCCCGCACCATCACCGTTCCGTCGAGCTCGCCCTTAACACCCAAACCCCGGCCAGTTCAACACAAAAACGGACCCGTTGGACCTCCGTGATGATGCTCGACCCCCTAACCACCCCGACCGAGCACTGTGCCACCGTAATCACTCGCCGGTGATCCTCGTTCACGGCAACCGCCTCGGACCGCCTATATAAAGGGGTCCCGAGCTCACTCTCGTGCACGCAGCACCTCCACTACTCACCAACACCCCGCCAGGCCACTAGGGGGACCTCGAGGAGGTCTCCTCCCCCAGCTCCGGCCGCCTCGCCCCGCCTCGGCCTCCAGCTCGATTCACTTCGGTGAGGCCACCTCCGGCGCCCAAACCTCGTCCGTAGCCCTCTCTTGCACCCAGTAGTCTAACCCCCACCTCAATTTAACCTTTGCAGCCCTCTCCGACGAGCTCCATCCACGCCCGAACCACCGTCCGCCGGAGTTGAGACCGCCGTCGACGTGCTGCTCACCGGCGACCAACACCACCACCCACCGTTGCGGAAGGACACGGTGAGCACATTGGTAACATCTGATCCCCATGCCTCGCCGTGGATCGCCGCCGGCGACCACAGCAGCTCTCGGGCGCCGACGAGCCTCGTCCCTCCCATTTGAAAATTTAAACATGACAAGTGGGACCCGCTGCCAGCCTCTCTGTCCTTTCTAAACGAAGCGTTATCTGAAAACACCTTCTGCCAAATACGTTTTCTCTTCAGGCTGGTGTAATCGCTACCGAAGCGTTTTCTGCTTTTATAAACTAGCCCCTGGAAATCTTCTGTTTCATTACAGATAAGTCCCTGGACAAAAACCCTTATAACTTTTAATCAGAAAAGTATTTTTGATTGATTCTTTTTCTATTCTCTTTAAAATTTTGTCTAGTTTTTTATCAAATTTATTTGAAAAATATTTGGTTTACCTTCTGTGCTCTCCTTGGTATTTACGTTAGCGCATATATCTTCTTTAAACGTAGATACCGAAGGAGGTGACGGAGCCGCGAACTTCACCGAGCTAGGCTCCGACTACTCTGAACCAGGCAAGCATGTTTGAACTTTTGATATGATGAGTGTCTTGGCATGTTTTGCATTTAGTTAGTTTCATGGCATGCCGGTGAGTATACCGATGAACGTTATTTTATGTGATAATGAGGTAAGTGAGTTCGATGATCCATACGTGGATGAATGTGAATATGAATGGCCATGTGTTGGCATGAGGATGGGTACGACGGCAGTGTTGTAGCATGCCAGTCTTACGCCAGACTATGTGACTTCAGTGTCAAACCATATCGGTCCAGTACCTATCATTTCCTTCCTTGTACTACCACATGTTTTCCGCAAGGAATACGGTTTAGTAAGTTCCAAACCGCTTTCATGGTACACACCAAAGAGGAGAGGCCGTGATGATGGTTCCATGGCCCTGGATTAAAGCCAGTCATCCGGTCAGGGGGCATGGGTGTTTCCGGTTGGGACCGAGAGGGGGGCACCCCTTAGAGCGCGCGTATATAAATTTGATCCCATGCTATTCGAGATTGTGATCTCCCCGTCTCAAAAGTTTTTCTTGGACGATGACTAGGGTGATTCCTAGCATCGAGAGGTAGGATGGGTGTGTACCGGTTAGCTGTGTTTTCTTCTGAAATACCGTAAACGGAACTAGTCCTTCGTGACTACGGAAATCCGTTGACTGTGGGAAAAATTTTGTACAAACTCTGCAGAGTCATATATTCCTCCAAATCATCTCTTCCATGTCAAGTTTCGTTCCTTCTTATCCTAATCAATTCTCAGCTTTGATGACAGAGACTCCGGTGAATCGCATGAGTGCTAAGTCCGGTTAAATGATCACTCCTGTGGATGGACTAACCCGTTTGTTTTCATGAATTGAATATTTATTATGAGTATTATTTACTTGTGAATAAAAGCCCTTTATGTGATGTCGCTCAGACGTCCGACTGTGGCATTCCTTTTTAAAGCCCTTTCTGCGATGTCGCTCAGACGTCCGACAGTGGCATTTCTTTTAAAGCCCTTTCTGCGATGTCGCTCAGACGTCCGACTGTGGCATTTCTTTTAAAGCCCTTTATGTGATGTCGCTCAGACGTCCGACTGTGGCATTTCTTTTAAAGC
>NC_041382.1:54051680-54061891 GCF_002162155.2 Triticum dicoccoides
TCTTTTTAAAGCCCTTTCTGCGATGTCGCTCAGACGTCCGACTGTGGCATTTCTTTTAAAGCCCTTTATGTGATGTCGCTCAGATGTCCGACTGTGGCATTTCTTTTAAAGCCCTTTATGTGATGTCGCTCAGACGTCCGACTGTGGCATTTCTTTTAAAGCCCTTTATGTGGTGTCGCTAAGATGCCCGACTGTGGCATCATTTTCCTTATTTTTTATTTGTTCACCTTTCGAGGCGTCGCTTCAGACACCCGATCGGTCCTTATTTATGTTCTGTGGAATTTCAGGTGGACTACCGCCGTTTTCCCTTTTTACTTACTCGTTATGCCAGTTTTATTTATTGTGCATTAAGGAATTAATCATGTTGCATCCATGCATGCATTTGTTATATCTTACGTCCGAACTGTCTTGCGAGTACTTTCAACGTACTCACTGGCTTGTTGATTTGGCCAGATGCTGACGAAGGCGATCTCATGGATGAAGAGTTCGATAGCGAGCCCGACACTTAGAGGAGTCCCAGTCAGTCTTGTGCCACCCTGGATTTGGCCACTGTTTTATATCCGCTTTCGCTACCAAATAAATTCATCGAGCCTCTCCTCGACGCTCGATGAGATGACAGACGTAGAGTCTTGTATTTCTCTCCCCGCTGTGTTTTTCCACCACCAGCCTATCCTTGAGTCAGTAGTATGTCTCCACACCACTGTGTTCTGTCCGCCATTATGTATGATTATTGGCGTGCTTGTAATAATTTGGTTGAGCAACCGTAGTTCGACCCTGTAATATATTTTATGCTACTGGCTTATTGTATCAAGAATTTGTCTGCCAGTGTGGAGGATTTCTCTCATACTGGACTTAAAAGATTGGCTTTTCAATAAAAAAATTTTATTGGAAAACCGGTCGTGACAGTTTCGACTCCGTTTGATATTCCTTTTCTTTGAAACACTGAAATAGGCATAAAACAACAAATCTGGGCTGGGCCTCCGGTTAATAGGTTAGTCCCAAAAATAATATAAAAGTGGAAAATAAAGCCCAATATTGCCCAAAACAGTACATAATATAGCATGGAGCAATCAAAAATTATAGATACGTTGGAGACGTATCAGGACCCACCTTGGCGGGTGGCTGACTTCTGGGCCTACTAAGTTGACGGGGACGGAGTGCTTTGTCAACTTAGTCAATATGAACGATTCTACCTCCAGTGACCGTACGATGTCCATCCAACGGCCGTAGTGCTTCTTCAACCTCTGGTCTTCTTGATCCACCCGCCCAAAGCAGCGCCGGTCGTGCCGCATGCTCCTGCCTCCCGTGGCCGACTATGCTGCCGCGGAGGCCTCACCGCCCCCTACTACTCCCGCGGCTGACCAGGCCCTGCGGCGACGACAACCTCACACCGCAGCCGAACTAGTGAACCCTCGTACTCCTCTCTGCGCAGGCTTCCACTACCGCGTCTTCCCCGGCTCCGCGTCGTCCCCTTCCTAGGCCTCGCCGTCATCCACCGCCCTGGTGCTCTCGGCGCGGCGTGGTAAACGTGGTCAAGGAACGGCTTCCATCGGACGTGGACTGTACGTGGAGAGGCTAACAGTTAGGTCCACGGGCGCAGCAAGGAAGTGCCTCCTTATTACGCACAAAATAATTATTCCTCCACCTGACAGCGGGGACCCATTGGACGGGCCACCGTATTTTGCAAAAAAATGTTTCCTCCTGACTGCTGGGACCTACCAGCTACATCTTCGCATGCAAGGAAGTGCGTCCGAAAAAAAAAACGATTCGCCCACCTAACTGCTGGGACCCACCAGCTACATCTTCACAGGCAAGGAAGTGCCTGACAGTCGGGACCCACCTGGTCGAAGCGTACGTAGTGTTGTCATTCCGGTCGTGAATGTGTACGTACATACAGGTCGATGTAGAGGCGCGCACGTAGCATGTACACGTACGTACAACGACCAGTGTGCAAGAAAGAAAATACGACCACGTACGTACATACGGGCAGGGTCTCGAACGCCTACTCGCGCATACGTACGGCCAGGGCTCGTGTACATGGTTGGGTCAGAACGGAGAAACATCATCTTTGTCGTGTTCATGGGGAGACAACCGGCTGGGTCGGAACGGAATGCGTCATCGTGTTCATCGGGAGGGCTTGGACGGAACAGCCGATGGAAACGAGGCCTGGCGTACCGTAGAACGGAGGAAACGGCCTTGTGTTCGACCGACCACGATCGAAACGGGATCCTGTTCATCGGGAGGGGTCTCGTGTACCGCAAAACGGAGGAAATGGACCTCCTACGGTCGAAACGGGGGTCCTGTTGATCGAGAGGGGTGTGGCGTACCGTAAAACGGAGGAAACAAACTTGTGTTGGAGCGCTACGGTCAAAATAGGGGTCCTGTTCATCGCGAGGGGTGTGGCGTACCGCAAAACAGGACTCCATGGGATACTGTTCATTTCCACTGTCGACCCCCTCCAGCCTCCACGGGCTACTGTTCATCCACCGTCGACCTCCTGCAGCCTCCACCTGCGACTGTTCATCCACGGGCTCCTGTTCATCCAGCCTCCACCGCGCTCTACTCCACTAGCTACTGTTCAACCAGCCCTCCCCACGGGCTCCTGTTCAACCACCCCTCCACGGGCTACTGTTCATCCAGCCCGCCACCGTCTACTATTCATCCGGCCCTCCACGGGGTGGTCCTGTTCATCCTGCCCTCCACGGGGTCCCGTTCATTCAGCCCCAACCGTCTCGATCGATCAGGGTCCTATTCATCCAGAGGCAACACCACGGGGTCCTGTTCATCCACCCCCACCGGGAACTGTTCATCCAAACCCCCCAGCAACGCTCACTGTTCATCAAGAGGCAGCATCGATCGGCTTCAGTTAGCAGTAGTAACGAAGGAATCGCTCGATCGGGTTAAGTTAACACCCATCGATCGATCGCTCGGGTTCAGTAACGCATAGCCTGCAGTGCAATCGCTCAGGTTCAGTTAGAGCCCAATGCCTCGCTCGGGTTCAGTTAGAGCCCAACGCCTCGCACCCACGCGCGTGCGTGTACGAGAGAAACGTGCATCGCTCGGCCCCGAACACCCACCGTATCCGGGAACACCCCTATATTTTCCTCGCCCTCGCTTCTACCACAGTTTTTTCTGTCATGGACGGCCGAAAGAATATCATGCAGCCGCGTCTCCGGCCCGCCCAGGACGAAAAGCCTATTTTTCATCACGATTTTTGGTCATAGAAGTAGGACCCCACCACATCTATGATGATACCGGGTTTTGTCACAATTATCGTCATATAAGTGTCATAAGTATGACAGAAAAAAAATTCGTTCGGCCCAAAATGTCACGAATGTGTCTTTTTTTGTAGTGTACTCTATTAAAAGGAGGCCTTAATATCCCTTAGTTTCCAATAGGACCCCGCTGCCACAGGAGGGTAGGACAAAAGATGTCATGAAAGTTCTTTCCATAAGCAGGTATGACTATATTCGGAATACATGCCTACATTACATTGATGAACTGGAGCTAGTTCCGTGTCACCCTATGTTATAACTGTTGCATGATTGATCGCATCCAACATAATTATCCATCACTGATCCATTGCCTATGAGCTTTTCATATATTGATATTTGCTTATTTACTTTTCCATTGTTACTGTTACTATCACTATAAAACCAAAAACTACTACTGTTACTTTTGCCACCCTTACCACTACTATCATATTACTTTGCTACTAAATACTTTGCTGCAGATATTAAGTTATCCAGGTGTGGTTGAATTGACAACTCAGCTGCTAATACTTGAGAATATTCGTTGGCTCCCCTTGTGTCGAACCAATAAATTTGGGTTGAATACTCTACCCTCGAAAACGGTTGCGATCCCCTATAGTTGTGGGTTATCAAGACTATTTTCTGGCACCGTTGCCGGGGAGCATAGCTCTATTCTTTGAGTCACTTGGGATTTATATCTGTTTATCACTATGAAGAACCAGAAAGATCAAAGAACCAAGATTTTTCCCTCAACTACGAGGGGATGTAAGGAACTGCCATCTAGCTCTACACTTGATTCACCTCCTGTTTTGAGTAAACTTGCGACACCTACACATGTTATTGATTCTGATAGGTTGCATGTTATTGATGATGCCACTTCTTCTTTGCATGATAATTATGATGAAACTACTTCCATGCTTGATAATACTGTGCCACTAGGTGAATTTCTTGATGAACAACTTGCTAGGGTTAGAGATAGTGAAATTATTGAAACTGCTAATATTGATGAAAGTGATGATGAAGATTCTCCCCCTAGATATGAATTGCCTGTTGTGCCTGAGGGTTATGTTATGGATGAAGAAACTGCTAGAGACTTGTTAGCTTGCAATGACAGATCTGATCTTAAGAAATTATTAGCTAAGCTTAAAGAAAAGTCTTTGAATGCTAGAATGAAATAGGACCCTACTTTTGCTACTTCGCATATCTTTATTACTGATAAGGATTATTATTTCTCTGTCGATCCTGAGATAATTACTTTAGTTGAATCTAATCCTTTCTATGGCTATGAATCTGAAACTGTTGTGGCACATCTTACTAAATTAAATGATATAGCCACCCTGTTTACTCATGATGAGAAAACTCGATATTACTTTATCCTTAAGTTGTTTCCATTCTCATTAAAGGGTGATGCTAAAACATGGTTTAATTCTATTGATCCTGGTTCTATGCGCAGTCCCCAGGATATGATTTATTACTTCTCTGCTAAATATTTCCCCGCTCATAAGAAACAAGCTTCCTTAAGGGAAATATATAATTTTGTGCAAATTGAAGAAGATAGTCTCCCACAAGCTTGGCGAGGCTTCTACGATTACTTAATGCTTTGCCTGATCATCCTCTCGAGAAAAATGAAATACTTGATATCTTTATAATGGACTAACCGATGCTTCCAGAGACTACCTGGATAGTTGTGCTGGTTGTGTTTTTAGCGAAACAACTGTTGATCAAGCTAAGTTGCTATTGAATAATATGTTGAGTAATGAAAATGATTGGGCACTTCTTGATCCACCTTCTAAGCCAACTCCGAAGAAAAGGGGTATTCTATTTCCAGTCCTGAAGATATGCAAGAGGCAAAGAAATCTATGAAAGAAAAAGGTACTAAAGCTGAAGATTTAAAATTTACCACCTATTGAAGAAATACATGGTCTTTATAACCCAACACAGGTAGTAAAGGTAAATTCTCTCTATAGATTTGATGAAGGTGATATTCCTCGTTATAATTCTGCTAGCCAATGCTTAGATGAGTTTGATAATTTTATTATTAAACAAGAAAACTTCAATGCTTATGTTGTTAGACAATTGAACCGCAATGTTGATATGCTTGAACACTTGAGTGATTATATGTCTAGAGTAAAAGGTGAACTTAAAATTATTAGTAAACATGCTTCTAATGTTACCACCACTACTAAAAAAAGGGCTATAGATGGGATTGACACTAATGGCGCACCGCATACTAATGGCGCACCACCTTCCGATGCGCCATTAGAGCTGAAACTACTAATGGCGCACCTGGCCCAGGGTGCGCCATTAGTATCAATTTTTTTTGAACTAGTGTGCCTGTCCAAACATACTAATCGCGCATCCAGACACAGTGCGCCATTAATAGTTGTAACTAGTAATGGCGCACCTGTCGGAAAGTGCGCCACTAATGTTGTTTTTTTATTATATTTTTTATTCCTTTTTTGCAAAACTACTAATGGCGCACTGTTCGACCGTGCGCCATTACTAGTTTAAACTAGTAATGGCGCACTGTGGAACAGTGCGCCATTAGTATGTTTTTTGTTTTGCAAAACTACTAATTAGTAACCTGGATTAGTAATGGCGCATTTAGAGTTGGTGTGCCATTAGTAAATGGGTAGCAACAAGATATTTTGGACAACCTCTCCTACCCACACTCACTTTCTCCCCACTTCATTCTCTCCACCTCCTCCTTGTCTCGGGTGCCTCCTCTTTTTCACCTCATTTCCACCATAGATTCATTCAATTTAAGTGGTTAAATTACCTTGTTTTGATAGGTAAGTAAGGGGGGAAGCTATATTTATGTTGTTCTCCCTACAACAATGTGCACATGCACTTTTTATGGCCTAGCTAGATCTATGTATGTTCGTGGTGTTGCATATGTTTGTGGTGTTGCATATGTGTTCGTGTTTGGAGGTGTACCGGTATTTGAAATGTGATAGTTGCCAATATTTTTCCGGAATGTTGATTCATTTCCATTTCAGCGAGAATTTTGGCATTAAGCATTCTTTTTGGTCCTATTTTTAGGGAAAGTCATGCCAATTTTTTTCTTGGTTCTAAAATATCGTTTTGCTCTACCCTGCAGGCGACCATGGTCCGCACGATGACCGAAGGCATCGTGAATAGGTTTTTGTGGTCTGCGAAGGCCAAGATGCTTCAAAAGAACGAGATGGAGATAAGATGTCCATGTCGAAGATGCAAGCTGAAGAGCCTTATTGTGGACACGGAATCCGGGCAGGTGCAGGACCACCTGCTCTTGCATGGTTTCATGGATGGCTATCGGAGGCAAGGTGATGAAGATGACTACGAAGTCGTCCATGGGGGCCGGGCAAGAAATGAGGAAGGGCAGCAAGACAACCACCGCGGCTCGGGCGGGCGAGAAGACGAAGAATCCCCAGGAGATGATCACGACGGTGATGCTGTACACAGTCATCATGTAGAAGATGCAGGACATGATGATGAGGAAGATGCCGGAGCAGACGACGGACATGATCATGAAGATGATGATGCCGGCGGAGCAGACAACGCTGGACCATCGATGGGCTGGGTGCAGGACCCTCATATTCAAGAGCTGCTTCTCAAGCAGACGGATAACGCAAGAGCTGCCACCCGAGAGAAAGCCAAGTTGATCAACTTGAGTTAGACGCGGTTACTCCATTGTATGAAGGATGCAGGCCCGAGGATACCCGCCTGAAAGTAACGCTCATGGCTCTGGAGATGAAGGTAAAACACAAAATGACCGACGTATGCTTCAACGAGAACATGTCATTCTGGCACGAACGTCTTCCCAAGGGGAACAAGTGCCCGACCAGTTTGGAGGAGGCGAAGAAAATCGTGTGTCCTCTGGATTTACCGCACGTGAAATACCATGTGTGCATGAACAATTGTATCATTTATCGGGATGAGCACGCAGAGTGTACCATATGTCCGGTGTGCAGCGTCACTCGATACAAGAAGAGGAAGAAAGCTCCTCGAAAAGTGGTGTGGTACTTTCCACTCCTCGTCTGCAGCGGTATTTCGCGGACCCTAAGGTAGCAAAGCTCCTGCGTTGGCACGCGGATAGGGAGGAGAAGAAGCGAGAAGATGACGCAAATGATCCGGAGATAGATAAAAAAGACAAGATGCTGAGTCACCCTAAGGATGTGAGCTAGTGGCAAGCGTTGAACTTCGAAGACCTAGAGTTTGGGAACGATCCAAGGAACAACATGCTGGGCGCGAGCACCGATGGAGTCAATCCGTTTTGCAGCCAGAGAAGCACACATAGCACCTGTCCTGTGTTTGTGTGGATGTACAACCTTCCCCCCTGGTTGTGCATGAAGAGGAAGGACATTCACATGAGTATGCTAATTGAAGGACCGAAACAACCAGGGAATGACATCAATCTGTATCTGGGGCTGCTGAAAGAGGAGCTTGACACGCTGTGGAAAACGCCAGCCAATACGTGGGATGCCGCAGAGAATGAATATTTCCCTATGAGAGTCGCGCTGCTCACGACGGTGCACGACTATCTCGATTACGGATATTTCGCAGGGCAGGTGGTCCACGGATTTTCTGGATGTGTCAGGTGCATGGATGGCACAACGGATCGCCAGCTAGATAGAGATCCCGAGTCTTCGAAAACCGTGTTCATGGGACATCGAAGGTGGCTTCGCGACGATGACCTGTGGAGAAAACGCAAGGATCTGTTCAATGGTGAAACCGAACCCCGAGGACGCCTGCGTACGAGGAGCGGCGAGGAAATAGACGAGCTGTTGAAAAATTGGAAAGATTGCCCACTGCCGGGAAAGAAGCAAAAGGCGCCAGAGCCGGGAAAGAAGCGAAAGGCGCCAGAGCCGGTGCTGAAGGTATGGAAAACGAGGTCTGTTTTCTGGGACTTGCCATACTGGAAGATCCACCGTGTGCCTCACAGCCTTGATGTCATGCATATCACTAAGAACGTGTGCGAGAGTCTGCTTGGTACCCTGCTCAACATGCCAGAGAGGACCAAAGATGGGCCGAAAGCAAGGGCAGACTTGAAATCAATGGGCATCAGGCAGGAGCTTCACGCTATATATGATGATGATGATGATGATGAGGCGAAGCAGGACACGGAAAGTCGTCGCAAAGGCAAAAAGGCCAAGAAGACCGGAAATGACTACCCTCCCGCGTGCTTCACTCTAAGTCAGGAGGAGATCGAGCAGTTTTTCACCTGCCTCGTAGGAGTAAAACTTCCTTACGGTTACGCGGGGAAGATAAGCAGATACCTAGACCCAGCGAAGCTGAAGTTCAGCGGGATGAAGTCTCACGACTGTCACGTGCTGATGACGCAGATACTTCCAGTTGCAATCCGTGGGATCATGGACGCGCACGTCCGTGAAACGCTATTTGGCCTATGCAACTTTTTCGACGTCATCTCTCGGAAGTCTGTTGGCGTGAGGCAACTCAGAAGGCTACAGGAAGAGATCGTGGTGATACTATGCGAGCTTGAGATGTACTTCCCGCCCGCATTCTTCGACATTATGGTGCATCTGCTGGTCCATATCGTGGACGATATCATCCAACTCGGGCCGACGTTCCTGCACAGCATGATGTCGTTCGAAAGGATGAATGGTGTCATCAAAGGATACGTTCGCAACATGTCACGTCCAGAGGGAAGCATAGCCAGGGGATTTCTGACCGAAGAGTGCATCTCCAACTGCACGAATTATCTAGGCATCGAGAACCCCGTTGGTCTGCCCATCAACAGGCACCTCGGCAGGCTCGCTGGATGGGGTCACCGTGAGGGTCGCCGCGAAATGCATGTTGACTTCGAGGGTCGACTCGCCGACTTTGAAAGAGCAAACCTAGTCGCGCTACAACACATAGACGTGGTCGATCCTTGGGTGGTAGAGCACAAGACCTTTATTAAGAAGACGTACAATGACCGAGGCCAACAGAGGACGGACGGAGATATACTCAAAGAGCACAACTCATGTTTCACGCATTGGTTCAAGCAGAAGCTTCTGTCGTACCCTTTACATGAGGATTCTTCTGCGGAAGAACAACTCATATTCACCTTGTCACAGGGCGCCAAGCACAACCTGATGACCTATGAGGCGTACGATATCAACGGCTACACATTCTACACCGAGGCCAAGGACATGAAGAGTGATGGTTATCAGAACTCCGGGGTAACGATGGAATCCTACACCGGTAATGACAAGGACAGATACTACGGAAGGATCGAGGAGATCTGGGAGCTGAGCTACGCTGGAGAGAAGGTCCCGATGTTCCGTGTCAGATGGGCGAAGAGCGTCCTAAAAGAAGACCGGTATTTCACCACCATGGTTATACCCGAAGCCAAATCCAAGACCGCGGGCGCAAACGTCACCATAGAAAATGAGCCATGGGTATTGGCTTCCCAAGTGGACCAATGCTTCTTCATTACCGACCCGTCAAAGCCCAGTCGTGTTGTGATGAGGAGAGGCAAAAGGAAGATCATCGGAATGGATGGAGTAGCCAATAAGCAAGACTTCGACAAGTACGGCGACCCGAGGATCGAACATGACGATGACGATGAAGTAGCAGCATACACCACAAGAATAAGCAGGACCACCCTACCTAAAGGACGTCCGTTCCACAGAAGAACTCCATTTGCAAAAAAGATGGGCAAGAAGATTGTGAACAGATAGCTAGCTAAGATCGATTGTATTTAAGTCGTAGCCTTCATTTCTCGATTGTATTTCATGGGCACTTTTTGAACTATCATGAATATTTTTAAATTTCATGGACACTCGATCTCGATCCCCCTCCATCTCGATCGCTATCCCACCTCGCCAGATCCGGTCCCCCTCGCCGCCGAGCACCCCCCGGTCCACCGGCCGCCGCCGCCGACCCCCCGCACCCTCGATTCCCCTACTCAACCGCCGCCGCCGACCCCCCGCACCCCTCCCCTACTCAACCGCCGCCGCCGACCCCCCGCACCCC
>NC_041382.1:54061952-54091551 GCF_002162155.2 Triticum dicoccoides
GTGCCCCCCGCACCCTCCCCCGCTCCACCGGCATTACTGTTTGATGATATTTTTAAAAAAATTATTACTGTCTTATAAAAAAATATTACTGTTATGATTTAAACAAGTTTGAACATATTTAAACACAAATAAGTATCAAACAGCATTTTAAATGCATAAAAAAATTGTGGAGCCTGGGAATCGAACCCAGGACCTCCTAGTGTGAGAACTGGCTGCTGACCAGGCGAGCTAGTAGAGGGAACTTGATGTGGATCAGGTCAGGTGGAAGATAACCTGTTGGCTCGAGCAGAAATAAAAAAAAATACTAATGGCGCACCAGGGTGAGGTGCGCCATTAGTATGGATGTACTTATGGCGCACCGAGGGGTGGTCCGCCATTAGTATTGTGCCGCCCCCATCCATATTCCCTCCCTGGCCCAAACCTATCCCCTCTCTCTCCCTCGCCCTCGCCCTCGATCCCCTTCCCCTCTCCTCTCCCGACGTCGCTGCCCCGCCGCCTCGACGCCGCCCCGACGCCGCCTCGACGCCTCGACGCCCCGACGCCGCCTCGACGCCCCGACACCGCCTCGATGCCTCGACGCCGCCCCGACGCCGCCTCGACGCCTCGACGCCGCTGCCCCGCCACCTTGACGCCGCCCCGCCGCCTTGACGCCGCGTGCTCGCGCCCCACTACGCCGCCGCCGCGGTGCACCTCGCCGAGCAGGGCATCGACGTGGGAGTTCGCCTCTGTTCTCCACTTCCTCCAGGTGAGCGCGGCCTCGTCTAGGGTTTCCGTCTCCCCTTTTGCCATCTGTTGGTTTTCCGCTTCGCGTCGGCGTAATCGGGTGAGGATTTGCAGGTCTTCAAGCCGGTGATCGAGGCGAACCTGGGGCTCTCGGCTGACGAGATCGAGACGGCGCTCATCGCCAACAACGACGACCTCGCTCGCATCCACATTGCCCTTTTGAAGGTTTTCGTCGCGCGCATAATTTTTTTCCGAGTTTGCGTGGGTCGAGGGTTGCAGAGCGCGTGCAAGCACTTTGCTGATCTGATTTGGTCCGGTGAACAGTGCGATTGATTGTTTGCGCAGAGATCAGGTGCATCGTGGCATGTCGAAATAGTCTAGGTTTGGGGTGCCTAGTATGCTTTGTTTTAAGCTGATGCAATCTGATTCACACACGAAAAAAATAAAAATTGATGCAATCTATAAAAAAGATTTAGCATTTATTTTCCTTATAATTTTTTGTTTTCTATCATGTAAACCGATTACTGTGAACATGAGGTATTGATGTTAATTTTTGTGAAACAAGGTGGCCTGATTGGTTTCATATTCTTGTTATGAATGTGTGTTTGACTTTGGAATTATTACCAGGCGCCAATATATCTAGCATAGAGCTAAAACAACATCTTATTCACTGATCAACGTCTTTCACCAAATCATCAAGATGTCTGTCCACCTATTATTTTCTAAACTAAATTACTCTTCTTTTATGTACTCAAGTTTCATACCTGTCATTCCAGAAAATATGTTGCCAACTGCATATCTTCTACCAACTATATGTCTATAGTAACTGTGTCTTAATACTCCCAGCTCTCGGTATGCAATGCACCTTCTCCAAGCACAGCAAAGTCCAGCAACCCAACCTGCTTCAACTGCATCCATTACAAGCATAGTGTTCCTTTACAAGCATAGTAGAGCATAGTATGGATTCTATTGTTCAACTCTGACTAAACAGGTTCTGCAAACGGTCTTTTACTGCACTTGACTGAAGAAGTAGGTGTCTGCTATATCCTGCACTTGAGGTGAGTTGTGTTCTCAGGTTTACATTGCAATGGGCACTCTTCTTGTAAACACAAATTCAGATTTATATACTATATGCTGGCATGACTGTTTTTATTAGGCAGGACAGTGCAGTAGTTGATGTATCTTGGGTTGATTATAAAGTTGCTTGGGTTTAATATTACCCAGCATGATGATGTATCAACGTAGCATTAGCATATGATCCAAGTGCTAGTACTGCTAGTAAATAGCTAATACAGTTAATGAAGAAGAAAAAAAATGCTAGTACAGTTAATGAAGAAGAAAAAAAACTGCTACTACTGCTAGTAAATAGCATCAGACTGAATGTCTTTTATATATGTACTGCTAGTAAATAGCTTCTTCTATATACTAATTTGCATCAAAGTGTAGAACAAAGCATCAGACTGAATAACTAACAGTGGGTAATTAACCTAACTATTCATTTTTCCTTAGGTTAATATTAAAATGTCCAGTGTATATATATTTGAAAATGATTGCTGCTAGATGTTAATTTGCTGGTACTAGCTAGAATTTGGCACTGAAAAGCAAAAGCAAAAGCTAATTAACTGCTGGGTAATAGCACTGGTACTAGGTAGCTAAAATATGTGTTCTGAAACACTGAGAGCAGAAACACTTACTACATACATATGCTCAAGAAACACTTACTAACCAGAAAAGGTTTTGACTTGAAATGTTAATAGCACAGAGAGCACCACAAGTTAAACACCTCAATCTGTTAGTATTTGTCTGCATTTTCTCACATTCTTCTTGTATCTGATCCAGTATTGCTTGTAGTGGTTTGTCCAAAATGCTGAATGATACTGCTTGGAGATGCATATATTGTTTCACCTCTTCACATGCCAATGTATTTTCCATGTTGTGATGGAGGCCTTTTTTGCCTTGTCCACCCGAGAGGCCCTTGAGTTTGCTGGAATGTCGATTAACTTCCCTTCCGGCAAATTCGGGTACTCCATATGTCCTATTTTCAGCAAAGGTCATGCTGAAATTTTCTGTGAATTTTAGCATGACTTTGCTAAAAATAGGACATACGGGGTACTTGTGACTAATGCATGGGTGTCGACAAACGATTAATTATACAACCTTGGCTTTTAGGGTGCCTCGGTGTCGATAAAAACCGAAATGATGAAAGCTTAGGCTTTTAGGGTGCCTCGGCGTCGAAAAACCCTCAATGATAAAAGCTTAGCTTTTAGGATGCCTCGGTGTCGACAAACCCTAAATGATGAGACCATGATCTTGTTCCTTGACAATAACCAACTTTTTGACCAAACTTTGTTCCTATTTAGAGAGAAACATGGCAAACAACGATGAGGCCGGGGGTTCGGGCGGCAAGGCATTCTGGGAGCTGTCCCAGGAGATGGAGGAACAACCTCACTTGTATGAGGACGCCGCCATCCCAACCGATCCTGAGACCACTGATGGTGCCGCCGAGGATGACCCCACTGATGCCACCACTGATGGTGCCGCCGAGGATGCCACCACTGATGATGGCGGCGCACGCACAGATGGCAGCCAACCGAAGAGGCAACGGAAGGACCGGCGCCCGACCGTGCTCCGCACCCTCAAGGAGGAAGTTGCTGAAGTGGACTCCGACGGGAATCCAACGGCGCCCGAACGAATAATCAAGGGGTACTCGCTTCAGCTCGGGTGCATTCTCCGGAGCACCGTCTCGATCAACACCGAGAACCCGAGGCATCCTGACCGAGGGAATTTGCGCAACCTCCTCTTCACGAATCTGCACGAACGATACAAGTTCCCCACTGAATTTGAAAACACAAGCCTCAAAGGGAATAAAGTGAACAATGCTGCCCTCACGAAGATGAGAAAGGCCCTATCTACTTGGAAAAGCAATGTGCAGAGAATGATTGAGAAAGGTGAGAGTTATGAGAAGATCAAGGAGAAAAATCCTTGGATCACCGAAGATGACTACAACGACTTCAAGATCAATTGCTCGAGCACCGCAAACTCCGAATCAAGTAAGTGGGGGAAAGAAATGCGGGAGCTGAACTTAGGGGAACACACACTCGGTCCCGGCGGTTGCAGAGTGGCGGAGCCTATATGGGACAAGGAGGAGGCGGACCGTGCCGAGCAAGGCCTACCGCCCCTCTTCGATAAATACGGTGACAAGCAGACCAGGAACTTTGTCAGGGCCTGGTACAAGAAGGACCTGAAAACAAAGGAGCTTACCACGGATCCGAAGACCAGGGCGCTTGAGCTTGTTCTGGTAAGGAATACACCCCCGCGTAATTAGCTCCATATGGTTGCATTCTAATTAATGAAGTCAAATTTCTAAATGGTTCACATTCCTTCCGCAGGCGACTGAAAGCAGTAGCGCGGGGTCGACTAAGAGCAACCCTTGGGACACCACTCTAAATAGGGCGTTGAATGTAATGAAGAACAAGGATAAGCTCAGTAAGCCGACGTCAGCTAGTCGTGTGGTCGGCAAAGGCTTGTCGACAAAATGGTGATCATACTATAACACTGGTGGGTGAAAGGAGAAAAAGACCAGCTCGGAAAGCCAGGCGCGCGAGGTTCAAGAACTCAGGGCACAGGTGGCGCGGATTCCGGAGATTGTCCAAGAGCAAGTGGAACAACAACTCGGAAGGACGATCACCGCCATTGTGCCTACCTTGATCCAGGGCATTAGTGCGTGGATTGCGGGCGGCCAACAGGGGCCGCCCCCGATTCTGAGCTTCACGGCCAGCAACTCGCAAAACGCGATGGCGGGGCCATTGGTGTCTCCGACGCCGGCACGGGAGCTTAATGCACCCGGGTGTACGCCGGCCGGCACCTCTGCAGCAAGCGGCCCCTCCATCAACTGCATGCCCGCCGTTGGCGGTGCCTCGACATTAGCCGAGCTCTATGCCATCATCACGGTAACTAATTAAGCCTCTCTCGGCCGAGGACTTCATCTCCTTGCCTTTGACTGGGCATCCCTGACGCCCTACATGTTTTCGCAAGGCGCCGCCGACGTTCCGTGCACTCTCCTGCACTTCGTGAACAACGAGTTGGTCGATGTCGCCAAGGGCAAAATCGTTCAACCGGGCAACCCCTTGTTCCACGGTACCGAGATGCCACCCAACTTGTTTAGGGTTCAACTGGTTTGGGTGCTGCCAGGCTGCGACGAGTTGTTACCTCCGATTCGACCCATCGGGGCCGACGATGATGACGTGATGACCCTCAGCGCCTGCCTGAGCTGGCCCCTGCTTTGGCCGAAGAGCCAGATTCGTTTGGGGGCGGGGGACACCACCCCAAAGACAACACCACCAGTCGTGCCGGCGCCAAGTCGGCCCCATGGCAAGACCGCCGCAACGGTGAAGGACATCCCTATGCCACTGGATCCAAACATGCATATGGCACAGGATCAGAACAACGACGACGACGATACATTTGCCAACGTCGATCAGTACTTTGCCGATCATGGGTACGGTGGCGACTTCATGGGGCCTCCTTCTCAAGAACCCAACCCAACAAAAGACGTGCGCGATCTAGCTGGTACCGCGGAGAAGCCAAGTTGCAACAGGCGTCGTCTGCAGTTCAGCTCTCAGGAGACGCCTCCAGCTGCCGACTTCACCGAGCCTCAGATAGGCGAGGTGTGAAATATGATCAGCCCCAACACACTCAAGAAGGCGGTCTGTGAGTAGAACTCGGTCCCATTACAGGAGAAGAAGAAGGCATGCAAAAGAAAGACTAACAAGGGTGCGGGCCAGCCGGCACCGAGTACGATCCGTGCTCAGGACGGGCCACCTTCACCTGAGGATATCTCGAGGAGGGTGCATGTGGCGGGTAGGCCGATGCTACCGAGAAATATGCTCGATGCTACAACCGGTGTTATGCGGAGTCTGCATAACAGTGTTCTTTCTTTGGAGAAGCGGCGTCTCGGAGAGAAGGATGTGGCATACCCAGTTTTCGCGGCCAAGGTGCCAGAGGGCAAGGGCTTTGTGGATAAATCCATCGGGGGTACGATCGTCCTGCGGTTTGATGACATCCACGCTATGTTGAACCTTCATTCGCTGCACTACACCTTCGTTCGGCTATTTTAGCTGAGTATGGAGCTGCGAATCATTCGTGACATGACCCCGGACATCGTGATAGCCGACCCCTTCTACATGCGTGCCAAGATCTTGGGCAGCGCTGGGGACCGGCAAGTCGCGAGTTCTTACCTCGAAGGCGTCATTCTGGCAAACCAAGATAAGGATAACTTCCTCGTGCCTTACTTTCCCGAGTAAGTCCTCCCCTCAACCGCCCCGTAACATATGAATTCTTAGATTTCGATCGTTTTTCTTTTAACATTCCGTGTTTTCTGCAGTGACACACATTGCACGCTCATCCTCCTAAGCCCCAAATATTCCATGGCCACGTATTTCGACCCGGACCGTCAGTCGAACGTAGACTACACAAATGTCAAGAAGGTTCTTGATGATGTTCTCCCCGGCTACGTCAAATCTGGAGGCACCTTCACCAGGCCTATTCGTAAGTACGGCAAGCACGTGTTCTCCCACAATACGATGTTCTGCTGCGTCAAGCAGCCGCCTGGCGGTCAGAAGGGTGCCTACAACGCCATCCATCACATGCGGGCGATCGTACGGGACCATCATCAACTTCTGCTACCGAGTAAACTCAAAGATTGGGCCACAAGCGTGTCGGAAATCCAGGACGCGGACATCGGACAAGAATTCTTTCGCATCCAGTCGGAGTTTGCGGAAATCATCCATCAAGATGTCCTTCGTTCCTCGGGGCAGTTCTACCTCAAAAATCAACCATCCAACAGTGACATCGACACGATGCTACAAATGCAGGCTGACAACGACCGTTATTTCATGACTCCCACGATAGACGGCGGCTTCATCCACGCTCCGGTCCCTTGAGTCGAGTCGAAAGCAGTGATGCTGTGTCTAGTTCTGAAACATCGATTGGCTCATGTTGTAATTAAACTTTAGTGAACTTGTAGTATGTCTCTTTGGTTTCGAGAGTCGTTCAACTTAGATGTAATCGATGCTATTAATGTCTTGCTTTTCTCTTCCGATCGTTCTGTTGCATACTTATATATTGCTTATGTATTGTCTGTGAATTGGTACTAACATTTCATTTGGCTACTACATAGCGATGCCGTCGTATGTCGTGTACAAGGGTAAGGTTCCCGGAGTCTACGACAACTGGGACGAGTGTCGGAGACAGGTTCACCGATTCAGCGGTAACAGTTACAAAGGGTACACCACTAGGGCCGAGGCCGAATCTAGATACGCCCGCTATCTAGCGGGAGAGGGGAGGGAGCGTTGGAGGAACCGCAGCTCTCTTCTATGTGATGGTAGTTTAGATGATCGATATCAACTTGTAATGTGAAGACAAACTCACGGTCTCGAGACTTGTAATATAATGTTCTATCTTTGTTCGGTCTTTTCAATTCGGAGACTAATATGATAAATTGTATTCAGAGACTAAAATGATGAATTGTATTCAGAGACTAATCTTCTATTGTATTCGATGAATCTGTTGTTGATGTGTGTTGTCTATATTTTGTCCAATTATACATTTTGTAACCTGTGCAAAAAACAGAAAATAAAAAAAAAATAAAAAAACCTAATATTCATACTAATGGCGCATCATATCACAGTGCGCCATTAGTATGCCAAAGGATACTAATGGCGCATCATTAAATAGTGCGCCATTAGTATGCCGAAGTTACTAATGGCGCATCTTGTTGTTGTGTGCCATTAGTATGCCAAAGCACCTGGGTATACATGGCCCCCTGGGAGGCATACTAATGGCGCACTGTTGTATATACTAATGGCGCATCTGAGGTGCGCCATTAGTATACCAAATATTAATGGCGCGCCATTAGTAAAATATACTAATGGCGTGGCACTAATGGCGCACCTCTAATGCGCCATTAATGGCCAAATTGTCAGGACCCCGACTCGATGTCACATCGATCTAGCCGATAACACCTCATATCACTTTGCGGCCTCACGCACGGTATCCCCACGGGTGTCGCCTTACCTTTGCCCGGGACCGTTTGCACCTTTTGGCTCACGTATATGATAGTGTCGCTAGCATCCATATGATAAAGAGCCCGGGCTGACATGACTAGTCGTAAACCCAAAGTGGCCCAGACTTACAGGGACAGGCATCCATGACCCAGCTTCGAACGTGTCGGTCATCAGCAAGTGGGTCCGGGCTGTAGCACTGGGCTAGCAGGACTCCGGTAAACCGGGCTGTAGCGGGCTAACAGGACTCCGGTACTCAAAGCGTGACATTTCCCAGAAGGGACAGACACAGGAACGAAGAAGGACACATGCCGGCCAGCCTAAGTGTTCCAGAGCAGTAGCAAGCTACCATGGCTCAGCGGTAACACTAGGAGACATTTCCCGGTAAGAGAGGCTACTAAAGATAAACAACTAGATAGTCAGATCCCACACATACCAAGCATTTCAATCATACACACAATATGCTCGATATGTGCAAATACAACGAAGCATCACAACATGACTCTACGACACAAGTACTTTATTTAAGGCTCAGGGAGCCATACATAACATACACAAAGGTACGGGTCTCACGACCCAACATACAAGTCATACAGTCATACAAACCAGCAGCGGAAGTAGCTTGTCTGAGTACAGACAACAAGTAAAATGAAAGAGGCTTGGAAAGCCTAACTATACTACGTGGTCCTTCACAAGCTCAGGGTCACCACCTGGGTCTTTAGCCTACTCGTTGATGTCAACGTCTACATAGAACCCATCAGAAGGGGTTGCAGCGTCTTCTGTAAAAATGTAAATTATAGCAACATGAGTACAAAGGTACTCAGCAAGACTTACATCAGATCCTACATACATGCATATTATCAAGAAGGGTTGGTGGAGTTATTGCAGCAAGCCAGCTTTGACTCTTGGCTAGGCTATCCTACGATACTCCAACTTGAAATGGTTTTGCGCACACGAGTCCACTACTCACCACTTCAATACACTACCGAGGATCCACCTCCGTCTTCCTACGGAAGAGCCATCCTCGGCACTCACACTTATCTTGAGGCTTTTAGCAGTATCCATTTACTTGTCTATGAACTGTATAGGCAACCAAGTAGTCCTTTACCGCGGACGCGGCTATTCGAATAGATTATGATAACCCTGCAGGGGTGTACTTCTTCATACATGTTTCCACCACTTAGCGTCTGCACACGACATGTGCTCGGCAGACTTCAAGCGAAAGCCGACGTGGGTGTAGACCACGACCTACCTAAACACTTAAGCCTCTAGTCCAGGTTTATCGCCTATTCAGGTTCCATCCGCAGGGAGTCCGGCCGGGGTTTCCCATACGGCCCCGAACGATGTGAACAGGGTTCCCGAGATACCTAACGGGTATTCGGTACACCCGGCTACGTACCTACCGCATCACAGCCCACCCCTACGGTCAGCGCTGTCCACGGCCTCCAGTAGGCTACCAACACCAGAAACTACTTGCAACTCCTAGACAGAGAGCTAGGGTGAATAAGAAGTCGAGCGGGGTCATATTTCAGGGCCCAATGCATGGTAGTAGCTGTATCTTAAATCACGCATACAGATCTCAGTGCTTAAGGTCGGCTTCAATGAAACAACCCACCATGTACTCCTACATGGCCTCTCATCGATACCTTTACCAAATCGTGTTCACCACACTACTCTCATTATCGACATAATCATTTCACTCTAGCCCATCACCCCGATGAACCAGACCTGACACGACTCTAAGCATAGCAGGCATAGCAAGGTAGGAACAACACATACATATGGCTCAATCAACTCCTACACATGCTAGTGGGTTTCATCTAGTTACTGTGGCAATGACAGGTCATGCAGAGGAAATGGGTTCAACTACCGTAGCACACAGCAGTTTGAATCGCGTTGTCTTAATGCAGTAAAAGAGAGCAGGAGCGAGAACATGGGATTGTATCGATATGATCAAATGGTTGGTTGCTTGCCTGATGGTTCGATGCACTGATACGGTTCTTCGTTAGGGTAATCACGGTACTCCTCGGAGGCAGAACCTGTCGCAAAGGACACCGATACACAACATCACCAAACAATGTGCAACAATATGATGCATGCATGAAACATGGCAATATGAGTGTGTTGGGCTAATGCAACTAAAACCAGAAGGGTTTGAACAAATTTGAATCAAAGATTCAAATTTCAAACTCAAACATGGCCTTTTAAAGTGCTTTTCCTTGTTCTGCTTAAAACATCAATTTAACTTGTTTGATCATGCATGAAAATAGTACAGATGGATAGATTGGATTTTTCTGATCATTTTTCATATATAATTTGTCCAATTTGGAGTTACAGAATAAAAGTTATGAATTTTTGAAGTTTAAATAATATTCTGGAATTTCCTGATTTAATTTAAATCCAGAAATATAATTATTGCGCCAGCATGACGTCAGCATGACGTCAGTGGTCAACTGCGGCTGTCTGGGGTCAAACCTGACGTGTGGGGCCCACACGTCAGTGACAGGGGGGTTAAACAGGGTTAAATTAATCCTAATTACTAATTAGTGGCGCTGGGGCCCACTAGTCAGTGTCAGGGGGTTAACTAACAGTGGTTAGCGCTAATCCTAATTAGCTACAGGGCTGGGCCCACCTGTTAGGGACTCAGGGGGGTTCCAGCCGTGGTCAAAGTGGGTCAAACCCACCGGCGACGTGACGCCGGCGAGGCCCGAGACGGCGGCGCGATGCGGGATCGCGCTACAGGGCACGGGCGAGGCCGTTCTTGGGCTCGTTGGAGAGCTCTTGCTCCCGCGCGTCGAACGGTGGTGGTGGCCGTGCCTGAGGTGGCCGGAGTCGACGGCGGCGAGCTCGGCTGCGGCCGCCGGAGTTCGGTCGTGCACGGAAACGGGGTTGGAGCTCGAAGGCGAGCGAAGCGAGGCGCTAGGGATGCTCTATGGAGCCTTACGAACTCGTTGGACTCGCCGGGGTGACCAAATGGTCACCGGAGCTGCGTCGACGGCGAGCTCGGCGACGGCGGAGGTTCGGCCGTGGTGGGGAGGAGGCTACGGTGAGGGAACGAGGGGGAGAAGAGGGGGAAACGGTGGCGTAGCTCACCGCGGTTGCAGTGGGCGTCGAAGCGGGCTCGGGGACGCGCTGGAGACGGCGAATTCGACGGCGATGATGGTCGGAGCCCGAAGAGGGGAACGGCGACGTGGCGGCGATGCAGGGCTTCCGGAGGCCCGTGGAGCGGTGGGGAGGAAGAGGGGGTTGTGGCGGAGCTTCTGAGCTAGTCGGGGGAGCGAGGGGTGGCCGGAGACGGCTGCTAAGGCGAACGGCGGCGACGGTGGTGTTCGGCCGTGTGAGAGAGAGAGCGAGGGAGAGGAGGGGAGAGCCGAGGGAGAGTGAGAGAGAGCAGGGGGAAGGCGTGGCGTCGTCCAGGGGCATCGAGGCGAGGAGGGGAGGGCAGGCAGGCAGGGAGAGAGGTGGCGTGGCGCGGTGGCGCGCACGCGCCGGCCACACTCCCCTCCCTCTGTCGGGACGAAGACGACAGAGGAGGGAGACGGGCTGGGCCGCCTGCTGGCTGGGCCGGCCAGCTGGCTGGGCTGCACAGGGAGGAGCCCAGGTAAGCTTCTCCCTTTTATTTTTTTTCTGTTTTCTAATTTCTGACATTTGTTTTGATTTAAATAATATATTAAATCATTTATTTAACTTATGCCAATTTTTGCAGGGGCTAGATATATTATTCCAGAGCTCCTTTATAATTGGCATAATATTTGGACATATATTAATATATATAGAAATATATTTCCAAAGCAAATATTTATGCATTAATTCCAAATGCCCAAAATAAATGTCCATGAGCCACTAAAAATATTGGTTTGATTTTTATCTCTGTCCAATATTTTCAGAGAGCAACATGAGCATTTTCTTGGACCCTTTTGGAGAAATTTTTATTTGGATCATTTTCAAAATGATTCTGAGGGTTTCACAGATCCCCATTTCAAGTTTCTGATGAAAAAGTAAACATGATGCAACACTCTAATGCATGGCTAACTAGGATGTGACAACTCACCCCCACTCAAAAGAATCTCGTCCCGAGATTTGGGTTCCTCCGGGAAGAAGGCGGGATACTCAAGTCGAAGACGATCCTCCCTTTCCCAAGTTGCTTCATCCTCAGAATGGTGCGACCATTGAACCTTGAGAAACTTGATATTATGACGTCGAGTGGTACGCTCGGCCCGATCGAGGATACGAATGGGGTACTCTCGGTATGTAAGATTATCTTGGAGATCAAGCGTTTCGTGGTCCACTTCACGGATAGGATCCGAGAAGCAACGCCTAAGTTGGGAAACGTGGAAGACATCGTGGACTCTGGAGAGATGCGGAGGTAGTTCCAACTAGTAGGCAACTTCTCCTCGTTTGGCGAGAATGCGAAAAGGTCCAATGTAACGAGGAGCCAATTTGCCTTTGATACCGAAACGATGGGTTCCCTTCAGAGGGGTGACCCGAAGATAAGCCTTCTCGTCAACCTCGAAAGTCATAGCCTTATGTTTTCGGTCATATTGACCCTTTTGACGAGATTGGGCTGTTTTCAACTTTTCACGAACGATGCGAACTTGTTCTTCTGCTTCCTGAATCATATCCGGGCCAAAGAATTGTCTTTCCCCGGTCTCTGACCAGTTAAGGGGTGTTCGACACCGTCGTCCATAGAGAACTTCAAAAGGGGCTTTACCCAAGCTAGATTGATAGCTGTTGTTATAAGCGAATTCGGCAAATGGAAGGCACTTCTCCCAATCCATTCCGAATGAGATAACAGAGGCTCGAAGCATGTCCTCTAGAATCTTGTTGACGCGTTCCACTTGACCACTCGACTGAGGGTGGAAGGCGGTGCTAAAGGAGAGACGGGTTCCCATAGCATTTTGGAAACTTTCCCAAAATCGAGAGGTGAAGAGACTTCCTCGATCCGAGTTAATTTCCAAAGGAACACCATGGAGAGACACTATTCGGGAGATGTATAAGTCTGCCAGCTGACTAGCGGTTATACTCTCACGAACAGGTAAGAAATGGGCTACTTTGGAAAGACGATCGACCACGACGAAGATAGCATTATTCCCTCTCTTAGTCCTGGGAAAACCGGAAATGAAATCCATACCAATTTTATCCCATTTCCACTCAGGAATAGCTAGGGGTTGAAGGGTGCCAGCAGGCCGTTGATGCTCTGCTTTTACATGACGACAGACGTCGCAATTAGCAATATACTGAGCAATTTCTCTCTTCATCCTAGTCCACCAGAACCTCTGGCGTAGGTCCTGATACATCTTAGTACCACCGGGATGAATAGTGAGAGGAGATTCATGAGCCTCCTTAAGGATCAACTGCCGTAGATGCTGGTTCTTGGGAACCACTAGACGGTTCTCAAAGTACACAACACCATGATCATTTGTGGAGAAACAACTAGCACCTCCGCTAGCAATGTTCTCCTTGATCTTAGCTATTCCCTTATCTCGCTTCTGGGCAGCAATGATTTGATCCGTAAGAGTAGGTTTCGCCACCAAGGTGGAAAGAAATCCTTGAGGAACAATGTGGAGGTTAAGCTTCCGAAATTCCTCATGGAGAAGCGGTTGACTTTGTTGTAACATCAGATTGTTACAATAAGATTTACGACTTAGCGCATCAGCCATGACGTTGGCTTTCCCTGGAGTGTAGGTTATTCCTAAGTCGAAATCTGTGATCAACTCGACCCAACGTCTTTGCCTGAGATTCAAATCCGGTTGGGTGAAGATGTACTTCAGACTTTGGTGATCAGTGAATATTTCGCAACGATTACCGAGGAGGTAATGTCGCCAGGTCTTAAGCGCATAGACTACGGCTGCAAGCTCTAGATCATGAGTAGGATAATTCTCCTCATGTGGGTGCAATTGCCGTGAAGCGTAGGCAATTACGTGTCGATCTTGCATGAGAATGCAACCTAGTCCTTGTCGCGAGGCGTCGCAGTAGATAACAAAGTCCTTAGAGAAGTCTGGCGGTACCAGTACGGGAGCAGAAGTCAGGCGTCTTTTCAGTTCCTGAAAGCTGTGCTCACATTGTGGAGTCCATTCGAACTTCTTATCTTTCTTGAGGAGTTCGGTTAGAGGTTTAGCAACTTTGGAGAAGTTTTCGACAAAGCGACGGCAATAGCTCGCTAAGCCCAGAAAACTCCGAACTTGCTTGACCGATTCAGGTGGAGTCCAATTAAGGACGGCTTGAACTCGCTCAGGGTTAACAGCAATACCTTTACCAGATATTACATGACCCAGATAGGTCACTTCTGGCAACCAGAATTCACATTTAGAAAATTTGGCATAAAGGCGATGCTCTCGAAGTTTCTGCAACACTAGCCTTAGATGTTCGGCATGTTCTTCCTCGTTCTTGGAGTAGATGAGTATATCATCGAGGTAAACCACGACGAATTTATCCAAATACTCCATGAAGATTGAGTTCATTAACCGAGAAAAGGTGGCTGGAGCGTTGGTTAATCCGAAGGACATGACGGTGTACTCGTATTGGCCATAACGAGTAACAAAGGCCGTTTTAGGGATGTCCCCGTTTCTGATTTTGATTTGATGGTAGCCCAACCTCAAATCCATTTTGGAGAAGACTGAGGATCCAGCGAGCTGATCATACAGGTCGTTGATCCTGGGAAGCGGATATTTGTTCTTGATTGTGACCAAATTGACAGGTCGGTAATCTACAACCATCCGGTCCGTACCATCCTTCTTCTTGACGAATAGGACGGGGCAAGCCCACGGAGAAGAGCTAGGTCGGATGAAACCCTTTTTCAAGGACTCATCGAGTTGTTTCTTAAGTTCGGCTAGTTCTAGGGGTGCCATCTTATAAGGTCTTCTAGCAATCGGAACGGTTCCTGGAATGAGGTCTATTACGAACTCAACATCCCTGTCAGGTGGAACACCTGGCAATTCCTCTGGAAAGACATCCGGGAAGTCACGGACTACCGGAACGTCCTCAAGGTCTGGCAAAGGGCTGGTGTTAAGAGAATATAATTGTCGCTTGGCTATTCGGGTCAAGACATTGACTATCTTCCCCGAAGGATGGGTGAGTTGAACAGTCCTAGAGAAGCAATCAATTTTGGCTTGATGAGCTGACATCCAGTCCATACCCAAAATGATATTAATATCTGAAGATTTAAGGGCTATCAAAGATGCGAGGAAAACAAGTCTGTCGACTTGGATTTCATTTCCATGGCTTACTCTAGAAGTTTGCCATTTGGATCCCGGAGTTTGAATTACCATAGAGGTTGGCATATCACCGAATGCGACGTTATGCAAGCGAGCATAGTTTTCAGATATAAAAGAATGAGAGGCTCCTGTATCGAAAAGGACAGATGCCGGGTGGCAATTGACAAGAAGCGTACCGAGAACGACGTTGGGATCCTCTTGAGCTTCTTCGGCAGAGATACTGGCTTTGATTAAAGTCTCGGAATTGCTCTTCGACCGTGTACTCAGGATACCAGCGGTATCCAGCCTCAGTCATTACCCTGACCAACTTGGCAGTATGGCCGGGTACATCTAGGCATCGAGTTAGGCGAACCACTTGATTGAGGTCGCGAGTGGCCATCTGAAAGCACAATCATAATGCAAAGGCATTAGAATTTCTAGCGAAATTTCGGCAGCATAACAGCTGTAAATGCTCAAGAAGGATTTTGAGACATTTGACAAAGGATTTCATACACACTCAACATCATCATATCAAAGTTCTGAATCCATTCTAACAACATAATGTGGTAGTAGAACTGAACTAGGCTTGTATCCATCAATCTTATAAGGTACTACTGATTAGTAACACGTGATCCTGATAGAGAGAATAGATCCTAATTCCTTAACCCCCGGTAGAAGAATGGACTGACTCAGATCAGAATGTCATAAGATAAAGGAATAAAAAGAGCCTTACGTTCCATCCCACAAATAATTCCCCTACATATAACTAAAGAATTTCTAGACTCAACATCGACCAGTTTGGCTTGGAGAACCTACAGGCAGTCCAGCTCTGATGCCAACGCTGTCAGGACCCCGACTCGATGTCACATCGATCTAGCCGATAACACCTCATATCACTTTGCGGCCTCACGCACGGTATCCCCACGGGTGTCGCCTTACCTTTGCCCGGGACCGTTTGCACCTTTTGGCTCACGTATATGATAGTGTCGCTAGCATCCATATGATAAAGAGCCCGGGCTGACATGACTAGTCGTAAACCCAAAGTGGCCCAGACTTACAGGGACAGGCATCCATGACCCAGCTTCGAACGTGTCGGTCATCAGCAAGTGGGTCCGGGCTGTAGCACTGGGCTAGCAGGACTCCGGTAAACCGGGCTGTAGCGGGCTAACAGGACTCCGGTACTCAAAGCGTGACATTTCCCAGAAGGGACAGACACAGGAACGAAGAAGGACACATGCCGGCCAGCCTAAGTGTTCCAGAGCAGTAGCAAGCTACCATGGCTCAGCGGTAACACTAGGAGACATTTCCCGGTAAGAGAGGCTACTAAAGATAAACAACTAGATAGTCAGATCCCACACATACCAAGCATTTCAATCATACACACAATATGCTCGATATGTGCAAATACAACGAAGCATCACAACATGACTCTACGACACAAGTACTTTATTTAAGGCTCAGGGAGCCATACATAACATACACACAGGTACGGGTCTCACGACCCAACATACAAGTCATACAGTCATACAAACCAGCAGCAGAGGTAACTTGTCTGAGTACAGACAACTAATAAAATAAAAGAGGCTCGGAAAGCCTAGCTATACTACGTGGTCCTTCACAAGCTCAGGGTCACCACCTGGGTCTTTAGCCTACTCGTTGATGTCAACGTCTACATAGAACCCATCAGAAGGGGTTGCAGCGTCTTCTGTAAAAATGTAAATTATAGCAACATGAGTACAAAGGTACTCAGCAAGACTTACATCAGATCCTACATACATGCATATTATCAAGAAGGATTGGTGGAGTTATTGCAGCAAGCCAGCTTTGACTCTTGGCTAGACTATCCTACGATACTCCAACTTGAAATGGTTTTGCGCACACGAGTCCACTACTCACCACTTCAATACACTACCGAGGATCCACCTCCGTCTTCCTACGGAAGAGCCATCCTCGGCACTCACACTTATCTTGAGGCTTTTAACAGTTTCCATTTACTTGTCTATGAACTGTATAGGCAACCAAGTAGTCCTTTACCGCGGACGCGGCTATTCGAATAGATTATGATAACCCTGCAGGGGTGTACTTCTTCATACATGTTTCCACCACTTAGCGTCTGCACATGACATGTGCTCGGCAGACTTCAAGCGAAAGCCGACGTGGGTGTAGACCACGACCTACCTAAACACTTAAGCCTCTAGTCCAGGTTTATCGCCTATTCAGGTTCCATCCGCAGGGAGTCCGGCCGGGGTTTCCCATACGGCCCCGAACGATGTGAACAGGGTTCCCGAGATACCTAACGGGTATTCGGTACACCCGGCCACGTACCTACCGCATCACAGCCCACCCCTACGGTCAGCGCTGTCCACGGCCTCCAGTAGGCTACAAACACCAGAAACTACTTGCAACTCCTGGACAGAGAGCTAGGGTGAATAAGAAGTCGAGCGGGGTCATATTTCAGGGCCCAATGCATGGTAGTAGCTGTATCTTAAATCACGCATACAGATCTCAGTGCTTAAGGTCGGCTTCAATGAGACAACCCACCATGTACTCCTACATGGCCTCTCATCGACACCTTTACCAAATCGTGTTCACCACACTACTCTCATTATCGACATAATCATTTCACTCTAGCCCATCACCCCGATGAACCAGACCTGACACGACTCTAAGCATAGCAGGCATAGCAAGGTAGGAACAACACATACATATGGCTCAATCAACTCCTACACATGCTAGTGGGTTTCATCTAGTTACTGTGGCAATGACAGGTCATGCAGAGGAAATGGGTTCAACTACCGTAGCACACAGCAGTTTGAAACGCGTTGTATTAATGCAGTAAAAGAGAGCAGGAGCGAGAACATGGGATTGTATCGATATGATCAAATGGTTGGTTGCTTGCCTGATGGTTCGATGCACTGATATGGTTCTTTGTTAGGGTAATCACGGTATTCCTCGGAGACAGAACCTGCCGCAGAGAGCACCGATACACAAACATTACCAAACAGTATGCAACAATATGATGCATGCATGAGACATGGCAAAATGAGTGTATTGGGCTAATGCAACTAAAACCAGAAGGGTTTGAACAAATTTGAATCAAGGATTCAAATTTCAAATTCAAATATGGCCTTTTAAAGTGCTTTTCCTTGTTCTGCTTAAAACATCAATTTAACTTGTTTGATCATGCATGAAAATAGTACAGATGGATAGATTGGATTTTTCTGATCATTTTTCATATATAATTTGTCCAATTTGGAGTTACAGAATAAAAGTTATGAATTTTTGAAGTTTAAATAATATTCTGGAATTTCCTGATTTAAATTAAATCCAGAATTATAGTTATTGCACCAGCATGACGTCATCATGACGTCAGTGGTCAACTGCGGCTGGCTGAGGTCAAACCTGACGTGTGGGGCCCACACGTCAGTGACAGGGGGTTAAACAGGGTTAAATTAATTCTAATTACTAATTAGTGGCGCTGGGGCCCACTGGTCAGTGTCAGGGGTTAACTAACAGTGGTTAGCGCTAATCCTAATTAGCTACAGGGCTGGGCCCACCTGTCAGGGACTCAGGGGGGGTCCTGCCGTGGTCAAGGTGGGTCAAACCCACCGGCGACGTGACGCCGGCGAGGTCCGAGACGGCGGCGCGTCGCGGGATCGCGCTACAAGGCACGGGCGAGGCCGTGCTTGGGCTCGTTGGAAAGCTCTTGCTCCCGCGCGTCGAACGGTGGCCGTGGCTGGGCCTGGGGTGGCCGGAGTCGACGGCGGCGAGCTCGGCTGCGGCCGCCGGAGTTCGGGTGCGGTCGGGATCGATGTTGCAGGGGGTTTGGGGAGGCGTTAGTGTGTGCTGCGTGATCCTAGTGAGGTGTGGAGCACGATAGTGTGCTCGGTTGGGTGCTACGGTGACCGTGGCCACGACGGCGACATCGCCGGCGGCGTGGAGCTCTCGGCCAAAGTGGGGCTAGGGCCTAGAGGTCGGGAGAGACCAGGGGAGAAGGGGGATACGATCCGGGGGCTCACCGCGGAGCTGCAGAGGTGGTTAGCGGGCTCGGGGACGCGCTGGAGACGACGAATTCGACGGCGACGATGATCGGAGCCCGAAGAGGGGAACGGCGACGTGGCGGCGATGCAGGGCTTCCGGAGGCCCGTGGAGCGGTGGGGAGGAAGAGGAGGTTGTGGCGGAGCTCCTGAGCTAGTCGGGGGAGCGAGGGGTGGCCGGAGATGGCTGCTATGGCGAACGGCGGCGACGGTGGTGTTCGGCCGTGTGAGAGAGAGAGCGAGGGAGAGGAGGGGGGAGCCGGGGGAGAGTGAGAGAGAGCAGGGGGGAGAGGCGGGGCGTCGTCCGGGGCATCGAGCGAGGAGGGGAGGGCAGGCAAGCAGGGAGAGAGGTGGCGTGGCGCGGTGGCGCGCGCGCGCGCCGGCCACACTCCCCTCCCTCTGTCGGGACGAAGACGACAGAGGAGGGAGGCGGGCTGGGCCGCCTGCTGGCTGGGCCGGCCAGCTGGCTGGGCTGCACAGGGAGGAGCCCAGGTAAGCTTCTCCCTTTTATTTTTTTTTCTGTTTTCTAATTTCTGACATTTGTTTTGATTTAAATAATATATTAAATCATTTATTTAACTTATGCCAATTTTTGCAGGGGCTAGATATATTATTCCAGAGCTCCTTTATAATTGGCATAATATTTGGACATATATTAATATATATAGAAATATATTTCCAAAGCAAATATTTATGCATTAATTCCAAATGCCCAAAATAAATGTCCATGAGCCACTAAAAATATTGGTTTGATTTTTATCTCTGTCCAATATTTTCAGAGAGCAACATGAGCATTTTCTTGGACCCTTTTGGAGAAATTTTTATTTGGATCATTTTCAAAATGATTCTGAGGGTTTCACAGATCCCCATTTCAAGTTTCTGATGAAAAAGTAAACATGATGCAACACTCTAATGCATGGCTAACTAGGATGTGACACAAATTAGGTGCGCCATTAGTAGGCCTTTTTCTAGTAGTGCACTCAAGTAGAACAAGTACTTAAGGCTCAGAATGATTTGCTCAATGAATTAAATAATAAGAAAAATGATAATGTTGTTAGAGTTATGACTAGAGGGGGTAAAATGACTCAGGAACCTTTGTATCCTGAGGGCCATCCTAAGAGAATTGAGCAAGATTCTCATAGAACTAATGTTGATGCACCTAGTTCTTCTAAGAAGAAGAAGAATAAAAATGATAGGACCTTGCATGCTTCTAGTGAACCTGTTGTTGACACACTTGAGAATCCCAATGATATTTCTATTTCTGATGCTGAAACACAATCTGGTAATGAACATGAACCTAGTGATAATGGTAATGATGATGTTCAAGTTGATGCTCAACCTAGCAATGACAATGATGTAGAGATTGAACCTGTTGTAGATCTTGATAACCCACAATCAAAGAATCAGCATTATTATAAGAGAGGCTTTGTTGCTAGGAAGCACGGTAAAGAAAAAGAACCATGGGTTCAGAAACCCATGCCTTGTCCTCCTAAACCATCCAAGAAAAAGGATGGTGAGGATTTTGAGCGCTTTGGTGAAATGATTAGACCTATCTTTTTGCGTATGTGTTTGACTGATATGCTTAAAATGAACCCTTATGCTAAGTATATGAAAGAAATTGTTACAAATAAAAGAAAGATACTGGAACCTAAAATTTCCACCATGCTTGCTAATTACACTTTTAAGGGTGGAATACCAAAGAAACTTGGAGATCCAGGAGTACCAACTATACCATGCTCAATTAAAAGAAAGTATGTTAAAACTGCTTTATGTGATCTTGGAGCTGGTGTTAGTGTTATGCCTCTCTCTTTATATAGTAGACTTGATTTGAATAAGTTGACACCTATTGAAATATCTTTGCAAATGGCTGATAAATCAACTGCTATACCTGTAGGTATTTGTGAGGATGTGCATGTTGTGGTTGCAAACGTTACTATTTTAACGGACTTTGTTATTCTCGATATTCCCGAGGACGATAGTATGTAGATTATCCTTGGTATACCCTTTTTGAATACTACAGGGGCTATTATTGATTGCAACAAAGGCAATGTCACTTTTCATGTTAATGGTAATTGACGTAACAACCTCAAGTCCATAGTATCAATTCTATTGGGAAAGTATCAACGATTATTATTGGAGGTTTTGAATTTCCTCTTCCTACTGCCAAGAAGAAATATGATATTCTTATTATTGGGGACGTGCATATCCCCATTGAGGTAACCTAGTGCTATTCGAAATTTTTCCGGTTTCGTGCGATTCTGAATGAGTTTGTTAACCAGACTTGATCAACCTTGTTATTGGATTCCTTTTGATGAGCATGAGATGGATGAAGTTAGAAAGCACAACCTTCTGTACCCTCTTTTTACTTTCTGTTATTGATATTAAATAAAGCAAACATAGTATTTTATGTCTGTTTTCTGAATTATCCATGCAATGAAAAATACCCTGAAAATAAAAGTTCTCCAAATGCTGTGAAAATTTAATATGATTTTTTCTAGAATATTTGAGAAAATCTGGCACTGCGAACACACCAGGGGGAACCACCACGTGTCCACGAGGGTGGAGGGCGCGCCCTACCCCCTAGGCACGCCCCCTGCGTCATGGACCCCACGTGGGACCCATCCACTTATCCTTGCACCCACACACTTCGTCTTGCTCCAAAAAATCATCCACCGGCTCAAAGCCGAGTTCTTGCTCATCTTGCTGCCATTTTCGATCTCCTTGCTCAAAGATCCATTCACAAAATTGCTTTGGGGGATTGTTCTTTGGTATGTGACTCCTCCAATGGTCCAATTAGCTTTTGTTCTAGTGCTTTATTTATTGCAAATTTTTGCTGCTTAGGTGACCCTGTTCTTGAGCTTGCATGCCAAATTTATGTGGTCAAAAGTAGTTTTAATGCATGATATGGACTCTAGGCACCTGTAGGAGTAGTTGCTATCAATCTTGTTGAGTTTGGGTCACTTTTATTTTAAGTTACTAAAAATTTAACAAATTATTCAGAGGAAGAAATATGTTTAGGAAAATGTACCAAGGTGGTTCCTCTAGGAAGCAAGGCCCAAGGCCCGCAATACGCGAGCTGGACAATGAACTACCAAGGGAGGCTCAAGTGCGGCCTTGTGAATGGCCGTCAGAGGATTTCATGGTCTAGGCAGGCATCAAGGAAGAATTTGACGCATATGTGCATAACGTTGATCTTGAGAGCTTCGAGTCAGATAAGTGCCGGCAATACCTGTTGGAAATATGCCCTAGAGGCAATAATAAAATGGTTATTGTTATATTTCCTTGTTCATGATAATTGTCTATTGTTCATGCTATAATTGTATTAACCGGAAACCGTAATACATGTGTGAATACATAGACCAGAACATGTCCCTAGTAAGCCTCTAGTTGACTAGCTCGTTGATCAATAGATGGTTATGGTTTCCTGACCATGGACATTGGATGTCATTGATAACGGGATCACATCATTAGGAGAATGATATGATGGACAAGACCCAATCTTAAGCGTAGCACAAGATCGTGAAGTTCGTTTGCTAAAGCTTTTCTAATGTCAATTATCATTTCCTTAGACCATGAGATTGTGCAACTCCCGGATACTGTAGGAATGCTATGGGTGTTCCAAACATCACAACGTAACCGGGTGGCTATAAAGCTGCATTACAGGTATCTTCGAAAGTGTCTGTTGGGTTGGCACGAATCGGGACTGGGATTTGTCACTCCGTATGACGGAGAGGTATCTCTGGGCCCACTCTGTTATGCATCATCATAATGAGCTCAATGTGACTAAGGAGTGGTCACAGGATCATGTGTTACGGAACGAGTAAAGAGACTTGCCGGTAACGAGATTGAACGATGTATGGGATACCGACGATTGAATCTCGGGCAAGTAACTTACCGATAGACAAAGGGAATTGTATACGGGATTGATTGAATCCCCGACATCATGGTTCATCCGATGAGATCATCGTGGAACATGTGGGAGCCAATATGGGTATCCAGATCCCGCTATTGGTTATTGGTCGGAGAGATGTCTCGGTCATGTCTGCATGGTTCCTGATCCCGTATGTGGTTACTGAAGGTTGTTCGGAGTCCCAGATGAGATCCCGGACATGACGAGGAGTTCCACAATGGTCCGGAGGTGAAGATCGATATATTGAATGAAGGGTATTGGAGTCCAGAATTGTTCAGGGGGTATCGGGTGACGACCAACGTGTCCGAAAGGGGTTTCGAATGCCCCGGCAAGCGTTGGGGGGCATTATGGGCCAAGGGGAGGGGGCACATCAGCCCACTAAGGGGCTGAGCGCCCCTCCCACCCCATCTCATGTAACTTGGAGAGGTGGGGGCGCCTCCCCTAGGGCAGCCACCCCTCCCGGCTTTGGGGGCAAGTTTCCTAGGGCTGGGGGCGCCCAAACCCATCTAGGGTTTCCCCTGTGGCCGCCGCCCCTCCCCTAGGGAACCCTAGGGAACCTCCTCCAACCCCTTCCCCCCATATATAGTGAGGGAGAGAGAGGGCAGCCGCACCCTTCCCTGGGCGCAGCCCCTCCCCCTCTCCTACACCTCCTCCTCCTCCGTAGCGCTTGGCGAAGCCCTGCCGGAGAACCACGAGCTCCACCACCACCACGTCGTCGTGTTGTCGGAGTTCTCCCTCAACTTCTCCTCTCCCCTTGCTGGATCAAGAAGGAGGAGATGTTCTCGGGCTGTACATCTTCTGAACGCGGAGGTGCCGTTGTTCGGCGCTTAGATCGGAATCGACCGTGATCTGAATCGCTGCGTGTACGACTCCACCAACCGTGTTCTTGTAACGCTTGCGCTTAGCGATCTTCAAGGGTATGAAGATGCACTCCCTCTCTCTCGTTTCTAGTATCTCCTAGATTGATCTTGGTGACACGTAGGGAAAATTTTGAATTATTGCTACATTCCCCAACAATACCTCTATTTAACTGATTCAGTTGTGAGAAGGTTTAAATTTACATCCTCGCGCAATTCTCACAATGTCCCATTTGATCTTTATGATAAATCTTATATCATAGACTTAGAAGATTTCAATACTGCCTTTAAGCTCCCGTAGTGGGGTAGTGCTAGTGAACCTCGCAAATCTAAATTTAAAGAATTTCTTGCTAGTATCATTATGGGGGAATCTAGAGAAATAACACAAGCTACCATAGGGAGCATTCATTTTCCTGCCATACATTATTTTGCTCTCTTCACGGGTAGATGCACTAACGGTAAGGATGAGGCATGTCACATGTGTGTTCCTGATCTTAGTGTTCTCAAGAGTGTTGTATTAGGAGATAAACAATACAACTTGGGGGCTATTGTTGCACGTAGGTTGCATCTTAATGGTTTAACTAGATATTTGTTTGGTGGAATTTGTGCAACTCGTGTAGCTAACTTTCTTGGTATACCCATACGTGGGGATGATATTGAGTTGCCTCCTGCTTATCTAGATTATAATGCTATGGTTCATCATCAGTTTCTTGAGAGGAACGGTCAGTTCCTCCAGTACCGACTAATCTTTGACAGACAGTGCACCGTCCATGTTGCTCTCCCTTCTCCTACTTTCTTTGATTTTTAGACAAAAGGGAGATATGATATAACCAGGGAGGAGGCGAACGAGTACAAGAGGAGGACGGAGGCAGCTTGCCTCCGAGCTGCAGCTCATGAGAGAATTTTCGCTGCATCTTAGTACGACCCCAGCTACAACTTTGATTCATGGGCATAGACCAACTTAGGACAAAAGCCTAAGCTCGGGGGAGTATGTATTCTCACCGACATTACATTCACTGTTCACACACTCATGCCAGTTGTCGGTGCTCATACTTTTTCATTGTATCATCCATGCTAGTTTATTTTCTTTTTTTTAAGCTTTCTTCTTGTGTGTTTGAAAAACCTTAAGAAAAACCAAAAAAATTAGTTGTAGCTTTTAGCTAATTTACTTTCCATGCTTGTAGTAGTAGTAATTGAAAAGAAAACCCAAAAATATTTATCGTTCTTCTTTTGCTTGTAGGGAGCTTTCCCGTGTAAATAGTTTTATTTCCTTTCTTTTCCTTGGGGGTCGAGAGGAGCAGACCGCGATGAAAATGTTGAGTGGCTCTTATACGCATTATTATTGATCTAACAAAGAGCCCATATTACCTTGTCTTCTCCCTTGAATTGAATGCTTGCAGATTCCAGCTTAGTCCAATGCATGTGCACTATTATTATTATCCACACTATTATTATCCACGATATACGATGAACTGATTGAGATGAGAAAAGCTGGTATGAACTCGAACTCTCTTGTTTTTGTAAATATGATTAGTCCATCATAATTGATTCAGCTTATTATGAATGAAACATGTTTGCAATGAAAATTAGAGATTATAGTTGCTTCTGCCATGCTTAATTAGCTAGGAGTTTATAATGGTTTACCTTGCATGCCAAGATGCTATTAAAATGGTTGTGACGTGGTATGATAGGGTGGTATCCTCCTTTGAACGATTTGAGTGCCTTGACTTGGCACATGTTCATGCATGTAGTTGAAACAAAATCAACATAGCCTCCACTATATTTATGTTCATGGTGAATTATATCCTACTCATGCTCGCATTCAGTGTTGATTAATTTTAATGCATGTTCATGACTGTTATCGCACTCTAGCTGGTCGCTTCCCAGTCTCTTTCTAGCCTTCACTTGTACTGAGCGGGAATGCTGCTTGTGCATCCAACTCCATAAACCCCAAAAGTAATTCCATATGAGTCCACCATACCTTCCTATATGCGGTATCTACCTACCGTTCCAAGTAAATTTGTATGTGCCAAACTCTAAACCTTCAAATAAAATTTCGGTTTTGTATGCTCGAATAGCTCATGTATCAACTAGGGTTGTCTGTATGTTCCGTGCTAGGCGGGTTATTCTCAAGAGGAGAGGACTCCGCTCCTCACTCATGAGAAAATGGCTGGTCATCGGGATGCCCAGTCCCATGCTCAAATCAAATCAAAATAATTGCAAACAAAACTCCCCCAGGATTGTTGTTAGTTGGAGGCACCCATTGTTTCGCGCAAGCCATGGATTGATGCTCGTTGGTGGTGGGGGAGTATAAACTTTACCATTCTGCTTGGGAACCGCCTATAATGTGTGTAGCATGGAAGATATCGAGATCTCTCGGTTGTTATGTTGACAATGAAAGTATACCGCTCAAAATATTATTCATCTCTATTTCAAAACCGAGCTCTGGCACCTCTACAAATCCCTGCTTCCCTCTGCCAAGGGCCTATCTATTTACTTTTAAGTTGAGTCGTCTTCCTCTTATTTAAAAGCACTAGTTGGAGAGCACCGATGTCATTTGCATGTATTATTGCTAGCTTACATTGAGTATGACTTGATTGGATCTCTTTTACCATGAATTACAATTTCCAGTCAGCCCTTGATCTTTAAAGGTGCTCTGCATTTATGTTTTGCGGTCTCAGAAAGGGCTAGCGAGATACCATCTTGTTATATCATATTATGATTGTTTTGAGAAAGTGTTGTCATCCGAGATTTATTATTATTGCTCGCTAGTTGATTATGTCATTTATATGAGTAAACATGAGACCTAAATGTTATTGTGAATATGGTTAGTTCATAATCTTTGCTGAAAACTTGAATGTTGGCTTTACATATTTACAACAACAAGAGCAAACAGAGTTTGTAAAAGTTTTTCTTTGTCACTTCAGTTTGTCAACCAAATTAATTCAGGACAAGCAAAGGTTTAAGCTTGGGGGACTTGATACGTCTCCAACGTATCTACTTTTCCAAACACTTTTTCCCTTGTTTTGGACTCTAACTTGCATGATTTGAATGGAACTAACCTGGACTGACGCTGTTTTTAGCAGAATTGCCATGGTGTTATTTTTGTGCAGAAATAAAAGTTCTTGGAATGACCTGAAAATTAACGAAGATTATTTTTGGAGTAAATAAAAAATACTGGCGAAAGAATCAAGGCCAGGGGGCCCACACCCTGTCCATGAGGGTGGGGGCACGCCTACCCCCCTGGGCGCACCCCCTGCCTCGTGGGCCCCCTCGTGCTCCTCGGACCTCAACTCCAACTCTATATATTCGTGTTCGGGGAGAAAAAAATCAAAGAGAAGGATTCATCATGTTTTACGATATGGAGCCACCGCCAAGCCCTAAACTCTCTCGGGAGGGCTGATCTGGAGTCCGTTCGGGGCACCGGAGAGGGGAATCCGTCGCCATCGTCATCATCAACCTTCCTCCATCACCAATTTCATGATGCTCACCGCCGTGCGTGAGTAATTCCATTGTAGGTTTGCTGGACGGTGATGGGTCGGATGAGATTTATCATGTAATTGAGTTAGCTTTGTTAGGGTTTGATCCCTAGTATCCACTATGTTGTGAGATTGATGTTGCTATGACTTTGCTATGCTTAATGCTTGTCACTAGGGCCCGAGTGCCATGATTTCAGATCTGAACCTATTATGTTTTCATGAATATATGTGAGTGCTTGATCCTATCTTGCAAGTCTATAGTCACCTATTATGTGTTATGATCCGTTAACCCCGAAGTGACAATAATCAAGATACTTACCGGTGATCACTGTAGTTTGAGGAGTTCATATATTCACTATGTGTTAATGCTTTCGTCCGGTACTCTATTAAAAGGATGCCTTAGTATCCCTTAGTTTCCAATAGGACCCCGCTGCCACGGGAGGGTAGGACAAAAGATGTAATGCAAGTTCTTTCCATAAGCACGTATGACTATATTCAGAATACATGCCTACATTAATTACATTGATGAACTGGAGCTAGTTCTGAGTCACCCTCTGTTGTAACTGTTGCATGATTGATCGCATCTGACATAATTATCCATCACTAATCCATTACATACGAGCTTTTCATATATGTATCTTTGCTTATTTACTTTTCCGTTATTACTGTTACAATCACTATAAAACCAAAAACTACTACCGTTACTTTTGCCACCGTTACCACTACTATCATATTACTTTGCTACTAAATACTTTGCTGTAGATATTAAGTTATCCAGGTGTGGTTGAATTGACAACTCAGTTGCTAATACTTGAGAATATTCTTTGGCTCCCCTTGTGTCGAATCAATAAATTTGGGTTGAATACTCTACCCCCGAAAACTGTTGCGGTCCCCTACACTTGTGGGTTATCGCGGACCCGTGTAGTCATCGAGGTCATCTGCTCGGTTCATGATGGTAATGCAGTTGTCATGGCTGCCAGCAGCGGGGAAGAAGATCTGAGGCGGTGAAAGACAGTCTGAAGGCCGAATCCCTGCTGTGCTGGACCCTTCTATCGTTGGAGCAGCTGAGCTGGGGCGAACGACAGCGCAGCAGGAGTGGGACAAACCACACAAGGTTTTCTTTGACAACTATCTGTAAGAGAGGTAATTCTATAAGGGCTCGTTTGAATTGGAGGATTCTAACAATGCAGGGAAAGGAAATACACAGTAATAGGATAGGAATGCACGTGCAAAATAGAGAATTTAAAAATGCAGGATTTCTGCCAATGTGGGTGTTTGGTTCACAAGAATTGGAAGATCACATGATGCAAAGAAGCATGGTGAGATTAAGTAAAACTAGAAGAAAATGTACGGTTATAATGCTATTATGCTACTATCTCTTAGTCTTGTGCTCAATGAATAGGAATTTGAAAAGGAGGACAAGTGGATATTAAAATTCCTACGTTTTTTATTTCAAGGAGACACTAAAGGAATAAATCCTACAATTTTCATTTGATCCATTCCTTTGAACTAAATGCATGAATAGTAGTACCATAGGAAACTTTCCAATTCCTATATTTTTCCTTCACTTTTCCTTTCAAGCAATGGCGATTCTAGCAGGCAGGCTTGAGCAAGGAAAAGCCTACATTCAAAAAATGTTTTTGTGCTACTTCTACTACTTTGGACCCAGGCCACTGCCCTACTAGCTCAACTCCCAGGCCCATCGACAAATGCACAGCTCTAATGCGCAGAGATAAATAATAATGGCGTTCAAGAGAGACCATCACAGATAGCTAAGTTGACTGGTACCTCAGTTGAATGCCATCAATGGACAGTGGAGTAAAAAGAGATGCAACAAGTGTACAACCTCTTTGCCGAAGTGATACGTCTCCAATGTATCTATAATTTTTGATTGCTCCATGCTATATTATCTACTGTTTTGGACATTATTGGGCTTTATTATCAACTTATATATTATTTTTGGGACTAACCTATTAACCGAAGGCCCAGCCCAGAATTGTTGTTTTTTTGCCTATTTTAGGGTTTCGAAGAAAAGGAATATCAAACGGAGTCCAAACAGAATGAAACCATTGGGAACGTGATTTTCTCACCGAACATGATCCAGGAGACTTGGACCCTACATCAAGAAATAAAGGAGGAGGCCACGAGGTAGGGGGCGCACCTACCCCCCCCCCCCTCAGGCGCGCCCTCCACCCTCGTGGGCCCCCTATTGCTCCACCGACATACTCCTTCCTCCTATATATACCTACGTACCCCCAAACAATCAGATACGGAGCCAAAACCCAAATTCCACCGCCGCAACTTTCTGTATCCACGAGATCCCATCTTGGAGCCTGTTC